>NC_080024.1:61758000-62105000 GCF_030020395.1 Manis pentadactyla | reverse complement strand
AATATGGCTACTCACTGATGCTTACCTGACTAAGTATCTTAGCACATTAAATCATGGATACTTATAATCAGTCTTAAGATAAACCAGCTTTCACATTTTCAAGCCCAGAACGTTATCTTCCCTGCAGTATATACTTAAGTTTAGAAGTTTTAAGGCTTTAAAATATATAGTAAAAATAAACCCTGGCAATTGGTTTAACAACTCGGATTTGCTTTGACATTATATTGTAAGTCTATATAAAAGGACCCTGGTTAGAAGTCAATCAAACATTTATTTACAAAGGGGATAGGAGATAAAAGAAAAGTGAATCTCATATTCATACAACATATTTAACATTACGTTGAACTGCCTCCATGTTCTTATCCACATTAAATCAAAATAAATGTAACGATACATCACCACCGTCGGTGAAAACAGAAATCAAAGCAGCACTAAAATCTATCATGTAGCATATATTAGAAAAGCATTATGAAAGAATAAGACACTGAGTATTTCTAAAAGTTCTGACATTATTTTTATACCCTATACCACTATTTGAGACTACATTTATTTCAAAATATTTTTCAAAAGTAACTACCATATTACAATATAATTACATTTAAAAGCAAACCATTACAGTTAAGATTCTATTGTCCTCTGGGAATAAATTAGTCATTCTTTCTGGTCATAATCAGTATACATCAATATTTAAAATACATATCACATTTTTAAAGAGGAAACATTGAATATGTAACACTGTAAAAATAAACACTTTCTATGAATTAAAAAGACATGAATTATTACACATTGAGTTTAGCTCTTTGAGCCCAACTGTGTATCTATGAAGAGCATAATGATGTCATATTGCTTTTATTGCTGAAAATGTAATCCGAGAAAGCAAAGGAGGAAAGAACCACCCGCAACCCAAACAAACTTAGCGAATACAAAATGAAAAGCAACATCAATTTCACTGCAGACAAACCCAGTCACACAGATTAAGCAGGCACAATACTGGTGCGTCTTATCTCTGACCACAGGAGGAGGGTAGACAGATTCTACAGGATGAAGAAATTCAGACTATGTAATAGGCAGAATCAATTGTTACCTGCCTCAATCAATGCCGCTCCACTTTCACTGTTCAGCAGCTCACAAATAATTAAAGTTATCCTGGACAAAAACCTCATCTGTAATGACTAGCTAACCGCCACCATGACAAACTTCAAAGTCAGTGATATCAATCTGAATTCAATAGTGTGGAACTGGATATAGCTGATGAATAAGTATGAATCTTACCCTGATGGTCCATGCACGCACTTCATCTGGGCCTGCAGTGAAAAAGTATTCTAGTTGGAGTGCTGCAAACCCAGCCTTAATGATCTTTGGCAAAGCGCTGAAATAAAATGAAACAAATTCACTCAACATATAAGTTGATTGTGCCAGAGATCAGTACAGAGCTAAAATCATTCATTTCAAGCAGGAAATGTTAAAGGTATTAGTAAATGACCATTCATCTTTCATAATACACTTGAAGAGGCCAGAAAGCATATAACTATTTCTAAAAAAAAAAAATCTTCTAAAATTGACTTTAATTGTATTAGTCTGAATATATAATGCTGAATTTACTATAAAAAAAGAAAAATTTGATCTATCCATTCTATGACTATTTTCCTCTAATATTAATTATTCCCAGGATGTGGGTCATGAAAGCAAAACTGTTTGATTGAAATCCAATGTTTAAACAATATATTAGTGTGAAAAAATTAAGGCAACTGATTCACCCTTTCCCCTCCCCCACTGAACATGACGAAAGAGTTTTGGCGATCATTCCTTCTCAAAAATATACATAATACCTATGTTATAATTAAAACACTGTACGGAGATGACAGATGACAGTTAAAAACTTAATTTAAAATAAATCTTTTCACTCTGTCTCATGGTAAAGAAAGGAGAAGATTCCCTCTTTATAATGGTAATTACTCTGTCATTTATTATTCTATCAGCGCAAGCAATTAAATTACTGCAAGGAAATAGTTGATAATAAAGTGTAGGAAAAATGAATGCTAATTAACCTTTGTGTCATGTTCGCTTCCAGATACTTCTGTCTCTCCTCAGCACTCAATTCTTGCAGTTTGAGTTCCAAGGCCCCACTAAAAGGAATGACCAAGGCACCTGGGTCACACTTGTCCACCCACTCTTTAATTTTTATCAACCTATAGACAAAAAAGGGCACAACATTATCTTGTAGTGCATGCATGACTGTACCACATTCATTATTATCAAGTAGCACATACATATTCATAAGAATTGCATGGTTTTATGATGCCATCTTTTTGTGTATAGCTTTCCAAGGTCAAGACATTAACAGGCAGCAATTGCTTCAGGTATACCCCATAATATTTTACTGTAATCTAGTTTCACTTTAGCACATTATCTATAGGAACTATTATACAGATATTTTAAAACTTTATAAAGTTATACTACTTTTGTTCAGCATTAACACCTGTTTCCTTGAAAGACTTCAATTTCATGACTTATTCTTTTTCTTACTTTACAAAATCAAAGCTTAAAAAATCAGAAACATGAAGTTCTGTTTGTCTAAGAATCACATATAAAAGTGTCAGCTAATTTTGAAGCACCTATGACAAATAAAATAATTTTTCACCCGGATATCTATCTATATGCCTAGTTCATTTCCTTCTTGGACTAACAAGAGCTTACAGTTGTCACTGGTTTCAAGGGAGATTTCTGCTAATCAAAACAAACACATCTAGAAATACAAATTTGCAAACCTAGTTGATTGTGTACACACTGTTCTTATGAACCTCACTTTTTTAGGATCATTAAAAATGGAACTGCAAAGGAAACAAATTCCTTTAATTGCAAAGGGTTTGGAAAGTCAAATCAGGGAACTGATACCAAACGTCACCTGAAAAGGTGTTATTAAGTGATTTTTTTTCTTCCAAAGCATAAAATATTTTGGCAAAGAAGTATTAGAACATAAATGAGATAAGCATAGTCACCATATTAACCAGGTTCCAATCCTACCACTTTGCAAGCTTTTTATTCCAGGCCAGGTTACTTAATCTTTCTAAGCCTCAATTTCCTCATCTACAAAAATAAAGATAATAATAGTGTATATTATAAAGAACCTAGAAAAGTAATGCCTGGCATTTGGTAAACAAATATTAACAGTAGTTACTATTACTAATTTTCTTTCTCATATAATCATAGCATATATGTCTATGATCCTAGAACAGAGTTTACTATTGAATGGAATATAGATTTCATAGAAACTAATATTTTAAATTTTAATGTATATCATAGTTTTACATAGTTCCACTAGTTTCTCATAATTAGACCAAGGTTTTAATAGCTATTATGACAAAAAAATTTGCCTGGAATCCTTTAAATAATTAATGTAAATGTTACTTTAGGGGAAAAGCAACACAAGAACTGAATCACAAATTCATCAACACTCACCAATCAAAGAAAATGGCAGGGGATCAGCTATTAGAAAATTAAGAATGTGGCCTACTGAGTAGGATTTGGGTTGGGATAAAGGAACAAAAAATTCACCCTATAGGTTTTACATGTTTGTTGCACAAAGCTATCCTATAATTTACTTATTTAATCTATTATCAATGGTCTTTGATCTTTATAATAGTTTTTTCATTTTGGTCACATCCTAAAAGAACAGACCAATCCCTTGGACTTATTTTGGAATAAAGTATGTGTCCTTTACAATAGGAAATCCAACCAGGTATTTTCTTGTTCAAAATTATGAAGGGCAGTTTAAGGAAAAAAAGGAAAATTTAAATTGATACTTCTGCCTGTAATAACACCATGAGAGTCTAACTTACTTCACAGACATACACTAATCAAACAAGATAGTATATTAAAATGTTTTCAATGGTTTAGTAACATATATTTGTTATATAAGTCAGAGTCAAATGTAATTTAAAAATTAATGTAATTTGAAAAAGAAGATCACATATCAAATATAGATTCAATGAAAGTGAAATAAAACAAGTCCAGGTAAAAGGACAGTAGAAAATATCATATACATTTTGTTTCATAAATATGGCCAACATAAGTAATAAAACCAGAATTGTTATGAAACAACAAGAAATAATTACTTTGGCTAAAACATCAATTCAGAATAACTATAGTTCTACCCTGTCATTTTAACAGCCTTTCCTGCAGAGTCCGCAGAGGGATTATTTGCATTCCTCAGGTGTTCTATTGTACAATTCAGATGAATAAAGACTTACAAATCACTCCTCTACCGCCAATGTGAGACTTTCATCTGGTGAATACACCATTGTACCTTAACTATAATTGGCAAAAAACCTGACAGTGTAGAGCATCACAAGCTTAATAACAAAGGAGAATATCTCAAAGTGTTGACAGATGATCTTCATAATGCAGAAGCAGAGATGGTACATTTTAGCAATAAATGAGCACTGAGGTCTAAAGGTCTCTAAAGTGACTGACATCAGACCTGCTGCAGCCTCACTAAAAGAGAACGGTACACGAGCACTCTCCAGAAAGTGAGTTAGGCTCTTTGCCTGCGAGCTTCACTTTGGTGACTTTCACTGTCACAGAAAACACAGGGAAGATGAAAAGTGAGTTAGGTTCTTTGGCTGTCTGCTTTACTTTTGTTACTTTTACTATCAAACAAAAGTGAGAAATGTCCCAAAGTGATTTTTAATTACACATTTGAAATAAGCCTTGGGTAATTAAAAAGTATTAACTCAATTTCAAGATTACAGACTGAAATACATATAATATATCTATTAGGTGTGATGGCTACAAACGTGTGATAATGAGGCCAAGATCACAAGTTTGAACCCTGTTGGGACCAGTTACCTTTTGCAGAAAAAAATATCTGTTCTATTGCTATAAACCATACTCCAGAACTCTAATCATCTCAATGTGTGCTTCTGGCACATGAAGGATATGGAAAAATCAAAGTTGAGCTCAGTACCACCACTAGAAAAACAATTTTAAGTACATTCTGCCAAAGGGACTAAATAATAATCTCCATATTCAAATGCTAGCAAATATCTAAATAAACTATCCAATTGTAGTGGCCAAAATATGATGATGAGGATGATGACATTGTCAGAGAATATCAAATTATCTGAGGGGAGAAAAAAATAATAAAGACAGTACTCTCCCAAAGAGTTAAATTGTAAAGATTTTCATAGAATCATTTGAGAATTTATATGAACAGATTATTGCACGGGAATCCATCCTTCCTTTGATAAGCAGCCAGAGCTATGTTTATTTCCCCAAAGTCTTATGAGTGACAAATGTTAAGAGGAACTGCCATTAGTTGTCCTTTTCTCCCTGGTAATGATCCTACAGCAAGGGGACAAAGCAGGGACAATCACTTTGGGGTGATGCTTTGAGACAGAGATACACTGGCAGGTTGTAATCTGTTAGATTCTTTGGCAGAATGACTTCTTTAATATTAAATTAGTATTTGATTTCCAAAAGATCATGTCTCAAATTTACCTCTGGTCTTACAATTTGACCTACTTAGCTAGTCTTAAAATTCTAGAGTCCATAATTTGATGTTAAGTATTTCTAAACTGCATTATTGGTACTGTAAATTAAGAGCCCCCTACTACCTCTTATGGTTCAGTTCCAGTTTCTGATTTCCTGAGATTAAGAGTTTCCTCCCTTGTCTAGAAAGTGTGGGAGTGGGGGACATTTCTGATCATGGGAAGGATAGCTTTTTCAAGGCTTTATGAGGGAGCCTCATTCCTGCCCCTGTAGTCTGGGACCTGCGCCTTGACTCTTGCTCTATACGGACACTAAGGTCTCTAAGCCTTTTATAAGCTCAGTTCTCCCTGAGGACTATGCATCTGATTTCATACTCTACTGTCACTTAGTTTCCTCTTTCTTTTTGGCACCTAGAGAATACCTTTTCTTGTTTTTAACTCCTGTTGTGTGTTCTAAAAATACCACACTATTATCAATACCATTTTTACTGGTTATTTTCTGTGGTGTTTATATTAGGAACAAGAAGGGAGCTTCCTGTACAGGCTCAGTCCACCATCTTAACAGGGAGCTCGCCATACTTGAGTTAAATACTCCATTTTACTGTGTTCTAATACAATTGCTTTCAAGGTTTTTTTGACCATCACCCACAAGAAGAAAGATTTTATACCTGATGCAAACATATGGTGCACAGATACACACTATTTTCAGACCTATGTCCCAACTGCGACAGGTTTCACAAAACAGTACTTACCTTTATAGTGGGAAATATAACAGTCCCAACGATGCTATTTGATGGTCTGCATAAATCTACATTTTTGCAACTTAAATCCCTGAGATATTTTTCTCTAACATACTTTAATAAGAACTGTATTTTTTTCTACACTTCTAGTCCATCTATCTAGTCATTGAACTACTCCCAAATACTCAAATTCTGATTTTATTTCTAAAAATCTTTTAAAGATGGCTCAATCCAGTACTAAAACCAAATTAAATTATCATTTATGCTACCTTTCTTCTCAAATCTGTTTATTCTACTTTGTAACATTAGAGTATACTTAAAATATTTGAAATTGTTACATATGGTAATATTAGGTCCTTAAACACATCATATTGTTTTCTGTGTGAATCTAGGTTTTAACTTTAAAAAAAATTAGCAGTAATACCTTGTTTCTGACTGAATATAACTCCTGGCAAGAACCATGTGTTAACATTCAGAAAATGATGCAGGTTACACAAAAGAAAATGTAGGGCTGGTTTACTCAGTGACTTAACATCATTCAAAGCTGTTAAGGACCTGGCCTTTGCTAAGCTGGTTCTCCTGGTGCTGTTCATGGTTCGGAAGGAGATACCTCAGACCCAGGGGCGCTGACGAGCACTGGGGTCACGTCTAGGTTCCCTCCTTGCAGGTCTGCTTTCATTTCTACTGAAGCTGCTCAGAGTCCCAGAATCTGCCATTAAGGTATCACATTGCTCTTTTTCATTTTCCAAACATGATTACTGCCAATTAAGTCAATTTACAGTGTTCAAAAAAATAAAAAGGCGGCTTACAGAAGGCAAGGCTATCTTCTTAAAGATGATGTAAATGTTATTTAATTAACCCAATTATTTTACAAATGGCAACAAATAATACTGGAAAAATGCACGGAAATTAATACCACAAACAATATACAAACTGAAATATATACCATAATCAATATTCATTCATGGTCAAAAAGTCAGCTCTAGAAAATCCAAAATTCCCAAATGTTCAAAATTCTTTGAATAAAGTTATTAGAATGGGGTTATTAAGGAAATCAGTAGGCAAAAAAGAGGGAGAAAGAAGAAATGTCCACAGAATAAACTAATCTAACTGATTAGTGTCTGGATATCTAACCCCCCTCCTAAAAGAAATCCCCATCTTTAAGGTAGGTAATAGGCTTTGAGCGTCAGCGCTCTTTTCTGACCTCACAAAGCGGTGGAGAACAATGGTTACAACTTTGCTCCCCCAGGTCACATCACCTGGGCACTTGATAGAAATGCAGAATTTCAGAATCTGAATCTTTACAAGAATCTGAGGCATTTCATATTCATGTTAAACTTCAGAAGCACTAAAGGACTTTGAAAATAAAAGCACATTATCTGAAAACATGAAAATGTCTGAGATAACTCTGCACACCAACTGGTAACTAAGGAGATGCTGACTACGCTGATATGAGAAGAGTGAGAATAACAGAAAAATTCCTACTTACATATCCCAGGCTCAAAACCAGAAGAGGAAAAAGGCACTAGAATTTCAGGAAATGTAAGGAAAACGTTTGCTGTGAATCCTCTGCATTGTCAAAGAAGTTTCAGATTCATAGTAAAAATAATTAATTTAGACAGAATTACTATGATCAACAGTTTCTTACTTTGTAATACATAATTATTTCTCTTTATTCTAATAAGCATTGTCAAAGAAGTTTCAGATTCATAGTAAGAATAATTAATTTAGACAGAATTACTATGGTCAACAGTTTCTTACTTTGTAATACATAATTATTTCTCTTTATTCTAATAAGCATCAAAAACTGGAAAAACATCTTTAGTAAGTTAGCTTTAGAGTCCAGATTCAGATTATGTAAGAAGTGATTCCAGCAGAGAGGACTTTGTGAAATCTGAATTCTTATCAAATAAAAGGGATATTCACGGGGAAGACAGTGTAGCACAGAGAAGGCAAATAGTGACTCTGTGGCATCTTACTACACTGATGGGCAGTGACTGCAATGAGGTATGGGGAGGACATGATAACAGGGGTGAATGTAGTAACCACATCGTTTTTTCATGTGAGATCTTCATAAGAGTGTATATCAATAATATCTTAATAAAAAAAAGGATAATGCTACAAACTGTTCCTATGAGGACCTCACTGAACACTGTCTGAAAAACCCCATTCATTCTGCTGTCACTATAATAAAATGGTATTTGTATACATATGTGTGTGTATTTGTGTGTATAAAAGGAAATAAATTCTAGAGAAATGGGCATTCCTTGTGCAGAAAATAAATAAAAATCAGATTTTAGGCTATTTCAAGGACTAACAAGCTTTCTGACTCTAGTGGTAAGTGGAAGGTTGTGAGGAAATTGAAAAGATAGGTGTAAGGGCAAGCAGACAACCTTAAAGGCAAATTAGAAAAATTCGTATATACTTATCCCAACACTCGGGGTTCACCATGACTCTGGGATTTCTTTAATTCTTAATATGTTCAAAGAAAAAGATAATACATGCAATTAATCTGTATATAATAAAAATATAACAACTATATGGAAACACCTTCTTTGCTCAGCAAAAAGCTTGCATTAAAAAAAAAAAATCTCATGTAATGAATAACCAGGAGGTAACATCAGGGTGAATCCTTATTAGTTTGAGTAAATCATAGTAATCCCATTCTTCAGTGGGCAATTGGTTTGAGAGCAGCATGTGAATCAGTTCTGGTCAATGATGGGAAAGCTGTTAGGGGGCTTCAGGAAGACTTCAAAAGGTTCCTTTGGCTTTTAAAGAGAGAAAACAGAGTTTCTGCTAGACAGTAATATCTGGATCTCACCCCTGGAACTCTAGCAGCCATTTTGTGACCAAAAGAATGGAAGTAGGGAAAGATGAGAATAAACCCTGTTCTAGACAGTATCACAGGAACATGGAATTAGTCAGCCCTGGAGAAAAACTACTTCTGGTCTTATTATTACGTATTGGGGTCTTATTATTATGTTATTTGTGGCTGAAAGCATCCTGATAATGACCACATATTGGGGTCATCCTCATTTAAGTATATGACTGTAGCTCCTATTAACTAGTCTAATTCCAATTTATTGTTTACGAAACCAGCTCTGTAGAGCTTGTCCTGAGCTTTCATATGGATAGATGCTATTACCATACTCCACCCAATACTATAAATTGCTTATTTTCTTGTCTATCTCCTCCCACTATAATAAAAACTCCTTGAGCTCAGGTTCTTGTCTTTGTTCCTGACATATCTTACAGAACTCTCCTAGCACAGCACTGGCACAAAGTGGATGCTCACACATGTTCTAAATGGGTAAGATGGAAAGAGCTTTGGCTAGTAACTAACTGAGTGACTACGGGTCATTATTTAAGGTAACTTAAGAGATGTCTTAGCTCTTTGATTTACTCATCTGCAAATTGATAGTTTTCAACCTGTTCTTGGTTCACTAAAGGAGCTCCCAAGGTGTCGGCAGCAGAAAGGTTGGCTAGAGCAAGGGAGGAAGGAGCAGGGAGGTGACGGACCCTCTGCTCCTGCACTTTAACCAGAGCAACATCATTTTTCTGTTGGATTTCTACATTTGATTTCATCAGAAGAGTTCTGTTGTTTAAAAACAACTCTAAAGTTCAGTGATTGAATAATCCTTTTCAGATGGCAAATTGTACCATTCTACAGCATATGCCAGAAATTAAACAACTCTGAAATCCTTTGGCACCTCATATTTCTGCTTAAATGCTCCTTTTCACCATCTTACCAAAAAAAAGCCTCTCCCCATTTTGTCCCTTTCTATTCCCTCACCTTGACTTATTTTTCTTCACAGTGCTTATTATACTATGTTCTTAATGTTTATCGTCTCTCAGCCAGTACTGATGAACACACTTACAGTTATTAGGGCAGGGAAACTTGAAATACTTTGTTCACTGCAGTATTTCCAGTACCACTTATAATAGTGCCTGGCACAAGCAGATGCTCAGTACATGTTGGGTGGATCAATGAACAGGAATTAAAAGTTAATCTAAAAAACATTAGGTAAATGAACATGCAGAAGTACACATGATTCTTACAGACCCTAGCTACCTGTCTCTTCTGCCAATTGACTTTTAGAATTTAGTAAGCTATCGCTGACTTGACCACTGGAGGTATACCAGTTTGTTAGCTAGAATGGTGAAGTGAAAAATCATATGAACAGAAAGTGAAGGAAACATATCTAATTCAGGTAAGGCTATACAAACAAAAATTCAGAGTATGGTGTGGTTATTTTCCTTCCCAAGTTAAATCTGTGACTTAATTTACTGTAATTCAAATCTGAACCATCAAAAGGTTCATTGTGAATGAACCAAAATGAGCACCTGAACTTTAAGATGTTCCCTGAATCTCAGGCTTCTTACCCATTCAAGGCTATTAAGTTATGATTTGTGTTCATACTAAGTGACTTCAAGGAGGGTATATTTTTGAAACTTTAGAACAATGTTTCTCAAAATATAGTTTCTGGACCACCTGTCAATACAGGACTATACAAGAAAACCTAATTTATGATCTCTAGAAGTCAGATTTGCACCTAACCCTTAAAACACTTTGCACTCTGAGAGCCACAGTTTCTGAATCTCTGCCATTTCTTTGCAATTCTATATTCTGATCTTGAACATTAGATGTAGAAATATTCTGTAATTACAGTTGTCATGAGGTAAGAAAACAATATTTGTAGCATGAGACCATGAAACTGTTAGCTGCAAGAAAACTTCCCTATGTTATCATCCTGTAAGTGAAATGAAATTACTTCTGGCCATGGGGCTCTGCGATAAACTGTTTCCTTCTAGAAAGAGGAAGACACCAGTTGATGCAATCTATAATCCAAACATACATTTATAGGGAAAGCCACAAATCTTGACTTAACTAGCACACACATAATTTTTGAAGTAGGTAGATGGTGTCAGAAATGGGATTCCATAACGAGGTTACTTATGAAGATGAAGAAAGTCTGATATCTTGAGAGAGACGGGGGAGAAGATGCTTGGGATCCAAGTGAGTACATGTATGTGGGGGCTGAGGGAGGACAGCAAGCACAGCGACACATATGTCATGACAGCAGTGTGTCAAAGAAACACAGTACAATAAAGATGACGAGACATTCAGAACTGAATTTTTTTGAGATTGGCTTAAACTTAAGAGGGGCTTGTAAAAGACAAAAATTAAACTGAGATAGAAATATATTTAACAAAAGAAGTATACTTGTACACTGAAAGCTACAAAGAATCATTGACAGAAATTAAAAGACTGAAGTAAACGGAAAACATCTGTGTTCATGGATTGTAAGGCTTATATTGTTAAGATAGCAATATTCTCCAAAGTGATCTTCAGATTCAATGCAATTTGTCAAAATTCCAACTGTCTTCTGGGTAGAAATTGGCAAGGCCATCTGAAAATCCATATGAAAAATGAAAGGTCCCAGAACAGCCAAAACAATCTTGAAAAAATACAAAATTGGAGGACTTACCCTCCCATATTTAAAAACTTTCTATAAAACTATAGTAATCAAGATGAAGTGTCAGTGGTTTAAAGCTAGACATAGTGATCAATGGAATAGAAATGACAGTTCAGAAATAAATCCATGTATTTATAATCAATCTTCAAAGAAATTTGTAATAACATAAAACTTATCATCATAACCATTTTTATATGTTCAGTTCAGCAGTGTTAACTATATTGACACTGTTATGTAATGGAGCTCTAGAACTTTTCCATCTGGCCAAACTAAAATTTTATACTCATTGAACAACACATCTCTGTGTCCCCTCCAAACCCCAGCCCCTGGCCACCATCACGCTATTTTCTGTTTCTATTATTTTAACTACTTTAGATACCTCTTACATGTATGCTCTTATAAGTAGAATCATAGTGTTTTTGTCTTTGTGTGATTGGCTTATTTTACTTAGCATAATGCCCTTATGGTTCATCCATGTTGTAGCATGTGACAGGATTTCCTTCTTTATTTTAAGGCTGAAAAATATTCCATTGTATGTATAATTCACTGATGGACACTTCAGTTGCTTTCATCTCTTGACTATTATGAACAATGTGGCAGTGAACAGAGTTATGCAAAAATCTCTCCAAGATCCTGATTCCAATTCTTTTGGATACATATCAGGATGTGAGATTGCTGGATTATATGGTGCTTTTTAGTTTTTAAAGGAAACTTCGTACTGTTTTTCAAAGTAGTAACACCATTTTTTTCATTCCCACCAACACTGAGTCAGAATTACAATTTCTCCACATCCTTGCCAACACCTGTTATTTATTTTTTATAGTGACCATCTGAATGGGTATGAGATGACTGATATCTCACTGTGGTTTTAATTGCATTTCTCTAATGATTAGTAGTGTAGAGCATCTTTCCAAATGCTTGTGGGCCATTTGTGCATCTTCTTTGAAGAAGTTATTTATTCAAGTCCTTTGCCCATTTTTTAATTCGGTTATTCGGGGTTTTTTTTGCTGTCGAGTCTACATTATGATCAACTGATTTATGACAAAGATACCAAATCAATTCAATGGGGAAGGAATAGTCAACAAATGGTACTTATACAAGTGGATATCCACAAACAAAAATTAAAATGGACCAAAGACCTAAAGGAAGGGCTAAAACTATAAAACTTTTAGAAGAAAACTGGTGGAATATCAATGCAAATACCAATTCAAATTTCAGCTTAATTGCATACCTGATGTAAGATCCTGGGAAGGCCATTTAAGCTTCCTGAACCTCAGTTTAAACACCTATGACACAAATAATAACAACTATCCTCACAGTTAATATTAATGTGCCTAGAACATAGGAGTCCTTCAAATATTAGCCCTCAGTCTTAGCTATCTCCTATTAGTGAATGCAGTCATTCTGAATAACTGTAGAGTTAAAAATACGATCAGATTGCCTGTGAAGAGGCATTTTTTTTTTAGAAAGAATGAGAGCTCTTTCTAAAAATTAGATCTTATTTCCAGGAAGCAGTCTTACCTAACCACATGCTAGATCTTGGGGATGCAACTTTGAAAAGGGGCTATAGGGGATGGGGGAGGAAAAACAGACAAACACATAATTACAAAAGAGCATAGTAAGTGTTATGATAGGGGAAGTAATGTGCCATAGGCATAACAAAGAGGAGGGGATACACAACCTCAATAAAGGAAGATTTTGGCCTTATTAAATCCAGGAATTTCAGAAAAAGGAACCAATACATTTAATAGTCTTTTTAGTTACAAAATTACAATATATTTTTTCCAGGTTTATTTAGTTATAATAGAGAGAGCAGGAAAGGAAAGGGGTTTTTGTTCATAATAGAGCTGGAATCTTGTGAGGTCAGTAAGAAAGTAAGAAGCCCTCAAGGGAAAGATAAATATGGGTGTGTATGTCAGAACCTATTTGCACAGACCTCCTTTCCCAAAGGATCCTTTTTCCTGAAGTGGTTCTTATTTCAGCCTCTGAAGGGACCTTCCATACTCTAACAAAAGAGCCCATTCCCTTATGATCCCATTTATCCAAATCCTCTTAATATCTACCTACCATATGGGCTTCATGTGAATTTCATAAAGAACAGACAGAGAAGGATACAAACTGAAGTCGCTTAGTCATTGTGAAAAATGGAAAGTTACTGTTTCTGTATCTTTGAAGAAAGGGGACTTGGACGCAGGGGAGAAACAAGAAGCACTGAAAAAGAGAAGAGCTCATGTGCAAACTTGAATAGCTGCCAGTAGGTATAGGCATACCTCATTTGATTGCACTTAGCTTTATTGTGTTTTGCAGAAACTGCATTTTTTACAAATTGAAGGTTTGAGGCAACCCTGCATCAAACAAATCTATCAGCACCATTTTTCCAATAACATTTGTTCATTTTGTGTCTCTATGTCACATTGTTAATATTTGCAATATTTCAAACTATTTCATTATTATTATATTTGTTATGGTGGTCTGTGATTAGGAATTATAACTCACTGAAAGCTCAGATGATAGCATTTTTAGCACTATTTTTTAAATTAAGGTATGTAAAATTTTTTTTAGATATAATGCTATTGCACATCTAACTGACTACAGTATAATGCCAACATAACTTTTATATGCCCTGGGAAACCAAATAACTCATTTGACTCATTACAATATTTGCTTTATCGTGATGGTCTGGAACTAAATCCTCAATATCTCCAAGGAATGCCTGTAATTAATGAAGGTGGCTACACTAAACAATAGGTTTTCAATGGAGGCAAAACAGCCTTGGAAGCAGATGCCATCGAGGACTTTCATAGCTAGAGAAGAGAAGTCAATGACCGGTTTCAAAGTTTCAAAGGACAAGCTGACTTTCTTACTAAGGTCTAATGTACTGGTGACTTCAAGTTGAAGTCAATGTTCATTGACCACTCTGAAAATCCTAGTGTCCTTAAGGATTATGCTAAATCTCTGCTTATGCTCTATATATGGAACAGCAAAGCCTGGATCCTGGATGAGAGTGCATCTGTTTACAGCATGGTTTACTGAATATTTTCAGCCCACTATTCAGATCTACTGCTCAGGGAAAAAGATTTCTTTCAGAATATAACTGCTCATTGGTAACATACCTGGTCACCCAAGAGCTCTGATGGAAATGGACAATAAAGTTAATATTATTTTCATGCCTGTTAACTTTATATCCATTCGGCATCCCATGGATCAAGGAGAAATTTCATACTTCAAATCTTATTATTGAAGAAATACATTTTGTGTGGCCATAGCTGCCATAGATAGTGATTGCTCTGATGGCTCTGGGCAAAAGTTAATTGAAAACCTTCTGGAAAGGAGTCATCATTCTAGATGCCATTTAGAACATTAGTGACTCATGGAAAGAGGTCAAAATACCAACATTAACAGAGTTTGGAAAGTTGATCCAACCCTCATGGATTACTTCAGTGGAAGAAATAACTGCAGATGTGGTGGAAATAGCAAGAGAACTAGGACTAGAAGTAGAGTCTGAAAATGGGACTGAATTGCTGCAATCTCGTGATCAATTTTCAACAGATGAGGAATTGCTTCTTATAATGAAAATAAAGTGGTTTCTTGAGATGGAATCTACTCCTGGTGAGGACGCTGAGTATTGTTGAAATGACAACAAAGAATTAAAAATATTACGTAAACAAGTTAATAAAGCAATGGCAGGGTTGGAGAAGATTGACTCCAATTTTGAAAGAAATTCTACTGTGGATAGAAAGTTATCAAACAGCATCACATGCTACAGAGAACTCGTTTGTGAAAGGAAGAGTCAGTTGATGCTGCAAACTTCAGTTGTCTTATTTTAGGAAATTGCCACAGCCACCCCAGCATTCAGCAACCATTACCCCTGTCAGCAGCCATCAACATGGAAACAAGACCTTCCAAGAGCAAAAGGATTATAACTCAGTGAATGCCCAGATGATGTAGCATTTTTAGCAATAAAGTATTTTTTATTAATGCATGTACACTGATTTCTTAAACATAATATTACTGCACACTTAATAGACTATAGTATAAATGTAACTTTTATATATACTGGGAAACCAAAAAATTCATTTTACTTGCTTTATTGAGATATTCACTTTATTGTGTTGGTCTGGAACCAAACCCACAATATCTCTGAGGTATGCCTGCACCTTTTATTTTTATTATCTTTATTCTTATTATCATGTATTTTCAGAGGTGCTAAATGGAACCATGTTAGATGAGAAATGAAGCAACTTTTTCCTATCAGTGGTATGCAACTGTAGCAGAACTTTCAGCTGCTTCTGAAAGAAAACTTATTTTTATAAGAAAACTTACATAATTTGGTGTGCACAGTCTTATTCAAGGTGACAGTTGCCTTAATGGAATATTTTTACACAAGAAAAGAAATAATTGGTTAATGTTAGAGTAGAATTTCACCTACTAAAATTTGTAGTTGGTTTCATAGCTTGTAGTTTGTTCTAGCAAGTAACAGTAAGCCAGAGTACATTATTTTACTGAAAACATACTGTATGCAAACTTACCTTCTGTAAATAAAATACAAGTTAATTTATTTTAATGAAAAGAATCCTATAATTAAAGGACTCTCACAGGCAATCTTTATGCCAAGGGAGGCAGTATAGAGTATGGTTATAGAACACTAGGGACAGACAGGTGAGGAAACCTAGCCCTATCATGGAACCTTCCTATAATTCTCAATTTTCTCACCTATAAGTGGAGATTAAAAATAGCATCTACTTCAGAAGGTTGTGAAAATTAAATGACAAAGTGCATGTAAAATGCTTAGCATGGTATCTGACACAAGGTAACTGCTCAACATATCATAGTTATTATCATTTATAATGAGAAATAATAATAAAAGTGAAGACTGGCTTTGTTGTTTTTGAATACCTCAATGTTCAGACTACAATTTCCCAAACAGAATTATTTTGTATTTATCTGTGATTTGGATATTAATCCAATTTATCTGAAAGGGCAAGTCTAAGTATTAACCACTTCAAAATTTATTTAAAGCAACTGTGGGTAAAATCGTAACATTTCCAGAATATCTCGCCTGGCTTTGGTGTATCTGCATATCAACAGGCGTTCAGAGGTGGAAAGAGGTATGGTGCATTTGCATCTTTCCTCAGGGGTGGAGAAACTCATCTCCATATCAGTGGGTAATTACCTGGGCAACAGTGGGCTTATCTGTACCTGAGAGGTGAGGGGAGGGCCGGTTTTGCTGCTGCTGGAGCAGGAGAGAGAGAGATGGGCTGGACTGCAGTTTGTAAGCAATAAACGGATTTTAGACTTTATTTCTCCCTTCGACTGATTTTGGTTTTTAGAGGTATTTTGCCCAGGATTTCTTTTCCCTGGACTTACAGGTACTTTTGTTTACCTCTTAAACTGTCCTGTCTGCTGCATAGAAAAATGACAAGTTTTGTTACTCATTAAAATCAATGCTGAGTGATATTCCTACAGTTTCTAAGAAGCAGCAAAAAAATTTTAAGGTTGGAAATATCATATAAAAATAGATTTGAGGTATACCAGTAGGGAGTATATTTGGCTGTCCTATTATTTCTAACCCAAAATTACTCAAAGTAGTCATTCTAGAACCACTTTTTCCTTGGCTCTGGGTATGAAGAGCAGCTAGCTCTTCACACCCTGTTCCCTGGCCATACTGAAAGAGACAAAAGTAATGAAACAGTTACTCTTTTGCTCCCATTCCCAGTTCAATTCTTTCCACCACCTTGACATATTGCTTGCTACACTTCCTTACTGTTTTAAATAATTTCACTTAAAAAAAAGGCCAAAAATAATTTTATTAATGACATATTATAATTAAATGCATAGCTTTTAGTAGCTTCTCTTACTTTAAAATTTCTGCTTTTAGAATACATCAAAATAATAGTGATGAATGAAAAAAAATGCTATTGCAACTGACTTAAGCCTATTTTTAATTCTGTTCACCAAAGAGACACATCTTTTCTCTAGAAATTAGTCTAACAGTTAAGCGTACTCTATCTTTACAATGTAATCAAAGAAATAAGAATTAAAATAATATACAATTTTTTGTCTTATCAAATTAGTGTAGATTAAAACAACACTAGTGTTGGCCAGGGTTAAGGAAAATGTACTTTGGGATGTTCACTGCACTTTATTAATTAAAAAAAAAAGTCAAATAACTTTGATGGAAAACAATGGGAGATCTGGGTAAATAAAATAATAGCATATTTCATAGTAATTAGAATATGGATTATAAAATATGTGGAAAAACATTCATACAGTGCATTAAGATTATTCACACAAGAAGTATTTATCAAATATTTACTATATGCTAGCAAAGCACTGAGCTGGCAGAAATAAACAAACATTGTCTTCACAGAGCATGCCAGGTCCACCTGCTGATCTGTAGGTAATCTATATGTGTATTTTATATGTACCTGATAGGAAACAAGGAGCCATTGATGGCTTTTTAAGAACTTATTTTTATTGAGAAGTAATTAAACAGAATAAAATGCATAGATCTTAAATGTCTAGTTTAATGAATTTTGAAAATTTTATGTATACATGTAACCTTCATCCCACAAAAGATAAAGAACATTTCCATGTCCCCAGAAAATTCCCTCTTGACCCTTTCCAGTCAATCACTACTGCTTCTCCATGCAGCTCCGTGTATTTTATTGGTGAGATATATGGCTTCCATAATAATAAATATGCCACTATTTATCCATTCTCCTACTGATGGACATGTATACTGTTTCCAGTTTTGGGCTAGTATGAATAAGGCTGCTAGTACTATTTTGTGTAACAAAAACTTTTATGACATATGAACCTATGTTTTCATTTCTTTTAGGTAAATACTGAAATTTGGGATTACTGGATTATAGGGTGAGATGTATACTTAACTTAAAAGAAACTGCTGGTTTTCCAAAGTGGTTGTACCATTTTATATTCCCACCAGTAATACATGACAATTCCATCTCCACTTCCTTGTCCACTTTCGGTATTATTAGTTATTTGATTTTAGCCATTCTACTGAGTATAAAATCATATCTCATGGTGGTTTTAAACTGCCTTTCCCTGATGACTTAAAGATGCTGAGTACCTTTTCCTGTATTCATGCATCTTCTTTTGCCCATTTTTAAAATCAGGTCATTGGTCTTTATTCCTCTGTAGAAAATTTTAAAAACAGAAGTTGTTATTTATAAAATGAAATACAATTTTAAAAAATAGTTACTGCTTTTTGTTATCTCATCCAAGTGATCTCTGCCTATCCCAATTTATGAAGACACTCTCTTACATTTCAATGAAAGATTGTGGGCTAAGAAAATGGCAGGGTGAACATGTTTGAAGAACATCAGAATGCCCCGCAGATGAAAAGAAGCTACAAAGTCAAGGCTGATAAGGTAGGAGGCTGTTACCTAACTCAAAAATGAAGTGATGAGGTTTCAGTCTTGGTTGATAAGCAGTGTAATTGAAGAGGATGGGTTGAATAAAGGCCAGTTTTAGAAGAAAAAAGATGGGATTTAGTGATTAACTGAATATGGCATATGAAAGAAGATATGTTAAATGATTTGAAGAATTTAAGTCTAAAAGATTCAGAGAGTGTTAGTACTAGTACCAAAGACAGGAAAATTTGAGAGTAGATTTCACTGTGGAAGTATTATAGGAAAAAATAACGAGTTTAGTTTTATACATATTAAGCTTAATGATGAAAATAGAGCAGCCAAATGGAGATTTCTTGTTGACAGGAATAATCAAACTGGAAAAAGACTAAAAGACAAACTAATTATATATCATTAGCACAGCACAGCGCTTCTCAAAGTAACATCCATGTCCCAGAAGTACCAGCCATCACCTAGGAACTTGACAGTTCTCAGGCTTCATCCCAAACCTACTGAATCATGAACTCTGATGGTGGGACCAGTAATCTCTGTTTTAATAAATTCTGCAGATGATTTTGAGGCATGCTGAAGTTTGGGAACCCCTGGCATATAGGTTAGTGCTGAAGGCATAAACACAGAGGGCAAGTGAAAAAAAGTAAACAGAGTGGCTCAATTGCTAATCCCTCACGAAGAGCCATAGCAGGCAGAGAGAAATCAGTATACAGAAGAGATTATTCCTGTCACCCAAAAGCCAAGCCAGAGAACGCCTTGGAGTATCCAAGCACAGTTTATTCTGAGAGGGTCAGAGACAGAAAGACAGAGACAGGTATATAGAATGGAATGTTCATTCATCTATTATAGACTTCTTTCCCCAACCCCTACCACAGGGTTCATACTATTTTGAGGAAGAATATTACTCAGGATGCATTTTCCATGCTAGTTCTCCTTTAAATAAGGAAAATCTGCAAACAAAGTAACACAAAGTCTATGTACTACTGCTAACTGCATAGACCAAGAGGTCAGTAAATCACTGCACATTTTTCTATGGCCCACAAGCTGAGAGTGTTTTTAAATTTTTAAATGATTTCTCAAAAAAGAAAAAGGAAGAATGCTTTCTAACAGTGAAATTATAAGAAATTCAAGTTTCAGTGTCCATAAATGAAATTATACTGGCGAATGCCATGCCCCCTTGTTTACATAGTGTCTATGGCTGCCCTCGCAATAGAACAACAAAGATGAGTAGCTGCAACTGAGACTGTGGTTCTCAAAGCAGAAAATATTTATTCTCAGATCCATTATAGAAAACATCCACTACCTTTGGCATAAGACAGTCCCATCCACCTGTGCTCTGACCCTCAGATGTGTATCTAACCAAAATAGACTTCAAATTATCTAGATATTGCTATTAATGAAGACTAAAAGTCAGTGTTGAAACATAAGGGATAAATTCAACTCATTTCATCCAGCCAACCACTCAAGCAAACAACAATATTTACTGAGACTAGTGCCAAGCACTGGAGACAGAAAGTGAACAAAACAGGCATGGTCCTTATTCTCATGGAATTTAAATTTGTATGAGACAGAAAAACAAGTAAGTGAGATTACACAGTTTGTGATAGGTGCTCTGAAGTAAATACACACAATACGGTGAACACAAGGGAGTCTAGATTGTTCTAGGTAGGCTAAATGAGAAAAGGTGTTTCTGTGGAGGCCACAGGTGCTGGGGTGTGTGGGATGGCTGGGGTAAGCAGGGCGGTGAGCAGCGGGAGCAGACAATTAAATGTTCTTAGATTTCTGCAGGGAAACATGGGAGGATGGAGAAACTTAGATATTGTGAGTAGCATATGTATGGAACACTTTAACTGATGCATTTTTCAATGGTACTTTTACTACAAAGTATACACAATGTAATTTTATAATGGTTCAAATGATTTGGGAACAAAATATACATTAAAAAAAACCCCACAACACTGTATAATTACTTATACCTGAGAGATAGGAATGGTTCCAGGAAACCATTTTTGCTTATCAGGTATATACAGTAACAGTTTATTTTTTTAATGGGGGGGAAACATTCTATACATACTAAGTTTTACAAGATACTGGCAAATGCAAACATGCCACACAAAGTATAAATGTTAGGCATTTCTTAATTGCTTAAAACAAAATTAAGCTTTCCAACTTTTTAATTTTGTGAACACATCACAACAAATAAATATCAAAAATGATTGTAAAAGGATAAACAGTACTAGAAACTATAGGATGTTCTTCAGTTGTAATTCATACACAGCTAATGCAGCATAACATACCAGTTGAAGCTTGACAAATGATAAGCTATGAACTTTGGGAAAGTGTCATTCGGTGGTTAATTCAAATTTCCTTTTTGGCATATGCCAAAGTAACTATTTAAAATACAGCCTGTCCATTTTACAATTCTAGTTTATTTCTCCCTATTAAAAATAAAACATGATTTTCAACCATTTGAAAAGCCAGACACAGTTCTATCAAAACGTAAGGTACATTCAATGTAATGATTCATAGTGTCTCTAATAGAAAGATTCAGCAGTTCTCAATTGAGACCTTTATTCCTTCTCTGAATAAATGATGCCTGAAATTTTTATTCTTGTTCTAATGGAATTTCAATGGCCTTCACTGCAAATCTACTGGAAATTTTTGCATATTAAGTGGAAAAAATTAAATGATGTTAACCACATTTTAATGTGATTAAGGCTGACAGGGTCATTATTTCTGCTAATCACTCAGTTTAAAAAGCTCAAACAAAACTTTAAAACAGACAAGGTTTTTAGTTTTCTGTATATCTTATTGAAATTTTAAAAACTGTAGAAGAAAAAGAAAGGATAAAGCCATATTACAGTCCTTGACAAAAACCAATAAGTAGTTCCTACAAATTGCAGATGGATTTCATTATACTTAATTTGGTGATGTAAAAACAAAAACGCAAAACAATCTTATACTGCACATGCTCCACTGGTTTCTTTCCTTTCAAATATGAAGAGGGTAAGAAAACGTGCTTTGTAGAATTCTGAGTTCTGTGTTTCCCATTTGCTTCTAAATGGAAACAAATACAGTTTTTTCTTTAGATCTTATAGCAAACTAAAAACAGCACTAATGTATAACACTGCCTCAAAAATTCTTCAATGTTGTACTTTCATAGATTGATTTATGCCATGCAACTATGAATATTTCAAATACATCAGCGTAAACCAAAAATCTCCACTGATATGAATCTCCAAAAACAGTGACTCTACCTTCTATCAGAAGAGTAACTGGAATTACAATGATTAGCAGTACTTACAGATAATTTGTTGTTTTCTGATAAGAAATTTACTTTGTTTATGGGTCATTCTATACTAGGAACTTGATATAAAATTAATTACTTAAGATCACAGGTGTATTTAATGTAATTCTGGCACTCTACATGAAAATAATTGTTTTTATAAGTACATTAAAATATTCTTGAAGCAAAAATGAGTAGGAACCTAGCCAAAAAGACTTAGCCAGTATCTTCTCTAATTTTCTGAGCAATTCAGTATTTTCCATAAAGAATAATAGCTAAGCTAGGCACATAACCCATACAACTATAAAAGAATGAATATTCTTATATAGTACTCTTTTTGTTGGCTATCACCTGCTTAACCAATACTGGTTGTTGAAAATCTTCTTTATCTTTCAGCTACCAAAATACTCATTTCTAAAAATGATTTGAGGACTGTAAGTCATTTTGATATATTAAGGTAATAGGACTATTCCTGAACCAGTAGTTACAATTTTTATAGAAACAAAATTAATTAGCTTTCAGAAAAATATGATGAGCAAATGATTTCTGAAAAGAAACACACACCTGAAGTTCAGGCAGTTTAATTCATATTGATTCACCCTAGGCCAGTAAACTCAAACCAAATTCAGTGACTAAAAACAAAACACTTCATACATAAGAGAAAGATTAAGTATGCATTGTCATTTTCTAAAGCTGTATGAAACTATGATCACTGCAAATAACAGTCAGACTAACAATTATAAAACTTAAGTTACAGGTGCAGTACCTTTATCTCCCCCCCAAAAATCATCCTTTTCATGGTAAATTACTCAATTGCATGCAAATAGATAAATGAGTTTACCTCACAGACCACAATCTAATAAGCACCTAACAAAAGCAGAGCACCTGGCCATAAACAAGTCCTTTGAAATACAATTTAGTACTAAAGTTTGAGAAATTTCTATTCTGCTTTTATATTAAAAATCATAACCAAACTACTTTCAGCAAGAAGCTCAGGCTTTGTGAAGAGAAAGAAATTAGGATCTGTAGATTATATAAATATTAAGAAGTTCAATATTAATGCTGCTTTGTAGTCATAATTTTTGATGTCCACAGAAAGAATTAATACTGTTGAACTTTTAAAAAATGTTAGTGTGATACTATGCACTGGTGCATCAACTAATAACCCTCCAGAATTTCTATGCTCATCTAAAGAGTCCCTGCTGAATGTTCTAATGCATCTTATTGTGAATCTTCAGCAAATAAAACTTCATGTATGAGCTCATGATGTGCTTTGCTGCCAGAAAGTCACAGACTCTGTGGGAAGCTCTTTATCTTCCCAGCAGTCAGTTCTCTGAGAACATCAGTGCAGCTACTGTAGTTACCTGTAGATTACTTGTATTTTCTCACATCTGTGTCCAGCAATCTAAACCATGATGATAAAGGGTCATTTGGTTTTGAGTGAGGAAGGGGACGGACTAGACAATTTGCTCTGATAAGCTCCTTGTTGGGAGTTCCAGTTTAGAATGTGAAATGTCAGATATGTACAGTTTTACACTAAAAGGAAAAAAGAATTTCACTTTTCTGCACTAACAATTAAAAATGATATGGTTTAATGTCTTATTATAGTCTACTTAGATTCACATTTTATTTGGGGCATTTATAAATTAAAAGTATTTAAAAGAAATAATTTTTGGTTTGTAAAATGGACGTCTATGCTCTATTAGCCACAAAGAATTCAGGTACAATTACTAAGATAACTGCTGTTTGGAGCACAGCAAAGCAATTTCCTGCAGTGGGACTTACAGTTCAATTTACCAGTTGGGCAAATATTTTTTGCTCTGTAGTGGCCTAGAGTTAAAAGCTATAGGTAACATTCGAGCAGTGTTATACCTGGAGAAAAGTTCCTTCAATCCAGATGGATGGTTTAGATTTCAATGTAAAGAGTGTATCCAGAAAATATTCCCCCAGATTTATGTTACATAATTGAAAAACTAATACAGTAAAATACAATTGTCACAGAAATACTGTCTGACCTCTTGTCTTCCCCAAGACAGGGACCATAATTTAGAACTCAACACTGTATTTTATTTTCATATTTGTGTTGGATCCTAAATCATTCTGATAATCACACTTTCCTAGTAATCAGCTGATAGAATATGTTAAATTCTTGATTAGATTATAGAATAGGAATACTAATTACATTACTTCAAAACCTCAGAACAATTGTGTCAGGTTACAGAAATATAAAAAAGAAAATGTTTTTGGGGGGCATCTTTCAGTTATTATGTAGCACATTATATAGATAGGATGAGAAGAAGTGTTTTAGCTTACTAAAAGAAAGAGGCATAAAAAATGCTTGCTAAGTTACATTCATAATTTACCTCTTTACTTAGGTATGCTTATTTTAGAATAATATATCATCTACTCATCTTCCTCAAAAGGAAATTTTAAGAGATAATTGTGACTGGAATGCATAAAACACTATCCTGCCTCAAAGAGCTATATTAAAATCACAAAAGTATCTGAATAAAAGCATACAATATTTTAAAATGAAACATCAAGTAGTGATTTGGTTTTTTGGAAATAGTTTTTAAAATAATATTCATTTGGGCCATTTATTTGAAGGTTTTCCAATGCTGCTGGAGAAGAAAAAATACTTAATTTTGAAAGTTGCTAGCACTAAGCAGTATTTTCCAACAGATTAAAGATAAACTAAACATTTAAAAACTCCTGTTCTTCCTTTCAAATACATGAATTGTCTAAAATCCTTTTATAAAAGACCATAAGATGGAAGATAAGTCAATATTACCAATGTAAAGTCATTTCTTAAAATAAAAATTATTGTAAAAGATAACACGTGGGTAACTAACATTAACAACCTAAGGCAATAAGAGAACACAAATCCACAATAATTATTCATACACCATGCCACTGTAAACCTAAATCATTTCTTAAGACCTGAATGTGTCAAGAACTTTGACAATTATGACTGGAGCCAGGAAACTGTAGCAATGCAGAATTTCTTATGAATTTCTCCAGTTACTTTTTATAAATGCTGTCTTGGATGACAGCTTAATGTGTACCACATGCAATATTTATTCTTCTTCAGTGTCAGACTGTCTAGCCATCCAAAAGAATACAAAGAATGTCACTTATTAGGATAAAAGCACAAGGAAGGTAATCAAGGACATATGTAACATCAGCCAATCATGCCCTATTTCAACATCCTATTCCATTCATAACAGTTCAACAATTATTTGCTTACTGATAACTTGCTTTCAGGCTGTTTGTGTTCACCATAATGGTGGTTTGCATTTATTTTGCTCTTTAGAATTGGACACTTGCTGTGCCATATGTGTTTGTCAAAACTTTTTATCTTCTGTCAGAAATGGCTTAGCATATCAAATAATTTCTTTTTGTCAGTAACTAAATACAACAATGAGTAACCTTTGATGTCAATAGGGCATGAAATAACTGTAAAACAACAAACGTATAACTGTTAAATATTTCATAGGAAAATAAATTCTACAAATCATATATAGTAAGAAAGTAGTTATTATTAGCTAAGCCACACTCATGTACCTTCCCCTACGTATGGCTAAGAATGCATAATAGGCATTGCCTTTTCTTTTGTTTCAGTTTTCCAAGATTGTGAAGCTGGTAGAATTTCCCAATCTAATCTGGTAGTCTTTAAACTACATACCCAAAATGTCTAAGTAATGCCAAGTCATTTTAAACCGTACACTTGGCCACCTATACAAATTTCACTTAATAGAGTTAAAATAATTTTCTACTACACATCATAGTCATAAAATACATATGTATGTAGAAAAATACTTACTCATATTTACTTACAAAACTTTAATCTGATATGACTTCAAAAATGTATTCTCATAGCATTTAAAAGGTTCTAACAGTACTACTTACAAGAGATCTACACAACTAACATGTTTACCTCTGAGCATAGGAAACAAATGGGTGATATTCTCCGTATTCTCTCTTTTTTCTCTTCTGTCTCTATCTCAGAAATGAAGTTCTACAACACAAGAAATATTCCATACATACTATTCTATACAATACCAAAATAAGACTCAGAAAAAAACCCACTTTTAAATAATAAAAACTGTATTACAGATTTTTCTTTTCTAGTCTATATCCACAAAACTGTCTTGTATACCATTGGTTTTCTTAGTTGCATAGTAAGAGTCACAGTGCAGCTGCTGACAGGACTGGGGGAAATCCATTTAGATTAAGCTGGAAAGTTATAGGGATTAGTCTTGATTAATGAAAAGAGAAACACAGCAAGATTTTTCAAGTGCTGCGGTTCCATTTAAAAGTTTTGAAAATTCACAAAACAGTAAAATATCTCTAAATATGAAGTTTGGTATGTGCATTTCAAAACAAATTTCTAACTAGATCCCAAACTTTAAAACAGAACTTCTTTTTTGGTGGGGGAAGGAGAAAAGAAATGAAAATACATGAATGGAAGGGAAAATATAAGTGATCTTATCCTTGTAAATTTCAGGAGCCAGAACATTACAATATTATAAAAAACAAAAATGTGTATATTTAGGAGAAATAGAAGGCAAATTGCTATCCATTATTTCTTGAGGATTCATAGGTCCAAATAAACATTTCAAAGACTCCTTTTAACTCAATCTCATGGAGAAAGTATAAAATATTTCACTTCTTTTATTGCATGCTTTTCATGCAACAAACAGGGAAAAAATGAGTTGTCTATGTTGGTTGTATCCAAGTGAAAATTACACAGAAACCCATGCCTGCTGGAGAGGAAACACAATTGCTGTGTTTTATTTAAGGAGTACTCAAGTTAGTTTAGAGAATTTATTGTGAAATTATAACTGCCAGACACTAACTAACTATAGATAATATACATGTTTTTCTCATCAAATTATGAGAATTAAATTCTAAGACAGATGGATGTATTTCTACCACACAATAATTAAATACATGTGAAACATTTTATATAATTTCCATTATTCTATAAGAAAATTATTATTCTATTTGACAGGTGAGAAAACAGGCTATAAGGAAACGAACCAAACTATCTTGAGTTTTTACTTTCTCTCATGAGCTTGACCTAAAGGAAGTTTAAAATGTTTAAGCGGGTTTCTTACTTCACACCACTTTAAGTAAATGGGTAGATATTGGCCTTCCATGGTTGTTTTGAAGATGAAACCAAATGAGAAAACATAAGTAAGTGCCCCAAAGTACAACCTATAATAGATGCTCAACAAATGGTAGTCATTATTCTGCTTGATATTTGGATATGTACATATATACACACAAATATATAAATGTATATAATGTTCTTTCCATTATATTGCTATGCACTAATGTAGTATTTGAACAGATTATATCACTTATCTGTTTGTACTTCAGCTAGTAAAAGGGATATGGGCATGTGCACACACATGCACAATTCCCTTCTCTCAAGAAAGTCTCAAAAACAAATCCAAAGCACTGAAAATACAAGGAAATAGAACAAATCACTATGTGGTTAAAAACACACACAAAAAACCAACCAAGAAAATACAACCTTCCAAGACTGACCAAGGAAGAAACAGAAAATCTAAACAGACCAATTACCAGCAACGAAATTGAAGCGGTAATCAAAAAACTACCCAAGAGCAAAACTCCCGGGCCAGATGGATTTACCGCAGAATTTTATCAGACATACAGAGAAGACATAATACTCATTGTCCTTAAAGTTTTCCAAAAAATAGAAGAGGAGGGAATACTCCCAAACTCATTCTATGGAGCCAGCATCACCCTAATACCAAAACCAGGCAAAGATTCCACCAAAAAAGAAAATTACAGACCAATATCCCTGATGAACATAGACACAAAAATACTCAACAAAATATTAGCAAACCGAATTCAAAAATACATCAAGAGGATCATAGACCATGACCAAGTGGGATTCATCTCAGGGATGCAAGGATGGTACAACATTCGAAAATCCATCAACATCATCCACTACATAAACAAAAAGAAGGACAAAATTACATGATCATCTCCATAGATGCTGAAAAAGCATTTGACAAAGTTCAACATCCACTCATGATCAAAACTCTCAGCAAAATGGCTATAGAGGGCAAGTACCTCAACATAATAAAGGCCATATATGACATACCCACAGCCAACATCATACTGAACAGTGAGAAGCTGAAAGCTTTTCCTCTGAGATCAGGAACAAGACAGGGATGCCCACTCTCCCCACTGTTATTCAACATAGTACTGGAGGTCCTAGACACAACAATTAGACAAAACAAAGAAATTCAAGGAATCTAGATTGGTAAAGAAGAAGTCAAACTGTCACTATTTGCAGATGATATGATATTGTACACAAAAAACCCTAAAAACTCGACTCCAAAACTACCAGAACTAATATCGGAATTCGGCAAAGTTGCAGGATACGAAATTAATACACAGAAATCTGTGGCTTTCTTATACACTAACAATGAACTAACAGAAAGAGAAATCAGGAAAACAATTCCATTCACAATTGCATCAAAAAGAATAAAATACCTAGGAAGAAAACCTAACCAAGGAAGTGAAAGACCTATACCCTGAAAACTACAAGACACTCTTAAGAGAAATTAAAGAGGACACTAACAAATGGAAACTCATCCCATGCTCTTGGCTAGGAAGAATTAATATCGTCAAAATGGTCATCCTGCCTAAAGCAATCTACAGATTCAGTGCAATTCCTATGAAATTACCAACAGCACTCTTCAACGAACTGGAACAAATAGTTCAAAAATTCATATGGAAACACCAAAGACCCCGAATAGCTAAAGCAATCCTGAGAAGGAAGAATAAACTGGGGGGGATCTCACTCCCTGACTTCATGCTCTACTACAAAGCCACAGTAATCAAGACAGTTTGGTACTGGCACAAGAACAGAGCCACAGACCAGTGAAACAGAACAGAGACTCCAGACATTAACCCAAACATATATGGTCAATTAATATACAATAAAGGAGACATGGACATACAATGGGGAAATGACAGCCTCTTCAACAGATGGTGTTGGCAAAACTGGACAGCTACATGTAAGAGAATGAAACTGGATCATTGTCTAACCCCATACACAAAAGTAAATTTGAAATGGATCAAAGACCTGAATGTAAGTCATGAAACCATAAAACTCTTAGAAAAAAACTTAGGCAAAAATCTCTTGTACATAAACATGAGTTACTTCTTCATGAACATATCTCCCTGGGCAAGGGAAACAAAAGCAAAAATGAACAAGTGGGACTATACCAAGCTGAAAAGCTTCTGTACAGCAAAGGACACCATCAGTAGAACAAAAAGGTTCCCTACAGTATGGGAGAATATATTCATAAATGACAGATCCGATAAAGGGTTGACATCCAAAATATACTAAGAGCTCACGCACCTCAACAAACAAAAAGCAAATAATTCAATTAAAAAATGGTCAGAGGAGCTGAACAGACAATTCTCCAAAGAAGAAATTCAGATGGCCAACAGACACATGAAAAGTTGCTCCACATCGCTAATCATCAGAGAAATGCAAATTAAAACCACAATGAGGTAACACCTCACACCAGTAAGGATCACCACCATCCAAAAGACAAACAACAAAAAATGTTGGCAGGTTGCAGAGAAAGGGGAACCCTCCTACACTGCTGGTGGGAATGTAAATTAGTTCAACCATTGTGGAAAGAAGTATGGAGGTTCTCAAAAAGCTCAAAATAGGGGGCGGAAGATGGCGGCGTGAGTAGAGCAGCGGAAATCTCCTCCCAAAACAGCATATATCTATGAAAATATAACAAAGACAACCCTTCCTAGAATAAAGACCAGAGGACACAGGACAATATCCAGACCACATCCACACCTGAGAGAACCCAGCGCCTGGCGAAGGGGGTAAGATAAAACCCCCTGCCCCGCGGGAGCCGAGCGCCCCTCCCCCCAGTTCCCGGCGGGAGAAGAGCAGGCAGAGCGGGAGGGAGACGGAGCCCAGGGCTGCCGAACACCCAGCCCCAGCCATCCGGGCCAGAGTGCAGGGCCCTCGATACTGGGAAAACAGGGCAGCAAGAACAGTGAGCAGGCACTGGAGGCTGGGCGACAGAGGACATAAGAAAAGCGCGCGACCATTTTTTTTTTTTTTTGCTTTTTTGCTGCTTTGTTTTGGCGAGCGCTTTTTGGAAGTCTTAAAGGGACAGGGACCCCAATATTAGGGAAACAGGGCAGAAAGACCGGTGAGCAGAGGCCTGAGGCTGGCACCGGAGAATAAAGAAAAACGAACGACCACCTTTTTTTTTTTAATTAAAAAAAAATTTTTTTTTTTTTTAATTAAAAAAATTTTTTTTCTTGTTTTTTTTGTGGTTGTTGTTTTGTTTTGGCGGGTGCTTTTTGGAAGTCTTAAAGGGGCAGGGCGGGCCACTTAATCCAGAGGTAGGGAATCCGGGATCTCTGGGCACCCTAACCCCTGGGCTGCAGGGAGCAGGGAGGCCCCTTACGGAGATAAATAGCCTCCCAGCAGCTCCTGCTCCAACGCGACTCCACCATTTTGGAGTAGCTGCCCGAGCCAGGCCACGCCCACAGCAACAGCGGAGATTAACTCCATAGCAGCCGGGCAGGAAGCAGAAACCCTGTCTGCGCGCAGCTGCGCAGCACAAGCCACTAGAGGCCGCTGTTCTCCCAGGAGAGGAGGGCCACAAACCAACAAGAAAGGAAGTCCTTCCAGCCGTCACTCGTCCCAGTTCTGCAGACTATTCCTATCACCATGAAAAGGCAAAGCTACAGGCAGACAAAGATCACAGAGACAACACCAGAGAAGGAGACAGACCTAACCAGTCTTCCTGACAAAGAATTCAAAATAAGAATCATAAACATGCTGACAGAGATGCAGAGAAATACGCAAGAAAAATGGGATGAAGTCCGGAAAGAGATCACAGATGCCAGAAAGGAGATCGCAGAAATGAAACAAACTCTTGAAGGGTTTATAAGCAGAATGGATAGAATGCAAGAGGCCATTGATGGAATTGAAATCAGAGAACAGGAACGCATAGAAGCTGACATAGAGAGAGACAAAAGGATCTCCAGGAATGAAACAATATTAAGAGAACTGTGTGACCAATCTAAAAGGAGCAATATCCGTATTATAGGGGTCCCAGAAGAAGAAGAGAGAGGCAAAGAGATGGAAAGTATCTTAGAAGAAATAATTGCTGAAAACTTCCCCACACTGGGGGAGGAAGTAATCAAACAGACCACGGAAATACACAGAACCCCCAACAGAAAGGATCCAAGAAGGGCAACACCAAGACACATAATAATTAAAATGGCAAAGATCAAGGACAAGGAAAGAGTGTTAAAGGCAGCTAGAGAGAAAAAGGTCACCTATAAAGGGAAACCCATCAGGCTAACGTCAGATTTCTCAACAGAAACCCTACAGGCCAGAAGAGAATGGCATGATATATTTAATACAATGAAACAGAAGGGCCTTGAACCAAGGATACTGTATCCAGCACGACTATCATTCAAATATGACGGTGGGATTAAACAATTCCCAGACAAACAAAAGCTGAGGGAATTTGCTTTCCACAAACCACCTCTACAGAACATCTTACAGGGACTGCTCTAGATGGGAGCACTCCTAGAAAGAGCACAGCACAAAACACCCAACATATGAAGAATCGAGGAGGAGGAACAAGAAGGGAGAGAAGAAAAGAATCTCCAGACAGTGTATATAACAGCTCAATAAGCGAGCTAAGTTAGGCAGTAAGATACTAAAGAGGCTAACCTTGAACCTTTGGTAACCACGAATTTAAAGCCTGCAATGGCAATAAGTACATATCTTTCAATAGTCACCCTAAATGTTAATGGGTTGAATGCACCAATCAAAAGACACAGAGTAACAGAATGGATAAAAAAGCAAGACCCATCTATATGCTGCTTACAAGAAACTCACCTCAAACCCAAAGACATGTACAGACTAAAAGTCAAGGGATGGAAAAACATATTTCAAGCAAACAACAGTGAGAAGAAAGCAGGGGTTGCAGTACTAATATCAGACAAAATAGACTTCAAAACAAAGAAAGTAACAAGAGATAAAGAAGGACACTACATAATGATAAAGGGCTCAGTCCAACAAGAGGATATAACCATTCTAAATATATATGCACCCAACACAGGAGCACCAGCATATGTGAAACAAATACTAACAGAACTAAAGGGGGATATAGACTGCAATGCATTCATTGTAGGAGACTTCAACACACCACTCACCCCAAAGGATAGATCCACTGGGCAGAAAATAAGTAAGGACACGGAAGCACTGAACAACACAGTAGAGCAGATGGACCTAATAGACATCTATAGAACTCTACATCCAAAAGCAGCGGGATATACATTCTTCTCAAGTGCACATGGAACATTCTCCAGAATAGACCACATACTAGGCCACAAAAAGAGCCTCAGAAAATTCCAAAAGATTGAAATCCTACCAACCAACTTTTCAGACCACAAAGGCATAAAACTAGAAATAAACTGTACAAAGAAAGCAAAGAGGCTCACAAACACATGGAGGCTTAACAACACGCTCCTAAATAATCAATGGATCAATGACCAAATCAAAATGGAGATCCAGCAATATATGGAAACAAATGACAACAACAACACTAAGCCCCAACTTCTGTGGGACACAGCAAAAGCAGTCTTAAGAGGAAAGTATATAGCAATCCAAGCATATTTAAAAAAGGAAGAGCAATCCCAAATGAATGGTCTAATGTCACAATTATCGAAATTGGAAAAAGAAGAACAGATGAGGCCTAAGGTCAGCAGAAGGAAGGACATAATAAAGATCAGAGAAGAAATAAATAAAATTGAGAAGAATAAAACAATAGCAAAAATCAATGAAACCAAGAGCTGGTTCTTCGAGAAAATAAACAAAATCGATAAGCCTCTAGCCAGACTTATTAAGAAGAAAAGAGAGTCAACACAAATCAACAGTATCAGAAACGAGAAAGGAAAAATCACGACGGACCCCACGGAAATGCAAAGAATTATTGGAGAATACTATGAAAACCTATATGCTAACAAGCTGGGAAACCTAGGAGAAATGGACAACTTCCTAGAAAAATATAACCTTCCAAGATTGACCCAGGAAGAAACAGAAAATCTAAACAGACCAATTACCAGCAACGAAATTGAAGAGGTAATCAAAAAACTACCAAAGAACAAAACCCCCGGGCCAGATGGATTTACCTCGGAATTTTATCAGACATACAGGGAAGACATAATACCTATTCTCCTTAAAGTTTTCCAAAAAATAGAGGAGGAGGGGATACTCCCAAACTCATTCTATGAAGCTAACATCACCCTAATACCAAAACCAGGCAAAGACCCCACCAAAAAAGAAAACTACAGACCAATATCCCTGATGAACGTAGATGCAAAAATACTCAACAAAATATTAGCAAACCGAATTCAAAAATACATCAAAAGGATCATACACCATGACCAAGTGGGATTCATCCCAGGGATGCAAGGATGGTACAACATTCGAAAGTCCATCAACATCATCCACCATATGAACAAAAAGAAAGACAAAAACCACATGATCATCTCCATAGATGCTGAAAAAGCATTTGACAAAGTTCAACATCCATTCATGTTAAAAACTCTCAGCAAAATGGGAATAGAGGGCAAGTACCTCAACATAATAAAGGCCATCTATGATAAACCCACAGCCAACATTATATTGAACAGCGAGAAGCTGAAAGCATTTCCTCTGAGATCAGGAACTAGACAGGGATGCCCACTCTCTCCACTGTTATTTAACATAGTACTGGAGGTCCTAGCCACGGCAATCAGACAAAATAAAGAAATACAAGGAATCCAGATTGGTAAAGAAGAAGTTAAACTGTCACTATTTGCAGATGACATGATACTGTACATAAAAAACCCTAAAGACTCCACCCCAAAACTACTAGAACTGATATCGGAATACAGCAAAGTTGCAGGATACAAAATCAACACACAGAAATCTGTGGCTTTCCTATATACTAACAATGAACCAACAGAGAGAGAAATCAGGAAAACAACTCCATTCACAATTGCATCAAAAAAAATAAAATACCTAGGAATAAACCTAACCAAAGAAGTGAAAGACTTATACTCTGAAAACTACAAGTCACTCTTAAGAGAAATTAAAGGGGACACTAACAGATGGAAACTCATCCCATGCTCGTGGCTAGGAAGAATTAATATCGTTAAAATGGCCATCCTGCCCAAAGCAATATACACATTTGATGCAATCCCTATGAAACTACCAGCAACATTCTTCAATGAACTGGAACAAATAATTCAAAAATTCATATGGAAACACCAAAGACCCCGAATAGCCAAAGCAATCCTGAGAAAGAAGAATAAACTTGGGCGGATCTCACTCCCCAACTTCAAGCTCTACTATAAAGCCATAGTAATCAAGACAATTTGGTACTGGCACAAGAGCAGAGCCACAGACCAATGGAACAGACTAGAGAATCCAGACATTAACCCAGACATATATGGTCAATTAATATTTGATAAAGGAGCCATGGACATACAATGGCAAAATGACAGTCTCTTCAACAGGTGGTGCTGGCAAAACTGGACAGCTACATGTAGGAGAATGAAACTGGAACATTGTCTAACCCCATATACAAAAGTAAACTCAAAATGGATCAAAGACCTGAATGTAAGCCATGAAACCATTAAACTCTTGGAAGAAAACATAGGCGAAAACCTCTTAGACATAAACATGAGTGACCTCTTCTTGAACATATCTCCCCGGGCAAGGAAAACAACAGCAAAAATGAGTAAGTGGGACTATATTAAGCTGAAAAGCTTCTGTACAGCAAAAGACACCATCAATAGAACAAGAAGGATCCCTACAGTATGGGAGAATATATTTGAAAATGACACATCCGATAAAGGCTTGACGTCCAGAATATATAAGGAGCTCTCACGCCTCAACAAACAAAAAACAAATAACCCAATTAAAAAATGGGCAGAGGAACTGAACAGACAGTTCTCCAAAAAAGAAATACAGAGGGCCAACAGACACATGAAAAGATGCTCCACATCGCTAATCATCAGAGAAATGCAAATTAAAACTACAATGAGGTATCACCTCACGCCAGTAAGGATGGCTGCCATCCAAAAGACAAACAACAACAAATGTTGGCGAGGCTGTGGAGAAAGGGGAACCCTCCTACACTGCTGGTGGGAATGTAAGTTAGTTCAACCATTGTGGAAAGCAGTATGGAGGTACATCAAAATGCTCAAAACAGACTTACCATTTGACCCAGGAATTGCACTCCTAGGAATTTACCCTAAGAATGCAGCAATCAAGTTTGAGAAAGACAGATGCACCCCTATGTTTATTGCAGCACTATTTACAATAGCCAAGAATTGGAAGCAACCTAAATGTCCATCAATAGATGAATGGATAAAGAAGATGTGGTACATATACACAATGGAATACTACTCAGCTATAAGAAAAGGGCAAATCCAATCATTTGCAGCAACATGGATGGAGCTGGAGGGTATTATGCTCAGTGAAACAAGCCAAGCGGAGAAAGAGAAATACCAAATGATTTCACTTATCTGTGGAATATAAGAACAAAGGAAAAACTGAAGGAACAAAACAGCAGCAGAATCACAGAACTCAAGAATGGACTAACAGGTACCAAAGGGAAAGGGACTGGGGAGGATGGGTGGGTAGGGAGGGATAAGGGGGGGAGAAGTAGGGGGGTATTAAGATTAACATGCATGGGGGGGTAGGAGAAAAGGGAGGGCTGTACAACACAGAGAAGGCAAGTAGTGATTCTACAACATTTTGCTATGCTGATGGACAGTGACTGTAAAGGGGTTTATAGGGGAGACCTGGTATAGGGGAGAGCCTAGTAAATATAATATTCGTCATGTAAGTGTAGATTAGTGATAGCAAAAAAAAAAAAAAAAAAAAAAAGGGCAGTTCCTGTGTGGTAACCTCCAACGAGTTCTACACAAGGGTATAAAGGGCATATAAAAGTGTAGGCAAAGGGTCTGTTTGTGTTTATACAGAGGATCAAAGCCTAATTGGGCTACCCCGAAAATGAACTAAGATACGATATGAAAAAGAACTTCCAACATCTGCACCCTCTGGAAGACTCATGCCAGAAGATGATCATCAAAAAACCCCAACAAAGATCCACGCACTGCTACAGCTGTAGATGCACTCATCCCACCAGTTCCTGGACCTGCCATGGGAATGAGGAAGGAGATATCTAAGCTGGCCTGTGCATACAGTAAAACAACAAAATTGGACTGGATCTATACTGTTGGAACTCAACCAAGAATTTGGAGAAGTGCAAATTGTAGCGCTCCAAAGTCTTACAACTACAAACTATTTATTGTTAAAAGAACATATGGCATGTGAACAGTCCCCAGGAATGGGTTGTTTTAATTTGTCTGATTTCTCTCAGACTGTTCAAGTTCATTTGGACAATATCCACCATATCATAGATAAGTTTTCACAAATGCCTAAGGTGCCTAACTGGTTTTCTTGGTTTCACTGCAGATGGCTGGTAATTACAGGTATGCTTTGGTTATGTAACTATACTCCTATTATGTTAATGTGTGTGTGCAATTTAAGTAGTAGCTTAAAACCTATACATGCTGAAGTTACTCTACAAGAAGATATATCAAAGAAATAATCAATCTTCCCATGTTTTCTTCCGCCTGCTACTTCTATAGCTTTTCTTCTTCCTTCCTAATTACAACCCTTAAATAGAATTCGTGCCTCATATCAAATTTACCGAGTATCATAATTCTTCCAAGTGGTAAAGATACCTCAAGACAAATGCTGGGCATAGAAGCCACAGGGCATAAATATGAAAGAAGTAAAAAGCTAACTTTTTCAAACAATAAGGCTTCTCTCTCACTTACCAACTTCACATTTCCCTGTATGGCCCCGGAAGATGACTGGTTAGCCAGAGACGGGTAAGATTCCTCAAGGGAGGAACAACCTAAGACAGGCACAGTCGCAGGGGGGCCATCAGGTGAGAAATTGGGGATCAACAGAGGTGAGGCTTAGAACCTCACCCCCCCGTTCTGAGAGAAATCTTCTGCATACGTGGATGTTTTATTGCCCTGGTCTAGCTTGGATTAACACATAGTCTACAGGCACACACCTGATCATCTACATGTGCTCTCTTACAACACTAAACTATGTTTTCTATCTTTATCTTGTATCTACCTACCACTTCAGCATTTTATTAAAAATAATAATAATAAAGAGAGAAATGTGGTATCCACATATAAATCAAGTATAAAAACCAAATGAGTATTCATATTTGAACTGACTGTTTATAGTTCATAATGCATGAGCAAAACCGAAAGTTTCTGTGATGACTGCCCTTGTACTGTTCACTATGTAACTTATTCATTATGTAAGAATTTGTTCTACATGTAAAAACTTGTTTGTTATGCCTCAGAAGATTGGAGACTGACAAAAATTAGGCTTGGGGTGGAATAATGATTGTGCATTGAGCATTGACTCCCCTATACAGAATTTTATTGTCGTTAACAACCATTTGATCAATAAACATGAGAGATGCCCTCACAACAAAAAAAAAAAAAAAAAAAAAAAAAGGACAGACTTCCAATGGTAAAAGAAATTAGTAACCGGGATGTAAGGTATAGCATAAGGAATATAGTCAAGATATTGTAACAGCCTGGTAGGGTGATAGCTGGAACCTAGAATTATGTATATAAATGTTCTACCACTGTGTTGTACACTTGAAACTCATGTAATGTAATACTGTGTGTCAACTACCCTTCAATAAAAAATAATTATTAAAAAAAAAAAAAAAAAAAAAAGCTCAAAATAGAAATACCATTTGACCCAGGAATTCCACTTCTAGGAATTTCCCCTAAGAATTCAGCAACCCAGTTTGAAATAGACAGATGCACCCCTATGTTTATCACAGCACTATTTACAATAGCCAATAAATGGAACCAACCTAAGTGTCCATAGTAGATGAATGGATAAAGAAGATGTGGTACATATACACAACGGAATATTATTCCGCCATAAGAAGAAAACAAATCCTACTATTTGCAACAACAAGGATGGAGCTAAAGGGTATTATGCTCAGTGAAATAAGCCAGGTGGAGAAAGACAAGTACCAAATGATTTCACTCATATGTGGAGTATAAGAACAAAGACAAAACTGAAGGAACAAAACAGCAGTAGAATCACAGAACCCAAGAATGGACTAACAGTCACCAAAGGGAAAGGGTCTGGGAAGTATGGGTGGGAAGGGAGGGATCAGGGCAGGGGAAAAAGAAAGGGGGCATTATGATTAGCATGTATAATGTATGGGGAGGCATGGGGAGAGCTGTGCAACACAGAGAAGACAAATAGTGATTTTACAGCATCTTACTATGCTGATGGACAGTGACTGTAATGGGGGTTGTGGGGGGGACTTGGTGAAAGGGGAAACCTAGTAAACATAATGTTCCTCATGTAACTGTAGATTAAGGATACCAAAAACAACAACAACAACAAAAAGAAAACCAACCATGTGGTGGAATAAAATATCTTAAAAGAGGACTGATAAATATGTATTTTCTATGTAAAAATATATAAACGATTTTAATTGTTGTCCCTACAAAGAACTACTATCAGCACATGTCTGGAAAGTAGTTTTCAGTGATAAGTCCATGAAAATAAACACATAATTTTAGATACAATTTTTATATTACCTTTAGTTGGCATTCTCTAATCAGGGTATAGTGAATTTTTCATCTCAAATTTCATAGTGTGTGAACTGTTTCACAACAACAAAACCTTATCTAAATGAAATTTATAGTGATAGGAAATGTGGCTAGTATCTGACCTAATTCTCAGGTCTCATCTGCCTTTCTAGCATCACCAAGAGGCCAAAGCTGAGACACTATAGTAGAATAGTAAAGAACATTAGTTCTTGAGATAAAGTTCGGTTTGAATCTTGGCACCATTGACTGGCTCTGTAACTTTCTAAAGTTCTTCAATCTCTTCTCTACTGGCTTTGCTTTATTAAAATAATAACGGTTTATTTACTATTTAAGGTCATTGGAAGTCTTAAATGTAACTGGTACAGTTAAGTGTTCAGTACCTATGGACTGATGTCAACTCCTACTAAAACAACAATGCTTTAGGTATAGGAATTATCTGCTATTTTTCTATTTTGTGATATTCTCTCATTTCCCTCTTCATTTACACATCAACTCCTTCACCTGCAGCAGTGAAGAATTTTTTAAAATGTACAAAGTTTTATTAGGTATTAACATTTCAAAGCAGTTGCTTCTATACATACAGCCTTGAAAAAGAGCATTATAGATTGTATAACCAAAAAGGATTATGACTCCCTCTTCTTTTATATATATTTTTAAATTAAAATATCATTGATATACAATCTTATGATGGTTTCACCTACATAAAATAGTGGTTCAACCTTCACCCATATTATCAAGACTTCAACCCCTCCATTGCAGTCAATGTCTATCAACATAGTAAGATGTTATAGAGTCATTAATTGTATTCTCCGTGCTGTACTACCATCCCAGTGACCTGCCTATGCTGTGATTGTGAATTATAGTGCCCCTTAATTTCCTTATACCTCCCCACCCACCTTCCCCAATCCTTTCCCTTTGGAAACCACTATCCTTTCTCAGTGTCTACGAATTATTCTTAACACATTATATAGTATGCTAGAAGGAAAAAAAGGCAAATTCTATTTGTCATATTAATATAAAAACTGATCTGTGATTATAGCGGTTTTCTGGGGTCTGTAGTACTATTTTAGACTTTGCAACTTAATGCAATTTTTAGCTCTGGTTTCTCTGACAAAATTTTTATATATGGTATAAATCTTATATATACTAAAGTGGATGCTAACATATATTGTAACAATATTATAAGTATATATAGTTAATAAAATGACAAGGCAAGGGAAAAAACAGCAGCAGCTACAGCTAAAGTTTATTATCCTAAGAAAAGCAGTTGTCATCTTGAGAATTGTTTCATTTTCTTAACTAAAACACTAATCAATTTAATGGAGATATTTTCTAAGATAAAACACAGCAGAATGTTAAAGTTAATTAAAGCAATATTTTCAAAGATTTCTGAAGATTCACAAATATATCTTGTATTATCACATGTAGAAGAGGCACAAACATTCAAGTCAAATGGGTCTATTGCTACTACTTGCCTGCTGCAAGAACTTGGGCATGTTTTGTAATCTTTCCAATTACCCTATCTGTAAAATGGGCATGATAACATCTATGGTTCATAAATATTCATCAAATTTTCATACAAGTTTCATCTGTTCTTCTATTAACAACTCATCAATTTCTAAGCTCAAAAGGGTGCCTGCCATACGACAGGAACTCAATAATGAATGATGGTTTGCTATGTATATCTTTTGGTTTGATAAAGGAAAAGCTAAGTCAAATGTCATTTAATGGTGGGGGGGCACAACAGACAAAAGAAAAATGGCATAACAATTTAAAAGATAACAATTTTAAATATAAATTATGCATGAAAAGTACTAGTGACTTTCATGCTCGAAACATCCAGATACGCTCTTTTTTTTTTTTTTTCCCAGTTACACTCTTTAGGAAAACACTTTTGAAACATCATTAAAAAACACACACAAAAAGCTAACCTTTTCAAACAATATTGCCTCTCTCTCACTTACCAACTTTACATTTCCCTGTATGGCCCCAGAAGATGACTGGTTAGCCAGAGACGGCTAAGATTCCTCAAGGGAGGAACAACCTAAGACAGGCACAGTTGCAGGGGGGCCATCAGGTGAGAAATTGGGGATCAACAGAGGTGAGGCTTAGAACCTCACCCCCGTTTTGAGAGAAATCTTCTGCATCCGTGGATGTTTTGTTGCCCTTGTCTAGCTTGGATTAACACTTAGTCTACAGGCACACACCTGATCATCTACATTTGCTCTCTTATAGCACTAAACCATGTTTTCTACCTTTATCTTGCATCTACCTACCACTTCAGCATTTTATTAAAAAAAATAATAATAATAATAATAAGGGAGAAATGTGGGATTCACATATAAATCAAGTATAAAAATCAAATGAATATTCATATTTGACCTGATTGTTTATAGTTCATAATGCATGATCAAAACCGAAAGTTTCTGTGATGACTGCCCTTGCACTGTTCACCATGTAAGAACTTATTCACTATGTAAGAATTTGTTCACCATGTAAGAACTTGTTCGTTATGCTTCAGAAGATTGGAGACTGATGAGAATTAGGCTTGGGGTGGATTAATGATTGTGCATTGAGCATTGAGTCCCCTTATACAGAATTTTATTGTTAACAACCATTTGATCAATAAATATGAGAGATGCCCTCTCAAATAAAAAAAAAAACACACACAGTAAAACATTACCAAATGACAGATGTTATCTGATCTTTTCTTTTAAATTTCAAAATAGACTAAACCCAAAGATGTTTTCCACGGACTGCACTGCTCTTATTTAAAGAATTTATAAGGAAAATGTTGTTAATCATCCAGGAATATTGATTCTCCCTTGATCTTAGTGACAGAGTACTGAAAAGGCATTTCTGTATCTTTATTAATGGAAACAGAAATCTTATTTAATCTGTTTGTTAGCTTAATCTACTTCCAAGCAAAAATACAGATCTCTTAATGCAATGATGAAAATGCTTCATTTCAGTAAAAATCCAATTCAAGACCAAATTAAATATAATGTCATGAGGGCCATGTCGGGATTTGTCTGAGGATCCAGTGAAATAATGTAAATTGAGACACTGTAAAGTTTTGAGAAAATGTAGGTTATCAAAACTATTCTTAGTAAAGTTCAATCTATTTCTTTAAGGTCATACATTGAGTGACTTTTAAAAGAAGTGCTTTATGAGTGGTTGCATGGATAAGCAAGTTACTAGACAAGCATGAAAAAGGAAAGATGAAATTCAAAATAAACCCATATAATAATCGCCAACTATTATTTTAAAGGGTGTTTAAAACATTTAGCAATTTTAACTATTTCTGGACTGTAAGAAATGAACTATAGCAAGGTAGAAAATAAATTATTTTTTTTCTAATGGTCATTCTTAAGTCCCAAATTAAATTTTTTAACACACTTAGGATATGTTTTAAAATTTATTTAATGGCAATGTATTTGAAAAGAATTTGTAAGTTCCTTCAAATGACTGTCTTCACATTTTTTTCTTTTTCAGGGCTCCGTCCCACTTGCCTCTGTATTTGCCACTCCCTGCCCCTGAACTGAGCTTCCCTTAGCTTCTCTCACGGCGCACTCCCTTGCTTCATAAAGCCTTCTTTGGCACTGCCGACTTAAATAGCAACCCCCTTACCTTGCTTTATTTTTATTCAATATCTTAATCACTTCCTGACATCAAATTAAATATTTGCTTGTTGGTTGTCCATTATCTCATGAAACTATAAACCTGTGGGGCAAGGGCTTTTTTCTGTTCACCATCTAGAATGGTATGTACACACAGAAGGGCTCAATGACAATCTTCTTAGAAAAGGAAAAAGAAAACATAGTACCTACCTCCTCAAAGAACTCACAGTTTTCATAAGGAACATAAATTTGAAATTTATATTCATGATAACAGTTCTTAGAAAGTTAATTTTGCTTCTTTACAAAGTATTAAAAAGACTGAATGGATACTAAAGTGTAGCCACTAACTTACAGATTAGGGGTGTACTCCAAGTTCCTAAGTCAGTTATTTTGGAACATATTTTTAAGCAGAATTTTTTAATTGGTGATAAAAATGGTCACAAATACCAAAATATGTCTCACACAAACTGCATTATTTCTACTATTATGAATTAAGCTGGCTTTGAGGGTATTTCATAATCTAATATTTTTGATGGGGCAATTCTTTCTAGGTCTGTTTAGAATAGGAGATGGAATAGTTTGAGTAATGTAACTAGCCTCAAATATAGATATACAATTCTACAAAGAGGTTTTACTTCTACTTTGTTCTTATTCTAGTCAGAGCAATAACTGCCCACTATAAGGAAAGATGGGAATATGGTGATACCCAGAAAATACTTATTTTAAGGGGTAGTATTATGTACGGGGAATGAGAGTAGGAGAAGAGATCAAGACTATCTCCAACACAGTCCAGAAAAGCTCATAAATTGGGTACCTGCAACCTTGGGAATATTCCACAGTTAGAAAAAAAAATCCTACCATGGCAAACGTACTCATGAAGGGTGAGAAGGTGCCAGAGATATTTGCATGGGCATCTTTTCTTTGTTTTCTTGCCATAACTCAATTCATTAAAATTATAAAATTCTGAAGGGAATCTTAGAGATGATCTCCTTTTATTCTTTACTAACCTTCACTGCCTCACTTCAACACAGACATATTATATGTTCAGAAATAGAGAAAATAAGATAAAGGAGATCACAATGGAACTGTTTTAAAAGGCTTTTAAGGAATAAACACCTATTTTTTAAGAAAAAATTTATGCTATTACAACAGTTAAAGAATGATTTACTCTTAATGGAAGTGAAGGAGTAACAATAAAATTCCCTAAGCTGCAAATGGTGAAATCACAGGGCCAAATCTGAGAGATGAGGATGGAGGGATAATGAAGATAGTGGTAGTATCATAGGAATCTTATTGCAAGTGCTACTGCACAATAGAGACGGTTCTCAGTCACTTCTTTTTTTTTTGGAGGACAACTGCTTCAAAGCATGGAACGACAGCTGTAAATATACATACAATACATTTTGTTCCTTTATTCATATAATGTAAAGAAAAACATAAAGACTGTATCCAGAAGATACATTCAGAAGACTAAACAAGTCATTTTTCTTTTATTGTATTTGTTGAGTTACGTTAATTAAATTTGAGGAATACTGTTTATACAGAACACATTTTATGTGAACATTCTGATGAACTGTCTTCAATACATGAAAGGCTAAGTAATTTGCCTGAGGTAAAAGAACAGTTGCAGCAAATAAAAGATGGCAATACCAGTACTTAAGTTCTAAAGTAGCAGTGTTCTTAATACACCAAATTTCCTAGTAATATATACTACCTTATTTACAAATAGATTTCATATTCAAAGTTTTTTAGAATTCATTTTCCTTACAGAACCAATGTTATTAATGGTACCCAGTATTCTGGTCTAACCTTCAAAAGGCTATTTAACTCAACCACTGAATGTTGTAGCTGAACCACAACATTAACTCCAAAGGCAGACCTTGTGACTAGGGAACACACTAGAAAGTAGAGGTAAAAAGAGCAGAGAAAGTAATACTCTTCCCCTATCCTGAATATAAGCAGGAAATACTAGGCAAAACAATGAAATTATACAAAATCTCACCCTTTCCTTTCCTTTTCTATAGGCTTCTCCCAGGAAAAACTGTTACTCAGATCCTATATACTGCATTAAAGCTCCTTTCTAAATCCTTCACAAGACCCTGACCTATGTCTTCCACTCCCAACAGTCCTAAGATTTCTGGGCTTTAAAATTCTTTTCTACCTCTACCAACTACTAGTAGTCAAAACTCCCATTTTATAAGTGTAATTCTCTTAACTCATTGGTTTAGAAACAAAATCTGACTCAGAAGTCCTTAATATCTGGGGCACAGATTTTTAAAAATATTAATAGTCCTTGAATTATTCAGCAAAGTGAGTGGGGTAAAGAGGCAGGGAAATTCTTTAACATGGATCATTTGTAATTTGAAGAACACTGTATAACTATAAGCCAAACCTTGCCTTTAATTTCCTAGATTATATATGTGTAGATTATAAAAAATGTGGAATATGTTTTAATTTCATATGAGAAAACCCTAAAAATTAAAAAATCTGTTATCTAATAAAGATAACAACTGACCCTCGCAAAAGTTAACGCTTTCTCAGTCAGCTATCTTGCAAACAGAAATTATTGTCTTTAAGTAGTATGGGCAAAAAATGCACATAGGCCAGTGGAAATTCCTAATACACATAATATGGTTGGTCAATAGCATTATGTTCATATAAAGATGTGCTTTCTTCTATAATTATATTTTTATAATATAGAATTAGAAATCTAATTTGGTTTCATTTCGATTAAGTCCTCCAGGGTACCTCTTGATCAAAATATGAAATTGCTGAAAGAGTAACCAAAAAGCATGTAAGAAAACCAGAAATTTACAAGCATTATTACATGAACATATGCAATGAACATGTGCAAATGCAAAAGAACATTTCAAGTAATACGATTCCTGAATAGGCAAAGGTCTTTTCCTTCTCACTTCTTTCAGCCTTGCATCTCGTAATAAAAATATTGTTTGCTTTAGTATATTCTTAACTCTCAAGACTCTGATTAGAGAAATTAAAAAATAATCAATTCCACAAAATCCATTCACCAGAAATTATTTGAAATCCCAGTTCATAGTGCATATGATACAGTTTCAAAGCTCTATAAAAATACAAATTAAAAAGCAAATAATTGAGAATTATCTCATAGCAAAAACAAGAAACTGTAAAATGGAAAGGAATCTTAAATTTTCTTTTTAAATTGTTTTATAACTTACTTCAGTAAAATTAAGAGTATCTTATATAGGAACTTACTAACTTAATCAACACTATATATATTTCAAAAAGAGAGAATCACTCAGTTTAGACTTCCAGAATGCCCTTGACTTGCTCTAAACCCTTTTATATCTATTAAAGGAACAAATAAGCACTAGTCCTCATAAAGGAATCACCACTAAAAGGTACTTAATTTATGAAAACCATTACAAATTTTAGCTTATAAAATTTAATTTAGCTAAAAAACTCCTTATATGTTATACCTACCAACATTATGTTATGATTCCAAGCAGGGAGGAAAACCCTCAGAATAAATAATGTATTCTCACAGCCTTCATAATGTTAGATATTTCAAGATGAAGCTGACACAACATCCCTCTAAAAGTATAATGAACTGCAAGTGATAAAAAAAGCAAATAATCCTAGGAATTATTCCATGGATATTTCAGGGCTTTTACTTTGCCAGACTAGTAGATAATTAAATGAAACATTTTTAAAAATCTTATATATGTGAATTTTGCTTTATGAAAACTTTATATGAAATGAAACATTTCAAATCAACTTGAGGAGCCTCCTGAACTAAAATGACTTAAGAATAATCATTTCCATTCTATTTGTTTCAAGTAAATCAAATGTATAACAATGTAATTTTTCCAAACCATATTTGTGTTAAATTTCTAGTTCCAATGAGTAATCTTGTTAGAAATTGATGACTTCTTATAAGTTTTACAGAAAGAGTTTAGTATTTATAGATATATGTTTCTATAGATACACAGACATACGAAATCGTATGTCAAAAATGAACATACTTCCCCCTTTGTACATAGTTGCTAAGAAGTAGTACCTGTAATTCCTATAAACAGTTTAAGAAATGAATATTGTATTTATTCCACAATTCTCCCTCTAACCAGGCACACAATATATAGTATCACCAAACTATTTTTAGTTCTTCTGTACAAATTATGTGGGAACTAACAAAAATAGAAAAGTGGGTGTGGAGGGACTGCATAATAAGATTAAGAACTAATAAAACCTTTTTCTATTTAAAATTCATATAGTGAACTGACACATTGCCCTTGATTATATAACAGCTAAAAAGACTTTGCAAATACCTATCTACCTATCTTGAATCAATTGCAACACTCAAGATTAATTGACTCATATAATATTAGCCAAAGGGTATCAGTGACCACAAGCCCACCAGGACATATCCAAATATGTGTGTTACACACACACATGCACACAAGAAGTCTGAATGTCCTAAATTTTAGTTGTATTTTCCAGTTGAATATGAATGTCATATAATAAGCAACAAAATATAATTATTCTTTATCTATAGTTTTAAGAAAGATGGGGGCAAGAGAACAAGAAAATAAAATATATTTGGAAGCTTATGTAAGCAGGTCCACTAAATACATAAAATTAGTTTGCTCTACTGATTTCCTAATTGGATGGCATATACTACTAACAGAGCAGCAAAGGTGCAAAGATTGAAATTTAAACCCCTAATTAAGCAATGGTTTGACAGTTCTAATGTCCTGTACCTGCTTGACACCAGGACTCAGTAGGCAATCTCAAATGAAAATTAGTACAGTGTATATAATCTTAGTTGTAACAACTGGTTATATTTAAAAAATCACTGGCACCCACCAAAGGCAACAACTTCTGTGTCTCTGTAGTCATTCAAAGAACAGCAATTTGTAATAATAAAAAAAGGATTCTGTGGACTCCCCCAGCAACATCTTGATTACTGTCATCTGATCATAACACAACTGCAACTAACCCAGCTGCCATGTCAGCTTCTCTTCAGGGCTAGGTCTTAATCATAAATCAACGAAATGACTAATTCAACATTATTAAAACCATTCAATAGATGCTTGAAGCCATTCCAGTTTTTACATCTTTCAAAAGGTCAACACACCTACTCAATAACAACCTGATTTTGCAAAATGCTTCCTTCTTTTCTAGGATTGAAAAATAACATGTTACCACTTAAAGTGAACTTTAACTAGTGATTAAAATGTTCATTACTTCTGAAATGGTGACCCACTAAAACGTAGTTTTAGCCTTCCCCTTGTGGTCAACATCACAAACCCCTCCTCTTTCCTGACCATTTGAAAATAGTTTTCTAGATCTAAAAGATCCATGAAAAGATTTAGTACTGCTTCCTGCATCAGTCCTAATTTGCTACAGTAACATTAGATAATAACCTTAAAAAGAAAAAACTTTTTCTTCTGCTAAAGGAACAACTAATGCAAAAGGAGCTTAGATATAAACATTACCTAAAAATAGATGCTACACAAATTAAAAGGATTTTGTAGTTAAAATGTATTTTAACTATTTACATCTGCTTGCAGTGTTATAAATGATGAAAACCTAGTGTTCATATCCTTCATAATAAAAATTTATTCTGCACTTTAATAAAAGGCTATGTTGCATAAACAGAGGATTTAAAGCTGTAGCAGAGTGGCTGAATGAAAGGAAAATGGCAATCTTTCTGGCTCCAGTAGATGCCATTCCCTATCACACAATGTTTCGCACTCATAAATACATGACAAATACTTCCTCAATCATTTTTTACGAGCAGGGATGCACAGGGGGTAGTCAATGGCTAGCTTGAGGGAAAATAGGAACAGCAGGCGGCAGAAACTGTACAGAAAATGGCTATGTGGTAAATTCTCTTCTGGAACATCACTCAGTTACCCAGTCTTTGATCTTTCAGCTACAATTACACTAACTTCCACAAGATCTGATCCTCCCCACCCCCACCAAACACACACACAACTCCAAACCAGATCACTACTTATACATAAAATCTAAAATTTGGTTTTGTTAAGTGGGATCATCTATACCTCTACATTTTTATAAATTAAAATTTGCTACTTAGACAAGAGTTTACCTTCAATTGGCTATAACCGTATCATCATCACAACTGGTCTCAAAATACATGGGGTGTCTGGCGACAGCTAAATCACAGACTGGCGTCTCCCAAGCAGTCTGTCTACCATTAGGGTCTGGGAAATGGTATTTACTATACAATTAGAGCCAGGGAGTTCTACCTGTAATCATCTAAATACAGGTGTGAGAAGCCCCTTTGGGCAAGGAAACTGACTCATCTCTTTTCATGTAAACTTTGATGTCTGTATTGTTTCACAGAGCCTCAGGAAACCTTACCATTCATACTACAATGATTTATTAACTGAGGTCAAGTCATAAATTTTAAAATTATTTTCCAAAGTTCACAATTTTTAACACATTAATCATCAAATTTATAAGAATTTGACAGAAGACAGAACTGATTATTTGAAGCTAATTATCTATTGTAGGACATTGACAAGTCAGAACTAAATTTTCATTTTAGATTTATGCTTTCTAGAACATTACCAATAAAGAGGCCAAATTCAGCTTCCCATCAGGAAGACAAAATGTCTTATGGTAACATCAACAGGGCATTTTTAGTTGCAGTAATTTCACAGAATTTATTCTAATGATTTATTGGAGTTAACCATCTGACATTAATTATTGTTTTGGCTTCCAGTCTATGAATGTTTATTTTTCAGTTTAAAGCTTCTCACTCTTTGATATCATATGGAAATGAGAATTTTTAATGGAAAATTGAAACCATGTGCATCTAAGTACTTAATGAAGTACAGGGAAAAAAACGACAATATATTTTAGGAGAATTCAGATATTTTGCTTTGGATAGTTTTGATTTGTTTGTATGACTTAGTAGTATAAAATATTGAGGGCACAGTGAGGCAAGTCAAAGTGAGTACTATGCCAAATGTGTACAGCCCATGTTAAATAAACATAGGATTTTTGGAAATTATTAGTAAACGAAAGGAAACCTCATGCATTTTGGTTACATGTCAAAGATAACATCAGTACATAAATGCATAGTTTTGTACATTTTTAAGGTATCTGAAACAAATACCTGGTCTTTTCCCTCCCATGCCCATTTTTTTTCATTAAAAACATTTTTTAAAGCATTCAATCTGTATTTTAAGATTTATGCCCAGCTATAATTTCAAGTGGATATTTAAAAGTCACATATATCACCACAGCTTGAAATTCCTAGTTTAAAAATTTTTTTGCTCCAGCTAAATGTACTCATTTCACAGGAAACAAACAATGTCTATTAAATTTGATAAGTAAATATATAATGATTCAATATTGCCTAATTTAATTCTATTTGTTTTTTTCTTAAGTTTTCTCAGTGGAAATCAATTAGGAGACTCATCCTGGAATGTAAACACCAGGCAAAACTTCCTCATTCATTTTAAACTTTTTAATAATGAGAAAAGTATTAAAATCAAACACAGCAGTAAGTACATATGTATGTGTGTTTGTGTGTGTACAGATTCAGTATGTCTGGGGATGTCTGGGGAGGAAAAACTTACCATTTGTTTTTCTTCCTAATGTAGTCTTTTTCAGAAAGATTAACCAAGTAGACCATTGGTTTTGAAGTCAGAAATAAGTTTTTATTCAACACTTCAATCTGAAGTGGGAGACAGAGAAATAATCATGTTTAAAAGTTGAGTAAATATTGAGTAAGTTATTGAATAACTAAAAGCAAACTTTTTTAAAGCAGGCAACCTCTTTCATTTGCATAATTCTTGTTTCTAAAAGATTAGTTGATATGAAATATCAGGAGTAGGGAAAAAGAAAAAAATAAGCCTGAGAATAAGCAATCATTGACAGAAATAAAGTTTTATTAGATATAAAAAGAAGTATAAAATAACAATTCTAATTTGTCCTTTAAGAAACCAAAGCAAAGGCAATAATAGATGGCATGATATTTATAACTTACCTCTTTGTCATTCCAGTCATGATAGAAGCGAACAGGTTTCTTTTGATCTACAACCCAGGATTTGACTTTGCACATTATGTCCTATATATGATTGAGAAAAAAATAAATACAAGGTGAATACTAACCATTTAGAATTCTAAATATTAAAAGTGTCCAAATCCTCAAAATAAAAAACGTCAATTTTTTAGTGAAAGGGAACTAAGTCCCATGTAAGTGTTTTCAGTATCTCATTAAAAAATCAAATGCTAATGGAACTGTATGGCATTAAAATTTTAATATATACAATTTGGAATACTAGCAAATTTATTGTCTTAAAAATTTTAAGATAATTCAAATACACGAAAGACTACAAGAGTAAATATTTCAACATTACCTAGTGATGCCACTTGCAAGATTAACATGTTATTAGGAACTGGTGTAAGGGGGGATACTAAACGAGAACTACATGATAATTTTTTCCTTAAAAAGAAGAAAAAAATAGACAAAATCGAGACTATTACTGATGACCTACCCTCCAAAATATTAAATCAGCTGACCACAATGCTTTTTATTCTGAATTAATTTTTTGCCAATACCTTCTCCCTTGCGTACTCCTCCAGTCCCTGCTCCAACACCTCCCCCCAACCCCAACCTGCCAAAGCCTCCATTACACAATGGCGAGAGCCCTGCCCTGGTGACCTCCAACCAGCTGCATTCACTTTCAGAACATCTCTCTCTGCTGGAAATCTAAAGGCCTTTTAGTTAGCAAGCTAGTGTGCATTCAGAAGGAGTAACTGCAGGAAGAGCCCAACGTGCTTTGTTTCTCTAGCCTTTCTTCACAGAAAGATTAATCATCTGTGAAATGGAAACGGCAAACAGCAAGTGACACAAACTGAACCCTTCAAGTCTTTCCTCATCAGTTTTGTGGTTCTGAATTTAAAAGCTGCGTGTGGCAAGGTTCTCCTTACAGGCAGGTGTTAATAAAAGGCGCTTGGGTCTGTAAGGTCAAACTTGGCTTTCCCAGAAGAAGTGCATTTGAGAGTCATCTATATTCTTTGTTGTTGTTGTTAAATTTATGGATATGTTTTAAATATGTATTTCTCAAAATTTATTGTAATACACAATTAGTAGTAACAGATTTCTTGCTTTTCATCATTTTACTTTAACATAAATCAGTTACTCTTCTATAAATATCCATTTGTATAAATTACCTCAATATTTAGTATAACTTCCTTCCAAATCTTGCTGTTACCAACAGGAAAAATAAGGAAAAAGCCCTGTGTCCTTAGATCCTGATTTGAAACCCTCCAGGAAAAAGACTTCCCACAGATTTTAACAAGGAAGGGGCAAGCTGAAAACTTTTAATGAAATCTAACATGTTCTGCTTAAGAATAATCACTTTTACTCTTCTATAACTGAATTTCACTCATAAATGTTTAAAAGTGGCTAATGTAACACCATTTCCTACAAGGAGAAGATCAAAGTGCTATATTACAAATGCATTATGATTAAAAAAGCCCTGTGCAGCCTTGCTATTAACTGTTCTTTAAACCCTAAAAGGCTTCCCATAGATCTCACTTGGCACTGCATATACAACCTTTGACAAGTAATGTAGACCATTTTTATTCATTGCCTAAAATTGTAGGCAATTATGTGCGTCACACTGGCCACCTGCAAATTCTGAATGCCTGCTCCAGTTGTCAGTGCAGAAAACTAATGTCGGAGGGGATTAATCTAGGGGGAGAGAGTCCTCTTTAATGGCTCCAGCAGGTGAAATGGCCCAGCTGGTTACTATGATGAGTGGCCAGAACAGTTTATGTAGAGACACGCAACAAGATTATACAAAAAAGGGAGAAAAAAGTGGTACTATATCTTATATTTGGTTCCATTGGTTTTTTTCAATTAAAGAAAGAAAAGAGAAGAAAATAAAGTCAAACCAAAACTAAGGGAGCAAATCAAATTTAATCTTATAAAAAGTATAAAATACTTCTGTAACTATAAACATTTTTACAAAACTGAAAGACTTCAATAAATGCTAATCACTAGTGAAGGAATTTCAGTATTTCTTTCATTTTAAATTAGCCAGACCACCACTTCAGACATAGAAATCTTACCACAAAAGCATTTTTAGGCATTATTTTTACCACCCTCATACCAATATTACAAATTACAATTATAATATTGTATAATATTACAATATTACTATATTACAAATTAGAAGCACTCAAAACTCATAATTAAAGCTCTCAAACAACAGATTCATTAAATCCACATTCAAATTCTTCTAAGAAAAATGTATAGATTATAACCAATTTTTTGAATTGTTGAAAGTAAAAATATTTTAAAATTTAAAATATTTTATTTTGTACCTAGTGTACTCTTAATTATCCTCACAAAAGACTTAACAGCTAAGAAGACACCTTACTGAAAGATGCACATTTCACTTAAGACAAATCAAAAATAGATTGCTTTCCGATAAGATTACCTTATGTAAATGATCATTATATGGTATAGGCAATGTGATATTTTTCTTACATGAAGTAAAAATTAACTATTAGTTCTTTATCTGAAAAGAGTTCTAATCAGATGAAAGAAAACACCTGGACTCATTTGTATATAATACTCAATGGTTTGACTGAATTTTTCCTTATTCTTGTTCTTGTATATATAAACACATACAATAATAATTATGATGAGAACAATAAAGGTTCCAGTTAACTGAATATAGTTAACTGAAAAAAAGTCTAATACATAATCTATTTTTAGCAAATTAGAACACAATAAGAAAATACAAAATAAAACAAAAATGCTTTAATGCTGATTCATCAGAAGTTACTTTAGGATTTCATATTTAAGTAACATCACTATCTAGAAATAAAGATGTAAGAGGACGGCTGTTTTGATAACTTTAACAAATTCCTCATTTTCAAAATAAATTCTGTATATGATGGAGATTATGCAAAAATTCTGGTCATTTGAAATTTTTGGTTATACTGCTTTCATGGGGTAAGGGCTTAATACAGACGATACTAAATACTTAATGTGAAGATCAAAAGAGATAATGCATATAAGGTGTTTAGCACAGTTCTTGGCACAGAGTCAGTTCTCAATAAATGTTGAGTTTTGCCATTGTCATTATGATTGTTGAAAGATTAAATACCACTGAGCTACACAATGGGAATATACTGTCTTGGGTACTCCTTTAAAGCCCATGTATATCTTCTCCAATCTGAATAGCTGTTCTTCAGTCCTTTTCCTTAAATTTCTGAATGTTACCAACAACACAGGCTTTCTTGGTGAAATTTCAATTCAGGCTTCTAGTCTTAACATTCTCCAAGAACTAGTTTTTGCTGAATAACAACATTTTAACTGCAAAGAAACTTAATCCAAATTCATCTTGAATACAGTACCTTGCTCTTTTACTTTGACTTACTGACAATCTCACATTTACTTTAGAAATGCTTTTTTTAAAAATCTATTTTATTATCGTTGTTTTTAATAGTAGCTGTAATGTACTTAGACTTGGAAAACATGTGACTAGGCTAAATTTCCATAGCTATCAAGTGGCAGAGATGAGATTCCCAATCACATCTAACTGACTCAAAAATTCATGTTCTGTCCAATCTCTGCGGCCTATTTGTCTTTCTTACTGCCTTTCTAATTGCTCCTTCTTTAGCCTAGGCAATCCCAGTGTTGTTATTCAAAGTCCTCATTCTCATTCCAACATTGTCAGGGAAATTCAATATCCTTACTTTTGGAGAACAATATATGATTTAATCCATGCATCACAAAAGTATTATTTTTCTTTACATATAATAACATAAGCCAGTTATTTAGTATATTTTCAAAGACTACTTACTAGACTTCTCTATTTTGGTGTTCTTCAGTTCCCACAGGAGGAATTATTAACCTATGATCCATGAGTGGATCCATAAAACTGTATTGAAAATTCTATGATTACATGCCTTTGTGGGATGATAGTATCTATCTTTCAAATGCTTTTAAAAGGGATTCATGAACCAAAAATCCAAGAACCCTGGTTGTGAGTGACTCTGGCAATATGTGACTCAAATGCCCCTACAACAGCCAATTAAGTAAATGCTCAAGTCCATGGACTCTAGACCTGAGGTTCAGAGACAGTGACTTGGAACTTGCTTCAGCCAGACCTTGGACTCAAAATTCATTTATCCTGATCAACATCATGCTGATAAAAATTCTAGCCACTATGATGTTTATTAACACAATTCTAGTTATAATCATAACAGGTATGTTGGAGAACACTATGAACTGAATATATCATTACTGAAAAGAATGAACTGCGAGAGAAAAATATGTGATTTGCCTTACTATATATTAAAATAAGCCATAAAGCCACAGTAAAATTAGAAGAGTGTGATACTAGCACAAGAAGAGAGGTATAAATTAGAAACAACCTAAAAACTGATAAATTAGAGATTTGATAATAAATAATGGGGCATTCATAGAACAGAATTTACCCATTTGTATCCATTTATACAGATTTTCATGAGAAATGTCCAAATACATTGCTAAGTTAAAAAAAAAAAGCAGGCTCAGAACAATGGAATAAAGTTAAGACTATGGATTTTGTTGTCAAACAGATTTGGACTCAAATCCTGGTTCTGCCACTTTCTAGCTGTAATAACTCTGGGGTAGTTATTTAACTTCTCTAACTTTGTTTCTGTAAAATTGGAAAAATAACTGTAATTCAACATATGGTGATTCTGAGGATTAAATGAGAAAATACATGTACAGTGATTGCCACAGTTTCAGGTACACAGTAAATACCTTTAGATATTAAATATTATTAATTATGGTAGAATGCATGTGATTCCATTTGTGGTTTTGAAACTATATACAATGCATATAAGTAAGTGTACTCAAATAACAAAACAGAATAGATGCCATACAAATTGTTAGCAACAGAAATCTCTAGAAGACTAGATTCCAGAGACTTTTTCCCTTTATGCCTTCTTTTTTAAAACTATAATGCTGCTTTATTTTTAATTAATAAAGATTATCTTTATAATAGGAAAAGAGAAGTATATTCACAGGGTGAGGGGTAAGGGAAGATGTCATCTATTCTCTGCCCACCATATGTAATCCTAAAATTTGATGGCTAAATGGATAGACTTAGCAATTTATCAAGATGAGTCACTCTTACTCTGTAATAACTATAGCTTCCAAGTCTGAAACTTCCCTCTAGCCAAACCCACTATCCTAGTACCTGATGCTGACACCCAGATGAGATAACTTATGCCAGTTAGGTGGCTTTCATACACAAAATCAATGACGCCCTCAGAGCAAATGAAAGGGGGGAAGGCCTCCAGCTCAAAATAGTCTGGCGAGAAGTCCACAAATATAGCCTCCACCTGTTCCAAACCCAGAGCATCCCCTTTAAGTATCTCAAATTGAGAAAGGCCAATCTAGGCTTTCTCTCATGAAAAAGACCTTCATTATATATTCTAACTTGATATTTATGATCTGCCAGAATCAGAATATTAAGCATTTGTTACTCTACAAGATGAATGCTGCTATTTATAGAGACCAGAGTACTGATTCCTGACTACCATCTTTCTACATACTTCAGTGACTAAAACTCCCAGAAAATTGTTGCGCTACATGGCTCTGTGTGTGTGTGTGTGTGTCCACCAAAAGTTAAAATGATAAGCTAATTCTAGCAATAACCTGGATAGAATCTATGTTGCTACTTGAGGGTTTTCAGTTATGTAATTTACTAAAGTATATAGTGAGAACTTAACGCAGCAATGTTCCTGGCTGTAGTCAGCTTATAAAGTGGAAACAAGAATGGACACAAATTCATTATTGAGGTATAGTTTGCAGCAGAGGATTTGATCAATATTAAGGAGAAGAAGGCAACTGTTTTATGGTTCCTTTAAGTAAGTTGGAGTGGATTTCACAATGTTCAAGGAAAAACAAAGGTGGTGGAAAGCCCAAACATTTGATTTTTCTTTTAAAAGACTACTAAATAAGGAGAGTCTTGAAGAAAACAAACACATAAAGAAAACACTCTTAATTATATGGGATACTTAGCAAAATGGAAAAAGATAAAGCATCTATGGAACAGAGACATGAGGTAATAAAGAGAACAGACTAAGGGTAGAAAAAAATGGATGAGGAATTGATGAACTAAGAAAAGATTTTTAAGGAAACCACAATCAAAGCAGGAAAGGAAAAATCTAAATTAGAGATTCAACTGATCCAGCAGAAGATAGTGCTTTGGAGGTCAAATAAGATCAACCTTGTTATACTGAAGTTTAACATAAACTCAGTGTAATATACATAAGTATACAGCTTGATGACATATCACAAAATGAACACGTGCCTGTAACTACGACACTGACCAATTCATTATTATTTTCTTTTAATTAAGGTATCATTGATATACAACTTTATGAAGGTTCCACATGAGCAACATTGTGTTTTCAACACTGACCCATATTATCAAGTCTCCCCCACTCCCCATCACCCCATAGCAGTCACTGTCTATCAGTGTAGAGAAAGATGCGATAGGGTCAGGACTTGCCTTCTCTTTGCTATAGTGCATTCCCCGTGACCTACAATGCCCGTTAAAACACCTCTCCCTCCCCCCCCAATTCATCATACCCAACCTCTTCCCTTTGTTAACTGCTAGTGGCTTCTTGGAGTCTGTGAGTCTGCTGCTGTTTTGTTCCTTCAGTTTTGTTTGTTGTTATAGTCCACAAATGAGTGAAATCATTTGGTACTTGTCTTTCTCTGCCTGGCTTACTTCACTGAGCATAATACCCTCTAGCTCTACTCATGTTGTTGCAAATGGTAGGATTTGTTTTCTTCTTATGGCTGAATAATATTCCATTGTGTGTAAGTACCACATCTTCTTTATCCATTCATCTACTGCTGGACACTCAGCTCCCTTCTATATCTTGGCTATTGTAAATAGTGCTGCGATAAACATAGGGGTGCACATGTCTTTTTGAATCTGGGATCTTATTTCGTTCAGTAAATTTCTAGGAGTGGAATTCCTGGCTCAAATGGTACTTCTATTTTCAGTTTTTTGAGGAACATCCATATTGCTTTCCACAATGGTTGAACAAATTTACATTCCCACCAAAAGTGTAGCAGGGTTCCTTTCTCTACATCCTCACTAGCATTTGTTGTTCCTTGTCTTTTCGATTTTGGCCATCCTAACTGGTGTGAGGTGCTATCTTATTGTGGTTTTAATTTGCATTTCTCTGATAATTAGCCATGTGGAGCATTTTTCCGTGGGCCTGATGGCCATCGGAATTTCTTCTTGGAGAAGAGTCTGTTCAGGTCCTCTGCCCATATTTTAATCGGGTTATATGCTCTTTCGGTGTTGAGGCATGTGAGCTCTTTATATATTTTGGATGTTAAGCCCTTATCAGATAAGTCGTTTAAGAACACATCCTCCTATACTGTAGGATGCTTTTTTGTGCTGCTGATGGTGTCCTTTGCTGTACAGAAGCTTTTTATTTTGATGTAGTCCCATTTCTTTTTGTTTTCTTTTGTCTTGTTTTGCCTATTGTTTTAGGCATCGTTTTGTTGATGCCTAACATGAGCAACATTATGGTTACTAGACTCCGCCCGTTATCAAGTCCCCACGACACACCCCATTGCAGTCACTGTCCATCAGTGTAGTAAGATGCTATAAAATCACTACTTCTTCTTTTCTGTGATATACTGCCTTCCCTGTGCACCCACCTTACATTATGTGTACTAATCATAATACCTCTTATTCCCCACTTCCCACCCATCCTCCCCAGTCCATTTTCCTTTGCGAACTATTAGTCCATTCTTGGGTTCTGTGAGTCTGCTGCTGTTTAGTTCCTTCAGTTTTTGCTTTGTTCTTATACTACACACAGGAGTAAAATCATTTAGTACTTGCCGTTCTCTGCCTGGTTTATTTCACTGAGCCTAATACTCTCTAGCTGCACCCATGTTGCAAACTGTAGGATTTGTTTTCTTCTTATGGCTGAATAACATTCCATTGTGTATATGCACCACCTCTTCTTTATCCATTCATCTACTGATGGACACTTAGGTTGCTTCCATTTCTTGGCTATTGTAAATAGTGCTGTGATAAACATAGGGGTGCATATGTCCTTTTCAAACTGGGAAACTGCATTCTTAGGGTAAACATCTAGGAGTGGAATTCCTGGGTCAAATGGTATTTCTATTTTTAGTTTTTTGAGGAACCTCTATACTGCTTTCCACAATGGTTGAACCAATTTACATTCCCACCAGTAGTGTAGGAGGGTTCCCCTTTCTCCACACCTTCACAAACATTTGTTGTTGTTTGTCTTTTGGATGGTGGCCATCCTAACTGGTGTGAGGTGATATCTCATTGTGGTTTTAATTTGCATTTTTCTGATTAGCGATGTGCAGCATATTTTCATGTGCCTGTCAGCCATCTGAATTTCTTCTTTGGAGAAGTGTCTGTTCAGAATTTTTGCCCATTTTTAAATGGATTATTTGCTTTCTGTTCGTTGAGGTGTGTGAGCTCTTTACATATTTTGGATGTCAACCCCTTATCGGATATGTCATTTATGAATATATTCTCCCATACTGTAGGATGCCTTTTTGTTCTACTGATGGTGTCCTTTGCTGTACAGAAGCTTTTTAGTTTAATATAATCCCACTTGTTCATTTTTGCTTTTGTTTCTCTTGCCCAGGGAGATGTAGATGTGTTCATGAAGAAGTTTTTCATGTTTATATTCAAGAGAGTTTTGCCAATATTTTCATCTAAGAGTTTTATGGTTTCATGACTTGCATTCAGGTCTTTGATCCATTTCAAGTTTACTTTTGTTTATGGAGTTAGATAGCAATCCAGTTTCATTCTCTTACATGTAGCTGTCCAGTTTGGCAACACTGGCTGTTGAAGAGGCTGTCATTTCCCCATTGTAAATCCATGGCTCGTTTATTGTATATTAACTGGCACAATATATGTGGGTTTATATCTGAGCTATCAAGTCTGTTCCATCGATCTATGGGTCTGTTCCTGTGCCAGTAACAAATTGTCTTGATACTGTGGCTTTGTATTAGAGCTTGAAGTCAGTGAGAATAATCCCCCACCCACGTTTACTCCTTTTCAGGATTTCTTTGCCTATTTGGTGTCCTTTGTAGTTGCATAGGAATAATTTTTTTTAATTTTGATATCATTAATGTACAATTACTTGAACAACATTATGGTTATGAGACTCCCCCTATTATCAAGTCACCCCCACATACTCCATTAAAGTCACCATCCATCAGCATAGAAAGATGCTATAGAATCATTACGTGTCTTCTCTGTATATACTGCCTTCCCCTGTCCCCCCCCACATTATGTGTGCTAATTGTAATTCTCCATTTTCCCCCTTATACCTCCCTTCTGACACACCCTCCCCAATCCCCTTCCCGTTGGTAACTGTTACTCCATTCGTGGGTTCTCTGAGTCTGCTGCTGTTTAGTTCCTTCAGTTTTTTCTTTGTTCTTATACTCCACAGATAAGTGAAATCATTTGATACTTGTCTTTCTCTTCCTGGCTTATTTCACTGAGCATAATACCCTCTAGCTCCATCCATGTTGTTGCAAATCAGATTTGTTTTCTTCTTATGGCTGAATAATATTCCATTGTGTATAAGTACCACATCTTCTTTATCCATTCATCTACTGATGGACACTTAGGTTGCTTCCATTTCTTGGCTATTGTAAATAGGGCTGTGATAAACAAAGGGGTGCATATGTCTTTTTCAAACTGGGCTGCTGCATTCTTAGGGTAAATTCCTAGGAGTGGAATTCCCAGGTCAAATGGCATTTCTATTCTTAGTTTTTTGAGGAACCTCCATACAGCTTTCCACAATGGTTGAACTAGTTTACATTCCCACGAGCAATGTAGGACGGTCCCCCTTTCTCCTCATCCTCGCCAACATTTGTTCTTGTGTGTCTTTTGGATGTTGGCCATCCTAACTGGGGTGAGGTGATATCTCATTGTGGTTTTAATTTGCATTTCTCTGATGACTAGTGATGTGGAGCATCTTTTCATGTGTCTGTGCACCATCTGAATTTCTTCTTTGGAGAAGTGTCTGTTCAGCTCCTCTGCCCATTTCTTAATTGGCTTATTTGCTTTTTGTTTGTTGAGGTGCATGAGGTCTTTATATAATTTGGATGACAATCCCTTAACAGATATGTCATTTATGAATATGTTCGTCCATACTGTAGGATGCCTTTTTGTTCTACTGATGGTATCCTTTGCTGTACATAAGTTTTTTAGTTTGATATGGTCCCACTTGTTCATTTTTGCTTTTGTTTCCCTTGCCCAGGGAGATATGTTCATAAAGAAGTTGCTCATGTTTATGTGCAAGAGATTTTTACTTATTTTTTTTCTAAGTTTTATGGTTCCATGACTTACATTCAGGTCTTTGATCCATTTTGAGTTTACTTTTGTGTACGGGGTTAGACAGTAATCCACTTTCATTCTGTTACATGTAGCTGTCCAGTTTTGCCAACACCAACTGTGGAAGAGGCTGTCATTTCCCCATTGTATGTCCATGGCTCCTTTATCGTATTTTAATTGACAATATATGCTTGAGTTTATATCTAGACTCTCTATTCTGTTCCACTGGTCTACAGGTCTGTTCTTGTGCCAGTACCAAATTGTCTTGATTACTGTGGCTTGGCAGTAGAGCTTGAAGTCAGGGAGCGAGATTCCCCCCCACTTTAGTCTTCCTTCTCAGGATGGCATTGGCTATTCGGGGTCTTTTATCATTCCATGTGAATTTTAGAACTATTTGCTCTAGTTCACTGAAGAATGCTGTTGGTACTTTAATAGGGATTGCATTGAATCTGTAGATTGCTTTAGGCAAGATGGCTATTTTGACAATATTAATTCTTCCTAGCTAAGAGCATGGGATGAATTTCCATTTATTAGTGTCCTCTTTAATTTCTTTTAAGAGTGTCCCATAGTTTACATGGTATAGGTCCTTCACTTCCTTGGTTAGGTTTATTCCCACATATTTTATTCTTTTTGATGCAGTTGTGATTGGGATTGTTTCCCTGATTTCTCTTTCTGCTAGTTCATCATTAGTGTATAGGAATGCAACAGATTTCTTTGTATTAATTTTGTATCCTGCAACTTTGCTGAATTCAGATATTAGATCTAGTAGTTTTGGAGTGGATTCTTTAGGGTTTTTATGTAAAATATCATGTCATCTACAAACAGGGACAGTTTGACTTCTTCTTTGCCTATCTGGATGCATTTTATTTCTTTGTATTGTCTGATTGCCATGGCTGGAACCTCCAGTACAATGTTGAATAGAAGTGGGAAGAGTGGGCATCCTTGTCTTGTCCAGATCTTAAAGGAATAGCTTTCAGCTTCTCACTGCTAAGTATAATGTTGACTGAGGGTCTGTCATATATGGCCTTTATTATGTTGAGGTACTTGCCCTCTGTACCCATTTTGTTGAGAGTTTTTATCATGAGTGGATGTTGAATTTTGTCAAATGCATTTTCAGCATCTATGGAGATGATCATGTGGTTTTTGTCCTTTTTGTTGATGTAATGGATGATATTGATGGATTTTTGAATGTTGTACCATCCTTGCATCCCTGGGATGAATCCCACTTGATCATGATGGATGATCTGTTTGATGTATTTTTGAATTTGGTTTGGGAATATTTTGTTGAGTAATTTTGCATCTATGTTCATCAGGGATACTGGTCTGTAATTTTCTTTTGTTGTGATGTCTTTCCCTGGTTTTGGTATTAAAAGTGATGTTGGCCTCATAGAATGAGTTTGGGAGTATTCCCTCCTCTTCTACTTTTTAGAAAACATTAAGGAGGATGGGTATTAGGTCTTCACCAAATGTTTGATAAAATTCAGCAGTGAAACCATCTGTCCCAGGGATTTTGTTCTTAGGTTGTTTTTTTGATTACCAATTCAATTTCTTTGCTGGTAATTGGTCTATTCAGATTTTCTGTTTCTTCTCTGGGTCAGCCTTGGAAGGTTGCATTTTTCTAGCAAGCTGTCCACTTCTTCTAGGTTATTCAGTTTGTTACCATATAATTTTTCATAGTATTCTCTCATAATTCTTTGTATTTCTGTGGTGTCTGTAGTGAATTTTCCTTTCTCATTTCTGATTCTGTTTGTGTGTAGACTCTTTTTCTCTTCATAAGTCTGGCTAGGGGTTTATATGTTTAGTTTATTTTCTCAAAGAACCAGCTTCTGCTTTCATTAATTCTTTCTATAGTTTTCTTCTTCTCAATTTTATTTATTTATGCTTTAATCGTTATTATGTCCCTCCTTCTACTGATGTTGGGCCTCATTTGTTCTTCCTTTTCTAGTTTCATTAATTGCAAGTTTAGACTGTTCATTTGGGATTGTTTTACTTTCCTGAGGTAGGCCTGTATTGCAATATACTTCCCTCTCAGCACGGCCTTTGCTGCACCCCACAGATTTTGTGTTGTTGAATCACTGTTGTAATTTGTCTCCAAATATTGCTTGATCTCTGTTTTTATTTGGTCACTGATCCATTGATTATTTAGGAGCATGTTATTAAGCCTCCATATGTTTGTGGGCTTTTTCATTTTCTTTGTGTAATTTATTTCAAGTTTCATACCTTTGTGATCTGAGCAGGTGGTTGGTATAATATCAATCTTTTTTGAATTTATTGATGTTCTTTTTGTGGCCTAGTATATGATTGATTTTTGAAAAGGTTCCATGTGCACTTGAGAAGAATGTGTACCCTGTTGCTTTTGGATGGAGTGTTCTGCAGATATCCGTTAGGTCCATATGTTCTAATATGTTGTTCAGTGCCTCTGTCTCTTTACTTATTTTCTGTCTGGTTGATCTGTCCTTTGGAATGAGTGGTGTGTTGAAGTCTCCTAAAATGAATGCATTGCATTCTATTTCCCCCTTTAATTCTGTTAGTATTTGTTTCACATATGTAGGTGATCCTGTGTTGGGTGCATAGATATTTGTAACAGTTATATCATATCCTCTTGTTGGACTGACCCCTTTATCATTATGCAATGTCCTTCATTGTCTCTTGTGACTTTCTTTGTTTTGAAGTCTATTTTGTCTGATACAAGTACTGCAACTCCTGCCTTTTTCTCCCTCTTAGTTCCATGAAATTTCTTTTTGCATCCCTTTACTTTCAGTTTGTGTATGTCTTTTTGTTTGCAGTGAGTCTCTTGTAGCAAAAATTTAGATGGGTCTTGTTTTTTAATCCATTCAGTGACTCTTTGTCTTTTGATTGGTGCATTCAAACCATTTACATTTAGGGTGATTACCGATAGGTATGTACTTATTGCCATTGCAGGCTTTAGATTCGTGGTTACCAAAGGTTCAAGGGTAATTCCCTTACTATCTAACAGTCTAATTTAACTCACTTTGTATGCTATTACAAACACAACCTAAGGGTTCTCTCTTTTTCTTCCCTCCTTTTTCTTCATCCTCCATACTGTGTATGTTATGAATCATATTCTGTACTCTTTGTCTATCCCTTAGGTGACATCTATTTAGCTTTAGGAACACTTCCATGTATAGGAGTCCCTCCAAAATGCACTGTAGACATGGTTTGTGGGAGGTAAATTCTCAGCTTTTGTTATTTGAAAATTGTTTAATTCCTCCTTCAAATTTAAATGATAACCTTGTAGGGTATAGTATTCTTGGTTCCAGGCCCTTCTGCTTCATTGCATTAAATATATCTTGCCACTCCCTTCTGGCCTGTAAGGTTTCTGTTGAGAAATCTGATGATAGCCTGATGGGTTTTCCTTTATATATGATCTTTTTTCTCTCTCTAGCTGATTTTAAAAGTCTGTCTTTATCCCTGATCTTTGCCATTTTAATTATTATATGTCTTGATATTGTCTTCCTTAGGTCCCTTGTGTTGGGATATCTGTGCACCTCCATGGCCTGAGAGACTATCTGCTTCCCCAGATTGGGGAAGTTTTCAACAATTACCTCCTAAATGACACTTTCTATCCCTTTTTCTCTCTCTTCTTCTTCTCGTACCCCCATAATATGAATATTGTTCCATTTGGACTGGTCACAGTATTCTCTCAATATTCTTTCATTCTTAGAGATTTTTTTCTCTCTCTGTGCCTCAGCTTCTTTGTATTCCTCTTCTCTAATTTCTATTCCACTTACCGTCTCTTCAACTACCGTCTAATCTCATTTTAAATCCCTCTATTGTATGTTTCATTTCAGATATGGAATTTCTTAATGATTGAATCTCCGACTTAAATTCTTTCCTGAGTTCTTGAATATTTTTCTGTACCTCCATAAGCATGTTTATGATTTTTATTTTGAACTCTCTTTCAGGCAGACTGGTGAGTTCAGTGTCATTTGACACACACACACACACCCTTTTCTGGGGTTTGTGAGATTTTAGTCTGAACCATGTTCTTTTGACATTTCGTATTTCTGTGTGGTGCCCGCTATTGCCCTGAAGCTCCAGTCTCTGGAGCTGCTCAGGCCCTAGAGTGAGGTTGGGGTTTGTAGGGGGGTGGAGCTGGTGCCTGGAGGGGTGGAAAGATCTGTTCCCTGATTCCCGTCTGCGGTGCCTGTCTGGGGTGTCAGAGCCAGTGGGCCAAGCACACAGGTGTAAGCCTCTGTGCTTTGCATCTCTAGCTGTGTTGTGCCCCATTTCCTTGAGTCCCCCGTGTGGAGTCGCAGTCACCAAGCTCAGTCACGAGATGCAAAAGCAAAACAAGTCTTTATTGCTAGTTCGAACTAGGGTCTCAGCAGCTCGTCAGAACACAGGACACAATCTGAGACCCTGAACAAAGTTCCTTTTTTGCTTTTATACCTTTTTGAAAGCAATTAACAGTTAGCAGATGCAGCAAAAATGGTTAGGGGCTTTCCAAGGGGTAGATTCAGCCAAAATGGATATTTAATTATTGTGGTTTTTCTCGGTATTTCTAGCTTGTGGTTTTTCCAGGGATGGGGTACTTCCCCTCTCTTATTTTGCTTAGGACTGGGATTTTACCGATTTTGCTTAGGACTAGGGTTTTAACACAAAATGGAGTTGGTTAGGCTAAGCTTACAAGATGGAGTAAATTAGGTCAAGCTAACTTTCCGGGGGTCCCGCAGCTGTTGTAGGCGGGGCCTTCCTCTGGCTGGCCTGATGCCAGCAAAGTGACTGAAGGTTTGTGAACTGGTGTTGGCAGGCCAGGAGGAAGGCGCAGCAGGCTGCGTGTCACAGTGGGGTCCTTGGAGCTGAGTAGGCAGCCTGGGGTATGGGGCGCCTGAAGCTCCTCAAAGTTCCCAACCAGCTGGGCAAAGCGCACCCCAACAACCTTGTCCAGCTCTCCCCTCCCCCATGCAGCAAGCTCTGTGCAAACCCTGCTCCTTCAGCAGCCCTCTCACTGCTAGGTAGCCTCTCAGACTGCCTGCCTTTCCTTTGTCCCAGAGCAGCTGGGTGTGGATCCCGTCCTCCACAAATGGCCAGAATCTGTCTCTCAATCACTACACCTGCCTGAGCTCCCCAACATCCGGAGCACCACACAGTGTATGTTTCTGCTCCCAAAGCAGATATCCACGGCTGGGTGTTCAGCAGTCCCAGGCTACCATCCCCTCCCCCACTCTGTTTCTCTTCCTCCCACTGGTGAGCTGGGGTGGGGAAAGGGCTTAGGTTCTGCCTGATTAAGATTTTCGTACATTACCCTGTTTTGTGAGGTCTGCTCTGTTCAGTGAGTTCGGTGTGCAGTCTGGTTCAGCCTTCTTTCTTGTTGTTGTTTTAGGGTTAATTGTATCAATTAACTACATTTTCATACTATCTGTGGTTTTGGGAGGAATTCTCAGCCTAACTTCTCATGCTACCACCTTGAATGTCCATGGTTCCATAGGGATTTTACAACTATTTCTTCTAGTTCGCTGAAGAATGCTGTTGGTATTTTGATAAGGGATTGCATTGAATCTGTAGACTGCTTTAGGAAGGATGGCCAGTTTGACAATATTAATTCTTCCTATCCATAAGCTCAGGATGTATTTCCATTTATTGTTGTCTTAATTTCTCTTATGAGTGCCTTATAGTTTTCAGTGTATAGGTCTTTCACTTCCTTCGTTAGATTTATTCCTAGGTATTTTATTCTTTTTGATGCAATTGTGAATGGAATTGTTTTCCTGATTTCTCTTTCTGTTAGTTCATCATTAGTGTATAAGAATGCAAAGATTTCTGTGTATTCGCTTTGTATCCTGCAACTTTGCTGAATTCAGATATCACATCTATTAGTTTTGTAGTGGATTCTTTAGGGTTTTTTATGTACAATATCATGTCATCTGCAAACAGTGACAGTTTAACCTCTTCCTTACTAATCTGGATGCCTGTTATTTCTTTGTGTTGTCTGATTGCCATGGCTAGGACCTCAAGTACTATGTTGAATAAAAGCGGGAAGAGTGGGCATCCCTGTCTTGTTTCCGATCTTAGAGGAAAAGCTTTCAGCTTCTCACTGTTAAGTATGATGTTGACTGTGGGTTTGGCATATGTGGCCTTTATTATGTTGAGGTATTTGCCCTCTATACCCATTTTATTGAGAGTTTTTGTTATGAATAGGTGTTGAATTTTGTCAAATGCTTTTTCAGCATTTATGGAGATGGAGATGATCATGTGATTTTTGTCCTTTTTGTTGATGTGATGGATGATGTTGATGGCTTTTCGAATGTTATGCCATCCTTGCATTCCTGGAATAAATCCTTGATCATGATGGATGATCTTTTTGATGTATTTTTGAATTCGGTTTGCTAATATTTTTTGAGTATTTTTGCATCTATGTTCATCAGGGATATTGGTTTGTAATTTTCTTTTTTTGTGGTGTCTTTGCCTGGTTTTTGTATTAGAGTGATGCTGGCCTCATAGAATGGGTTTGGAAGTATTCCCTCTTCTACTTTTTGGGAAACTTCAAGAGGATGGGTATTAGGTCTTCACCAAATGTTTGATAAAATTCAGCAGGGAAGCCACCTGGTCCAGGAATTTTGCTCTTGGGTAGTTTTTGATTACCAGTTCAATTTCATTGCCAGTAATTGGTCTGTTATAATTTTCTGTTTCTTCCTGGGTCAGTCTTAGAAGGTTTTATTTCTCCAGAAAGTTGCCCATTTCTTCTAGGTTATTCAGTTTGTTAGCATATAATTTTTCATAGTATTCTCTAATAATTCTTTGTATATCTGTGTTGATTGTAGTGATTTTTCCTTTCTCATATCTGATTCTGCTTATGTGTGTAGATTCTCTTTTTCTCTTAATAAGTCTGGCTAGGGGTTTACCTATTTTGTTTATTTTCTCAAAGAAGCAGCTCTTGGTTTCATTAATTCTATCATTTTATTCTTCTCAATTTTATTTCTGCTCTGGTCTTTATTATGTCCCTCCTTCTGCTGACATTAGGACTCATTTTCTCTTATTTTTCTAGTTTCATTATTGTGAGTTTAGACTGTTCATTTGGGATTGTTCTTCTTTCTCCAGGTAAGCTTGTATTAATATATACTTTCCTCCTAAAAATGTCTTTACTGTATCCCATAGGTTTTGGGCTGTTAAGTTGTTTTCATTTGTCTCCATGTATTGCTTGATCTCTGTTTTAATTTGGTCATTGACCCATACATTATAAGGAGCATGTTGTTAAGACTCCATGTGTTTGTGGGCTTTTTTTGCTTTGTTTGCACGATTTATTTGTAGTTTCATACCTTTCTGGTCTGAGAAGGTGGCTGGCACACTTTCAATCTTTTTGAATTTACTGAGGCCCTTTTTGTGGCCTATATGTGAACTATTCTGGAAAATATTCCATGTACACTTGAAAAGAATGTGTATCCTGCTGCTTTTGGGTGGAGTATTCTGTAGATGTCTGTTAGGACCATCTGTTCTAATGCATTGTTCAGTGCCTCTGTCTCCTTAATTATTTTCTGTCTGGTTGATCTGTCTTTTGATGTAATTGATGTGTTGAAGTCTCCTAAAATGAATGCACTGCATTCTCTATTTCCCCCTTTAATTCTGTTAGTATTTCTTTCCCATATTTGGGTACTCCTATATTAAGTGCATAGAATATTTATAATGGTTATATCCTCTTGTTAGGACTGGACTCTTTATCATTATGCAATGCCCTTGTGTCTTGGTACTTTGTTTTGACATCTGTTTTGTCTTATATAACTACTACTACTCCTGCTTTATTTTCTTCCCATTATTTGCATGATATATCTTTTTCCATCCTTTCACTTTCTGTCTGTGTATGTCTTTGGGTAGAAGTGAGTCTCTTGTAGGCAGCATATAGATGGGTCTTTTTTTTTGTCCATTCTATAACTCCATGTCTTTCGATTGGTGCATTCAGTCCATTTATATTTAGGGTGATTATCGATAAATATGTACTTATTGCCATTGCAGGCTTTAGATTTGTGGTTACCAAAGGTTCAAGGGCATGTTCATTACTTTAACAGTGTGTCTTACGTTACTTACTATGCTATTTCAAGCACCATCTAAAGGCTCCTTTTGTTTCCCCCTTCTTCTTCTTCCTCCTCCACTCTTTATATATTAGTGTCATATTCTGTACTTTTTGCATATCCATTGACTTTGTGAGTAGCTGATTTAATTTTTTATTTGCTTAGTAGTTAATTGGTCTACTTCCTTTGCTGTGGTTTTATTTTCTCTGGTGACAGCTATTTAGCCCTAGATCCTTCCATCTAAAGCAATCCCTTTAAGATACACTGTAGAGACGGTTTATGGGTGGTAAATACCCTCCACTTTTTCTTAACTGGATATTGTTTAATCACTGTTTCAAATTTAAATGATAACCTTGCCGGGTTGAGTATTCTTGTTTCGAGGCCTTTGTTTCATTTCATTAAATTCATCATGCCACTCCCTTCTGGCCTATAAGGTTTCTGAGAAGTCTGATGACAGTCTGATGGGTTTTTCTTTGTATGTGATCCTTTTTCTCTCTCTGGCTGCTTTTAATATTCTGTTCTTGTCCTTGATCTTTACCATTTTAATTATTATATGTCTTGGTGTTATCTTCCTAGGATTACTTGTGTTGGGAGATTTCGGTACTTCCATGGCCTGAGAGACTATTTCCTTCCCCAGATTGTGGAAGTTTTCAGCAATTACTTCCTCAAAGAGATTTTCTATCCCTTTTTCTCTCTCCTTCTTCTGGTACCTCTATAATGCGAATATTGTTCCATTTGGATTGGTAGCACTGTTCTCTTATCATTTTTTCATTCCTAGAGATTCTTTTTTCTCTCTGTGCCTCAGTTTCTTTGTTTTTCTGTTCTCTAATTTCTGTTTCATTTACCATCTCCTCTACCTCTTCTAATCTACTTTTAAATCCTTCCATTGTATGTTTCATTTCAGATACTGTATTTTTCAAAGTTTCTCTATGTTGAAGTTTTCTCTGACTTCTTCAATATTTTTCTTTACTTCCATGAGCATGTTTATGACTTTTATTTTGAAATATTTATCAAGAAGCTTGGTGATTTCAGTTTCACTAAGCTCTCTTTCTGGAGTTTTTTCTTGAATTTTTGTTTGGACAAAATTCCCATCTCTTCACATTTTTAGTGTATCTTATGGGATAACAGATTTGTGTAGGAGGCTCCCTCTAGTGCCCAGAAGCTTTACTCTCTATAGCTGCCAAACCTCTATAGCAATGGTGGGGGTTGCAGGCAAGCGGAACCGGTGCTGGGAAGAAAGAGCTCTTGCCTTCCTGGCTGTAGTGCCTGCCTCCACTGCCAGGTCCACTGGGCCAAGTGGACAGGGAGGAGCCTCTGTGCTATGCCCCTGTAACTGCCACAGGCAGGGCCACCCCTGGCTAGCCTGGCACTATGGAGGGGGCAGCAGGTGTGCAGGACCAGTGCCTTCCAGGAGGAAGGAGCAGTAAGCTGCATATCGAGGGTGGGGGTGGGGTCAGAGGGGGGACTCAGGGCTGCATTGCCAGCCAGGGGTATAGAGCATCTGAAGCTCCTGAGAATTGTGTCCAGACAATTTTGTCCACTTGCCCTTTCTCCTGAGCAGCAAGCTCTGTGTAATCTTTGCACCTTTTGCACCCCTCTCGCTGCTGGGAAGTCTTTCAATCTGCCCACCTTTCTTTTGTCCCAGGAGGGCCGTTTTTGCATACCTGTCCTCCAAACTAGACTGGCCATTTTTGCATACCTGTCCTCCAAACCTGACTCGAATCTCAGTCTCTCTGAGTGTTCCACTAGCCTTTGCTTTCCAACCCCACTAATCTCTAGAGCACCATGTAATGTGGGTTTGTGTTCCCAGAGCAGATCTTCAGAGCTGGGTTTTCAGCAGTGTTGGGCTTCTACTTCCTCCCCACTCCATTTCTCTTCCTCCAGCCTGTTGGCTGGAGTTGGGGGGAGGGCTTGGGTCCCACCAGATCCCTGCTTTGCTGCTTTACCTTTTCCTGTGAGGTCTTCTCTTTTCCCCAGATGTAGGCAATCTGTTCTGCAGTCTTTGGGTCACTTTTTGAGGATCAGTTGTATTTGCTGTATTTTCATGTTTTATGTGATTTTGGGAGGCAGTCTCTGCCTCACTTCTCACACTGCCATCTCTTTCTGATTGTGTCTGGCTTTTTTTCAACATTGTGAAGTTCATCGATGTCATTATATGTAGCAGTAGCATGCTTTTTCTTTGCTAAGTTAATAATCCACTCTAAGACTATTCCATCCAATTGCTGATGGATACTTAGGTTTATAGTTTAAAGCTATTATGAATAAAGCTGCTATACACATTCTTTTTTTTCCCCATTAAAAGCCCAATCTCCTTTATTCATCACAGTTTTTGCCTAGACCTTTTAAATTTACAAATCACTGGCCAGAACTCTGCTTACTGACTACTGTCTTCCATTATCGCCACATCTTTAGTTAAAACAGTAACCATACTCACAGGAGAGACAAGAGGAAACAGGTGAGGCTCTGGGACCACAATTGACACAAACTTTTTAAGGACTAATTCAGGAAAGTACGACATTCTTATGTATGTATTTTGGCAAATTTGAGCATTCATTTCTCTTGACTACCTAAGACTGGAATTGCTCAGTCATAGGTCATGAATTTACCCAAAATTAGTATATATTGCTAATCAGTTTTCAAAAGCAGATATGCTAACATACACTCCTATCAGGAGTGTCTGAGAACTCCATTTGCTCTACATTCTTTCCAGCACTTGGTATTGTTAGTCTTCCTAATTATTGTAAGTATGATACCTCATTATAGTCTGAATTTGCATTTCCTTAATGACTAATGGGAGATTTCCTCTTTTGTGAAGCACCTGTTCAAGTCTTTTGCTCATTTTTCTACTAGGCTGTCTTTTTCTACTTGTTTTTAGTTTTTGTGCATATTCTATAGGCAAATTCTGTTAGATATTGCAAAAATCTTTCTCTCTGTACCTTACCTTTTCTCTTTTGTTTAAGTGAAGTCCTTATTATAAGGTAGTCCAATTTTTAAATCTTTTCCTTTATGATCATTGTTTGTTGTGTTGTTTAAAAAAATTTTTTGGTCTATTCCAAGGTTATGAAAATAGTCTATATTATAGATGTTATATTCTGTAAGTTTCAATTTTTATTCTACGCAAACTTTACTTTCTGTATATAATGTGAGGTGAATGAGGATTTATTTTTTCCCCCACAAGGATGTCCAACTGACCCACCATTTTTTCATAAAAAAGCATTCCTTTCTCCACTACTTTGCAGTGCCACCTTTACCAAAAGTCAAATTGTATTTATATCTCTATATCCATTATGCTCCATTTGTTCAATTTGTCTATCCTTAACTTATAATAGTCTTGATATGTTTTATTTATACCAAGTCCTTCAGCTCTGCTGTTCTTTGAGACTCTCCTGCCTATTTTTGGACCTTTGCACTCAATGTAACATTTAGAATCAGCTTATCAATTTCCACAAAGACAGGATGCTTGTCTTTTTATGGCATTTTGACTGGGATGTGATTGAATCTATAGATCAACTTTGAAGAGATCTGACATCTTTAAAATATCAAGTCTTCCAATCAAAAATATTGTATAACTTTGTTAAATTATCTATTAATTTCTCTCAATGTTCTATAGTTTTCTAGGTGGAAATTTTAGCAAAACCTTCCACTAGGTATTATTGCTAGTTATTATTCCTAGAGACCCGGATTGTGAAATAAAAATCATTTTTTATAATGACTTTGTATTTAATAACTCTAATGGCTTCATCTACTAATTCTAATGGTTTGTTATAAATTCCATCATGCTTTCTAAATAAACAAGCATGCTATCTGTGAAAAATGGCACTTTCATCTTATTTAATATGAGAATTCTAGTGAAAGATTGAAAAGGTGCAGTAATAATTAGCATGACTTGTTTTGTTCCCAATATGAGGGGACAAACTTTCAGTATTTCTTCATTAAGTATAATTGTTTGTTAGTTTTTTGTAGATATTTCTTTCTCAGGTTATGGAGATTACCTTCTATTCCCAGAGGTCTTTTTTAAAAAAATCGTGAATGAATATTATCAAATCCTTTTTCTAGTATGAAGATGATCATACAATTTTTCTCCTTTATTATTACATTCATTTTTGAATGTCAAACCTGCTTAGCATTCCTAGAATTTTAGTCATGTCATATTATCATTAATATTTATTATGGGATTCGGTCTGCTGTTTTACTTTTATTTTTTGCTAAGTATTTCATTATTTGCTAAGCATTTTATATAAGACTGTGTATTTATATTCATGAAAGAGATTTGTCTTCTTCTTAAGTTCTTAGATTATAAAGTTTTGGTATTAGGACTATTCAGACTTCATAAAACCATTTGGGAAGTTTTCTCTCTTCTGTTCTCTAGAAGGGTGTGTGTGAGACTTTAAATGTATAGTCAAGTAACTTGGGTCAGAAATTTTCTTTATAATAAGATTTTAAATTATGAGTTCAATTTCTTCAACAGATACAGGACTATTCAGCTTCGTATTTCTTTTTATATTAGTTTTTTTGAATAATCTTTTAAGCAATTTGCTCATTTCAGATATTTTTCAAATCATTATCCTAAGTTGTTTATAATATCTCTTCTTAGCACATTAATGTCTGTTGAACCTGTAGTAATCCTCCTTTTTTATTTTCCATGGTTTTGTGTTTTCTTTTCTTTCACCAGTCTTGCTAAGAATTTAGCAATTTTATTAGTGTTTCCAAAGAACCAACTTCTAGCCTTTTGAGTCTCTTCATTACATGTTTCTTCTTTTCTATTTTATTAATGTCTGTTCTCATCCTTCTTATTTCCTTCTACCTACTTTTCTCTGTATTCTTTTTCTAAGTCCTTCAGATGAATACTTTCAGATCATTGATTTTACCATTTCTTATTTTGGATATATACATTTAAGACTATAAATTTATAGAACCTGAATGTTATATATCAGAAAATAATACATTTTGATGTATTTTTATTATCATAGGGTTAAAATACTTCAATAATGATTTCTTCATTAAAACGAGATCTTTTAGAAGATCTGTTTAGTTTCCAGTTATTTAGGAATTTTCTAATAATCTTTTCATTACTGATTACTAATTTTAATTCCACAGTGGTCTGATAACATACCTTTTGTGGTTTCAATGATCTGAAATTTGTTTATTTGCTGTGTGGCCAATTTTCATACACATTCCATTTGTACTTGACAAGACTGTACATTCTGTGGTTAGGTACAGTATTCTATTTATGTAAATTAGGTCAAGTTCCTTAATTACATTGTTTAAATCTTCTATATCCTTACTAAAATTTTGTCTGCTCATTTTGTCAATTACTAAAAGAAGTATTAAGATTTTTTTTATCATGACTAGATATAGGGTTTTTTTTTGAAAATTTTAGTTCTATCAGTTCTTGCTTTAATATATCTTGAGGTTATCTTATTAGGCACATACAAACAAATTATTTTATCTTCTTTGTAGACTGAAAATTTAACAGTATGAAATGCTCCCTTTTAACTCCTTTTGAGTCCACTTTGATATAATACACCAGCTTACTGCAGGGGGTGTTTAGGGCTTGTACAGTATATATTTCCCTATCCTTTATTTTCAATTTTTCTGTATCTTAATATTTGAGATGTATGTCTTATAAGCAGCAGAGATGGGCTTTTAAATCAAACCTGACATTTTTTGTCTAATTCTTTAAAAATTTATTGAGGTGAATTTTACACAAACATAAAATTAACCATTTTAACATAATTTAGTACTAAGCATTTAGTATATTGACAATGTCACATAACCACCACCTTTATCTACTTTCCAAACATTTCCATTACTCCAAAATAAAACCCCATACACATTATGCAGTTTTCCCCTCCATTCTTCCCTTCCCTCAGCCCCAGGCAACACCAATCAACAGTTACATCTCTACGAATTTACCTATTTTGGATATTCACACATACAGAATCACAAGCTATGTGACCTTTCTGTCTGGGTTCTTTCACTTAGCATAATGTTTTCAAGGTTTATTCATGTCTAGCATCAGTACCCATTTACTTTTTTAGAGTGAAATAATATTCCACCATGTGTATATACAATTTGTTTATCCACTCATCTCCTGACGGACATCTGGGTTGTTTCCACCTTCTGGCTATTGTGTTGCTATGAACATACATGTACATATATTTGCTTGAGTATCTGTTTTCAATTCTTTTGGAAATATAGCAGAGAGCACAAGAACAAATAGGAAAGCTAGATATAGCTGAGGGCCCACTTGAGATTAGTAATAATGAGTTTATGGGGATACTAAGATCTTCTATTTTTAATCATCTCTATCTGTGTTTGGTTGGTTATAGGCAAGGATAAAGTAGACAGGTGGGAATATCCAAGAAGGTATGATTATAGCATATGCACTATAAGATCAGTTCTATTTATATGAGTTCATTTCCCTCAGGGTATATCTAAATTAATGATTCTTATATAGTCTGGCCACAAATCAGTCTAATCTCTGTGATCTTTGTCCCAAATAAAATACATCATTTTCTGTTATTCTGGAAGTCTTAAACAGCTTTGCACTTCCTAACTGCTCTCCTTAAATAAACAACTGTAAGCACTGAGGGCCTCTAATGTGCCAAGACTCATTATTTTACATAGTGCAATATAATGAGTTGTAAGAAATACATATTTGGTCATTCAGATGACCAAATATGTATTTGTCAGGTATATTTGTTCTTCATCCAGTTTCTAAAAACATTTGAGAGCCTCAAAGGTGAAATGGGTGTCTTATCATGTCAATGAGACTTTTGGGCTCCACCCAAGGGCAGGGGCTGGATGTTGAATCAGCCAATGGCCAATGATTTAGTCATCATGACTATGCAATGAAGCCCTTGCAAAACCCCAAGAAAAGCATATCTCTTGCATCCTGCTTCTCTGTTGGAGAGAGCTCCTGTGCTTGGGGAACCAGAAAGCATCCACATGCCACCAAGCCAGGCTCCAAACTCCATGAGGATAGAAGCTCCTTTATTTGGGACCTTGCCTAATGTATCTCTTCATCTGGCTGTTAACTTGTATTCTTTATTAAACTGGCACACGTTTTCCTAAGTTCTGTGAGCTGCTCTAGTAAATTAATCAAAACTGAGAGGAAGGTCGATGGAACCTCCAATCTGTAGCCAGTTGGTCAGAAGCACAGGGAATAGACTGGGGCTTCTGAATCACATCTGGAGTGAAGAGTGGAGGGCAGTCTTGTAGGACAGAGCTCTTAACCTGTGGAATCTAGTGCTGTCTCTCGGCAGATAATGTCAGAATTGAGTTGAGTTCTCGGGCATCCTGCTGGTGGTTTGAGAATTGTTTGGTGTTACACATGGGAAGACTCCCTCCCCACCCCACCCCCCCACACACTGGAATCGGGTCTGGGAACTTGAAAGGAGTTACTGCTGTATGGACATTGTATACTAAACACATTATCCAACATGGTGTTTTACTCCCCAGATCTCTCCTAAAAGAAAGTGACTTAGTCCACTGGTTCTGCTGGGTGGACAGTCCCATCCAGAACAGTCTCCTGATGAGAACTAGTGGGTGCTTGCCTTATGAAGTGGTTTAATTCCAAAAACAAAAAAAACAAAAACCCTCTGCTAAAATGGAAATAAACTTAGGCATTTAAATGCTTGCTCTTAGGATTTGGGCTTAGGAAATACTGAGATACCAGACTGGAGACTGAAAGAACACAAGATAGAGAAAATTATATGATGTGATAAATAAGCTAATTATAAGTAATCAGAAATTATAAAGAAGCAGAAATCAGGAACAAAGGCAATCTATAAAACAGCAAATGAACTCTAGGGGCAGCAGGAAAAAAAAGAAATAGAATTCTAGCGAAGCAGAAATGAAGAATATCTGAGTTACATAAATGGCAGAGCACCACAGAGAAGATGCACAGACTTCTCCTGAATTTCTGGGTGCTGGTGCTGGGCTGATGTCCAATTCAACTCCAAAGGCCTGGCTATACCACATTTCCTGCTCTGGAATATTTTTGGATTTCCATTTCCCTTACCGTCTTGCATTTTAAAAATAAAAATCCATCTCTTGATAAAGCCTAGGTTGAATCCCTGTTCTTTAAAACTGAAAGACTCTAATTAAAAAACAAAATAAAACTTCTGATTAAATGTCTCAGAATTTCCTTTGTAGCACATCTTACATATCTATATGTTCACATCATGCATTATCAATTAAGTCAAAATTTTCCCCTAAAACCTTAAAGAAAAACAATGTTTTGATTAAAATAATGACTATAAACTGAGAAAATAAAATATCATATACAATGTTAAAATGACCAATTGATTAATCAATTACACTAACACTCTAATTCTTCTTCTTATCCCAGTTCAAGAAAAAGGGGACACTTTACCTCAATCCTTCCCACTGCACCTGCTGTCAAAAATCCCTCATGACACTTAGAATAATACACAATGATAATAATTTCTCCTGGACTCATGAAGTAGTCCTGTCTACCACAGCTTGACTCCCACACTGGTATTGCCAATCAAATTAAGCAACTTGACACTCTTATTTTGACATTTTTATAACCTCTTTTCTAGCTTTGGAGTACCTGTATTATGTAGACTTAAATAGTTAACTACAATTCTAGTTGTATTCCTGGTTCATGCATTTTTAAACTGGCTGCAGTATTTAATTAAAATTTTTAAATTTGGGATTTATTGCCACAAGTTTATTTTATAAGAGCAATAAAATCAAGGTAGAAATGTAAGTAGAAAAACATCTAAGGGGTAAATATTCATAACTCTACCTCTCTAAGCCACTATTCTCATTTAATATTTACTTCTAGACTACTTTAGATGAAGAGTTCACACACAGTTCACAAAAATGTTATGACTACAATGTGTTTGGCACAGTAATGTTCATAATGGTATTATTCACAACAGCCAAAATGTAGAAACAACCCAAATGTCCACAAAGTATGAAAATGTACATATACTATTATTCAGGCTTAAAAAGGAATGAAACTCCATAACATGCTACGACATGTAAATAAGCCTGTGTGAAACAAAAATGTTTAGTTCACTATCCATGGTTCTTGTAAGCCGTGAACTTTATGTTGGCAGTATCTTAAAGGAAGATGGTGAGATATTTTAATCAAGGGAATAACATAGATCTTCATTTTATATTTGTGGAAAGCAGAATGGAAGCAGAGAAATCAGTTAAGCTGCAAAATAAATAAGCATAAATGAGGCCCAAAGAAATCATGAAAATAAGGAGAAAGGACTACAGGGAATATTCAAGAGATAAAATTACAGGATGTAATGATATGTGGTAAAGGAGAGAGAGGGGTCAAAGATACTGGTTTTCAGTTCAAATGACTTGGTTCCATCAACTAAGCAGAGACTATAAAAACAGAACATGGAGAGAAAGATGAATGAATACAGTTCAGCCTCACCAAGTACTTTTACTATCTTGTTCTTTTAGAAAGAATGTTTTTATGTCACATAAGAATAGTTCTGGAAGGATACATAAGAATCTAAAGAGTAAAGGGTAAATGAAACAACCAAACTGGGAGGGATAATTATGCGTTTACAGAAAGTATATCCTTTTGAACCTTTTGATTTTAGTGAAAAACACATCTACTACATAATCAAATATTTTTAATGATTTTTTAAAGTTATGTAAGAACTAACTTTAAAAACTGCCATAAGAATAATGAAAAGATTAAGGGGCATTATGACTAGCATACATAATTTAGCGGGGGGCACAGAGGTGGCAGTACAGCATGAAGAAGAAAAGTAGTGACTCTATAGCACCTTACTACACTGATGGACAGTGACTGTAAATGGGGTATGTGGTGAGGTCTTGATAATGGGAGGAATCTAGTAACTACAATGTTGCTCATGTGATTGTATATTAATGATACAATAAAAAAAAAGAAAGAAAAGAAATCTGCTAATAGCTATATGTTTTGGGAACACTGATTATATAACTTAAAGATACTGACAGGAAAAAAAAAGACTCAATTACAATTTGTGGTTCCCCTCTTTTACTTGTTTAATTAGATAACTGTTAGTTCTATGAAGGTTATTTAAAGTATGATGATTTCCAAATAATTCATCATACAAAACAAATTATCCTTTAAAGCCTTCCATCTTCATTTTTTAAATGTTGTTTTTCCTAATGGAATAGATCTAAAATCAACCTTGATCTTGATTCCATGTTGTTACCACTATGGTTTGAACTGTGTTCTCCAAAAAGATATCATGACCCCAAAGGAAGCCCTAACTTCTGCCACTCAGAGGCCTTATTCAGGAATTAAGATGAGGCCATAGTGGAGGAGGGTGGGCCATTAACCCAATTATGGCTGGCGTCCTCCTAAGAAGAGGGAAATTTGGACAGAGGCACAGAGGGAATATGGCCATATGAAGAGAGGAAGACAGAGAATGTGGTCCTACTACCACAAACCAAGAACAGCTGGGGTCACCCAGAGCTGAAGGGCAAACAAAGAAAGGACTCTCCTCAGCGGCTTCCAAGGGAAGCCCTGCCAACACCTTGATGTCGGATTTCTAGCTCCTGATCTATAAAAAAATACATTTCTGTGTTTTTTTTTTAAGTCACACAGTTTGTGGTATTTGTTAAGGCAGCTCTAGGAAACACATTTGGCTGATGAATGATAGATAACAAGAAACATTCACCTACTTTTGCCTTCTTTAGTGCCTCGGTTTTGCTGCAGGCAGCAAGACCCATTATAAAAGGTGTCTTTATGTCAGAATATAACGACCTTACACTTGGGAAAGATTGTTTTAACATTAAAAAATTGGTTCATGTTTTATGCTAGAGTTTATCTGACCCAAGTTTCGCCTGCTTATTTACCTGAAAATACAACTGACAGCCAAATCTAGAAAATGAAAACTTCATAGGAAGAGAGGTTTGAATGAATTTCTGGAAAATTATCCAGAAAATATATATTTGGATGAATATTAAGAAATAATTGGATAAACACCTACCAAACAAAACAATTTACCTATTTTTCTTATAACTTTCAAGTAGCTATCTCTTTTAGCCTTGGATCTATGTCCAATTAAAGTCCCATATTCTGTTAGCCAAAATTACAAACATAAACTGAAAAAAAGAAGCTTATCACATTTTATGTCTTTAGACAGTTTGTTAGAAACTGTAAGTAAACATATTTTTTAGAAACTCCCCTATAAGAACTATAGTTGATATCATTATCACATAGATATCCTCTTTGTACTGGGAAAACTAAAGATAAATCAGAAGGAAGGAAAAATTTAAAACAACCCCAAATTAAACTCAGGATCCTAAAAACCAAAAATAAATAGGATGATTAGGACAAAAAATTTTAATGCACACTGGATGAAGAGATGTATGTAGCAGAGGCTATCAGTGTCCTGCCCACATCCCCTTTGCCCTCAGGGGTCCAGTACATGCTAATGGCTTCTAACTGTAAGGGTCTGTAACTCTGCTTAAGCGCTGTGCTCAGACCACACAGACATCAGGAGCCCAGGAGTGCATACTCCTAGGAGCAGCCCCATAACCAATGACTGATGGAAATTAGTTGATAACTACCACAGCATCCTAACCCTTCCGGTAGAAAAACTACAAGATGCCTTTTTCTGCTGTTTTCCAGAGGTCTCTAACAGGACTAAACCCCAGTGCTCAGAGTTTCCACTTTCTGCTTTACATTCTTTGTAACAGTTTCCTTCCCTCCCTGATCTTAATTCCCATTCCCTGATGTGTGCCTCCTGAGACAGCTCCAACGTTGCCTCAACATCTACTTCTGAGGAAACCCAACCTAAGACCTAAGCCTAGGTTTAGATGAAAAGGCAAAAAAAAGTCTCTCTCATATACTACTCAAAATGGCTTGCATTTCAAAATGGCACAGTCTTGAGAAAACTCATAAGGAGTTTCTTCTTAATCTCTATTTATAAATTACATTGCCTATACAACTTTTCATGTTAGAGAAGATGGAATTATCTAAAGCCTATGACTTCTCATGTGTGCATCTCTTCAAGCTTCACATCTACCATTCTCCTTTTTCAAGTTCAGACAGAAACTTCAAAACTCTTTCTCCGTGCAAAGCTAAAATTATATACTTTGGCAAATACAGGCCAGAAACTGATAAGCACAATGTACATTTAACTCTTTTTTTTTGGAGGCCACCTAAAGGAATGAATTTTCTTAGGCTTTTTTTTTCTAAAAAAAAATTTTTTAAATAAATACACTGCTATGAAAGAAGTCAAGTAACAGAGAGGTCTAGAGAAATAAAAGACAAAGTGCCCACCCAGTCACTCAGTCTCTCATACCTACTTCCTTTTCCAAATACTTCACTATTAAAACTTTACTTTCCAAATGTTCACTGTTAGAACATGATGGAGTGTATTTCCATACTTCTTTTGATGTACTTAAAAAAATATAGTTATCATTTTTTTAAATAAACCAGTTCACACTAAAAAATATTGTTGGGACTTGTTTTTCTTAAAGCAAAAGCTTTATAATGTAAAAATATTCACTAATAAACCAAGTATTTTTAAAAAGTTCATCTCTCCCCAAACACCTTAACTGGGTTAATATTGGTTTCTATCCTCACCAACAGTCATATTGTTATATTATGATATCAGGCACATTTTTGGTAAAATTTATCCAGATTTCCATTTGCAATAATAATGAACTGATTCAGACAATAAAACAGGTGTAAATAGAGAAAATACCTTCTTAATAGTACTGAGAACCTAATAAGATAGGGAAGCATTACCAGACCAAGTAATGGGTCAGGGGGCTGGTTGCTCTGGAGCAGTGACTCTCAAATTTTAGTATACATAAGACTCACTTGGAGAACTTGTTAAAACACACCCCTGAGATTCTGATTTACTAGACCCATAGCTTACATCCAAATAGCTCTGGTTATGATGCTGGTCTAAGGACCACACTTCAGCTGTCCCTGATCTAGACTAGAGATTGGGGCATCAGGGATGAGGGAAGTACAGCAATGATGGAGAAATGCATCTCAGGCAAGAGATTCCATAGGACATCACCTCTCATTCCATCTTACCCTTCTTACCTTCACCTCTCAACAGGGCTGGCATCCCACTGTTGCATCTGGACATTTTCACCTAGGGACAGCTGTCAATCCTCAGGAAAGAGCTAAGGTGCCACGCCACAGCTCTTTGATTTATGAGAGAGGTGGCATTTCATTGGAGTAGGGAGAGAACAATCTTTTTAAAACATGGTGCTGAAACAAAAGGTTTTCCATATTGGGGGAAAATGTCAGATCACAGCCTCCTTATACTATTTACAAAAAATAAATTCCAGTGGGTTAATGACCTAAATGTGAACGGTAAGACAATAAAAGCTTTTAGAAAATAGGCCATCTTGACGACCTTAAGGTAGAAGATTTCTTAAACAACACAAAAAGCACTAACCTTAAAATTAAAACCTGTTCATTAAAAGATGCCATAAAAAGAAAAAAACAAAAGCCACAAAAAGGTAGAAGATATTTGCAACCCATTTAAAACAAATGACTAGTACACAGAATATACAAGTAACTTTCACAAATTAATGAGAAAAAGACACTGATACAATAGGAAATGAGCAAAATAATTAGAATAGGCACTTCACAAAAGAGAAAATCCTAAAGGGCCAATAACTATAAAAAGGTCTCCAATTTTAAGTACTTAAAGATCTGCAAATTAGAAGCAGAGGCAAATACTATTACATAGCTATCAAAATGCAAAAATAAAAAAACTGACAATAAAAAAAAGTATTGACAACAGGACAAACTCTCATAAACTAAGAAAACAGTGTTATCTAGTAAAGCTAAGATATATATGTATGTATATATACACACACTACTGACTTCTAGATACATGCCTTCAACTACCCTCATGTGCACTAGGATGTTAAATAATGTGCACAGCTACATTGTTAATAATTATCAAAGACTTGGGGAGGGGGTTGGGATTCAAATACCTATTGACAATAGAAAAGAATTTAAAATCATGATATATTCTTTCAGTGAAATATTTTATAGTAAAGAAAACAAATGAATTAAATGAAACATGAATGAATTATACAAATAATGTTAAGTGAAAATGACATATGATGTCATTTATAAAAAGTTTGAAATCCGGAAAAAGTCAAACTGTTTTAGGTGGCACAAATACTGGTATAAAAAAAGCAAGGATATTATTATTATAAATTTCAGAATTGTGCTTAGCTGTGGGAAGGTGGAGATATTAATACTGGTAAGTGATGGGGATATTTTGTTGTATTTCTTGAAATACTAGTGGGTTTTACTCACCTTTGTTTTATAACTATTTGCTGAACTATATAGGCAAAGTTGATGCATATTTTTGAGACTTTTTTTTAAAGTTTTTTCTTTTTTAAAGACATATTGGCCCTATAGTCAGACTGATCTGGTTGAAAAACCTGATCTACATTTACTAAATGTGATATCCTGAGCAATAAATAAAACCTCCTGGAATTTGGGCTTCCTCAGTTTTAACACAGAGATAATAATATGTCCTGCAGGTTGTGAGGTTTCAATAAAGTAACATATATACTTGACAGTAGTGGGTTTGGTACATGACAGTCTATAGAATGCATTCTCAATAGGAGTAATGTTACTCCTAAAGGTGGAAAAAATGGATTCTTGGGTGTAAAAAAGACTTAGTTATTAAAATGGTCAGTGGCTCCAAAGCTCAACCTATCCAACAAATTCTTACTCACTGGTATATTTAATTTTTCTCATTAGGGACAAATTAATTAGTTTAAATCTCAATTAATTTTTCCTCCTAGGGACAAAGATAATGAAAAAAAAAAGGTTGAGAAATTTATTTTCCATTATAATTTTTCCAAAGCAGTTCAACCTAATATAAGTAAAGAAAATGATGGAATAATCACAGTTTTTAGAAATGAGAAAACTAGGCTACAATGCTTTCTACTTACCCAGAAAACCTGGAGAGGGTAAGGGAAGATTAACAGGGAGAAAGTGTTTAGATTTTCTGTAAATGTAAGTCCAAACTATGCTTTCGAATTTTGTACAGAAATGTTAGGAAAATGCTTAGAAATAAGAAGAAAATGCTATTACAAAGAATAAGAGCATTCAACATTCTAGTTTTCTTTGAGAGGAAAGGCAACGAAATTAGGCCAAGAATTACAGAAGAACCTGATTAGCTTCCTCCCATTTAAGTAAAAGCAAGATGATAAATCTATTTTTAAGAAAGTTAATGTTTTCTGAAAGACATGTGGATGCCAGTAAATTTCAATGAACTAATTTCAGTGCCTGCATAAGGATTTACTCTAATTAGTAACGATGCTGTTTGTGGCAAATAAATTGCTTTCAATCCCAACATCTTTTTCATAGTTTTATTTCCCTTTTCAAAATGGGAGTATTTTTCATACTTCCATACTTTTAATCCCCTTTTCTGTCCTAAATCTTATAACATTTTCTTAGATAAATCTTTCTCCTTTCTCCATTCTATCTGAATAGGAAATAAATTAAATAACCATGATGTGAAGAGAAGTAAAACGACTTGGTCTTGCTCCAGACTATCAAGGAAATCAGTAGCACAACACAGGTCTCCCTGTTCCAACACCAGGCACTTTGTTTTCTTTTCATTGGTAGATGTCTTAAATCATTTTTTTTATTAAGGTATCATTGATAGACAATCTTATGAAGGTTTCAAATGAGCAACATTGTGGTTAAAACATTTACCCATGTCATCAAGTCCCCTCCACACCCCATTGCAGTTACTGTCCATCAGCATAGTAAGATGCTATAGAATCACCACTTGTCTTCTCTGTGCTATACTGCCTTTCCCTTGCCCCCTCCCTACATTGTGTGTGCTAATCATAATGCCACTTAATCCCCCTTTCCCTCCCTCATCACATGCCCTCCCAAATCACTTCCCTTTGGTAACCATTAATCCCTTCTTGGAGTCTGTGAGTCTGCTGTTCTGTTCCTTCAGTTTTGCTTTGTTCCTATATTACACAAATGAGTGAAATCATTTGGTACTTGTCTTTCTCCACCTGGCTTATTTCACTGAGCATAATACCCTCTAGCTCCAACCATGTTGTTGCAAATGGTAGGATTTGTTTTCTCCTTATGGCTGAATAATATTCCATTGTGTATATATACCACATCTTCTTTATCCATTCATCTACTGATGGACACTTAGGTTGCTTCCATATCTTGGCTATTGTAAATAGTGCTGCAGTAAACATAGAGGTGCATATGTCTTTTTGAATCTGGGATCTTGTTTTCTTTGAGTAAATTCCTAGGAATGGAATTCCTGGGACAAATGGTATTTCTATTTTCAGCTTTTTGAGGAACTCCATATTGCTTTCCACAATGGTTGAACTAATTTACATTCCCACCAGCAGTGTAGGAGGGTTCCCCTTTCTCCGCATCCTCACCAGCATTTGTTGTTTCTTCTCTTTGGGATGTTGGCCATCCTAACTGGTGTGAGGTGATATCTCATTGTGGTTTTAATTTTCATTTCCCTGATAATTACTGATGTGGAGCATCTTTTCATGTGCCTGTTGGCCATTAGAATTTCTTCTTTGGAGAAGTGTCTGTTCAGATCCTCTGCCCATTTTTTAATCAGGTAATTTGTTTTCTGGGTGTCGAGGTGTGTGAATTCTTCATATATTTTGGATGTTAACCCCTTATCAGTTATATCATTTACGAATATATTCTCCCATACTGTACGATGCCTTTCTGTTCTACTGATGGTATCCTTTGCTGTACAGAAGCTTTTTAGTTTGATGTAGTCCCATTTGTTCAGTTTTGCTTTTGTTTCCCTTGCCTGAGGAGATGTGCTCAGGAAAAAGTTGCTCATATTTATATTCAAGAGATTTTTGCCTACGTTTTTTTCTAAGAGTTTTAGGTTTCATGAGTTACGTTCAGGTGTTTGATTCATTTCGAGTTTCCTTTTGTATATGGAGTTAGACAATAATCCAATTTCATTCTCTTACATGTAGCTAAGAACAAGTACTTTGAACCATAATTTATTGAAACTATGCCTAAGTTTAGACGTTAATTCTGTAACTGGTGTCTTCCTTAATAGTGTACATATCCCAGTAAACTAAGAGTTTTCCAAACTTATTAAAAATAAATGAGGAAGGGAAAAGATAATCAATGTTGAAAAAATTAAAAAATTAAAAATAAACAATGTATTAAAAATACATGAAAAATTAGAAAGAAGGAAAATCCTTCCTAAAAGACAAGAACAGCATATGGACAATGTTAATAAATGAGAAAATATATAATTAAGACATTGCTTTTCTAATATAAAAGATAATTTGATCATATTTAAATTAAAAGCTTTCAAAATTGAAACATTACAATATCACTAATAATTATTCACTACAATGTGGTAGAAAACACACTGAAATATTAAAGACAATAATGTGTTTTCACTCTATAAAAGATTTAAATTATCTCTCTAATAGTGCATTCATTCAGTCAACCCTTATGGAAGGCAAATTCTTAATATAAACCATGTCTTCAAATCCACAAAACTCATATATTCAGTCATTTCCCAAAATCCAGTAAGTTTTTCAGGAAAAAAAAACACACTTCTCTAACACTAAAACTTGAGGATATACATAGTAACCATATAAACACTCACTATTACTGCTACATGTGGCTTGCTGAGAACACCTTAAGTAGCTTGTCACTATGATCCTTTGTTACCAAAAGAAAATGAAGTTTCTCAATAATTAACAGAAATGATCTTTGGAGTCTAGAATTCCACAACAATATTAGATATGTTATGTGTTTTATTTTTAAAAAATTGATCAAGAAACATGAACTCCAGTATCTTAAAGAAGCTGTAAATTTTTACTTACATATTCAGGTTTTAGTTTTTTATCTCCTCCTCTCACAGCCACTTTTTCTAGTTTATCTATAATGGGCCCAATCATTTCCTCATCTTTAAGCTGAAGTTCTTCATGTATTATTTCTATATCTCGAATAGGATCTACACTTCCTTCAACATGTGTGATATCATCATCTTCAAAAGCACCTAAAATGAATTAAAGGGAAGCAATTCAATAAACAAATAATGCAGATGGTCCTTATTAGAGTGAGTAAAGATTCCTAGAAGGTTAATGATTATTCAAGTCATTTTCAATTCTTCCAAGTAGGACACAGGTTGGTTTTTTTTTTCCCTATTAGTAATATTCAGGCACTAGCAACAAAACGGTAATTCGAGAGCTTCAACATTTCAAAATGTGACTGAATTAAATAAAGTTATGATCTTTACAGAAAGAAAATTATGCTCCAGAGCTACTGGTCTTTTCAGGCTTGGTACATTAAAAAGATACTGAATCCCAGGCATGAGAGCCTGAAGTTCTAAAATGCACTATTAGGGTTTCCAAGGGAAACCGGATTTGGGGTGGAGAGTGGGGGGCGGGGGAAGGGGGACTGAAATCATCTGGCAGACCTCTTCCCTGCTTCAATCTACTTTATCACTGTGGTTCTGACGGTGATTAGATAATGAACCACTCAGACACACAATTTACACAGCAGCTAATTTCATCGGCCTGATTTGAGGGTATGGTTTTTAGGGGGCTATCAAAGAAGCAGATGAAGGTGCATTTGTCATATATGAGTGACAACCATTCACACTATCTGAACAAAATGGTGCTGGCCCTTATTAGAAACACATGCTATTATCACATATTTAAAGTGCAGTTGAAGCCATAATTTCAAATTGCCAACTGGAAACATAGGGTAAAACAACCAGACATTACTGAAGCATGTGTACTGACTTTATGCCCTTTTGAAGACATAATGTGGCAACATAATTCAGCTGGGATTTACTCAAATTACCAGATAAAGAACAGGATCAAACTGAACAAATACTAAGAAATATTATAAACAGAAAGCAATGATATACCCACAAAACAATACCCACATTAATAAACAAATTAATTTAAATAAAACTACAATTAGATAATACTCCCAAAATGAGATGTTTTCAAACATAAACTATCAATTATTTTAGATAGATAGAGGTATCATAGCATGAAAAACAATTTGATTGAGTTTGCTAAGAGAAAAACAGTGACTACAGCTCATTCTTACATACTGAAGTACCAAGATACTCTCCATTACAGGTTACAAAGAGTTTTTAATGTAATTTTTCAGAATTAAAACTAATTAAGCTGTTTGTATCTTACTGTGGAACTATTCCTTAATAATACAGTATTTATGGCCAATCTCTCTACCATCCCTGCTCCGGATCCAATCTTCTCTCAAGGAAGTTTGCTCCACAGATTGTTCTTTATAGTTCTTGAGACCTCAGTCTACTATGTCTCTCTCCTTGGTATCTGCATAGAGATCTCCACTTTCCCCATCAACATTTAAGTAGGCTTAAGATTCTACATTTAAATCAATCATGTCAGTCACTCTTGGACATTAATTCCCATTCTAGCTATTGTTTTCTTTCCTCCAGTTCAGAGCCAAACTTCTTAAAAGAGCTGAATGAATCTTCTCTCTCCATTTCTTTATTTCCTATTTAAAACTTAACCCTTTGCAGTTTGGAAATTGCCTCCACCATGCAATTAGAAATTGATCTCAATAAGTACAACAATGGTGATACTCTGAATTAGAATATGGCATTTACTGTTTACCACATAGATCAAGCCTTCATGATGCCAAGTCAAATAGCCATTCTTTAGGAACCTGAATGACCTCTCTCAGTAGCACTGAACTTCAGAGCATTGACATTGTCTCTTTCACTGCTTATTTAACTGCATTCTCCTAATTTTCTTCTATTTTGTCTGGTCTTTTCTTTCTGGGCTATTTCTTTTCTTGCTTAACTACCCCATAAATTTTGATATTTCTCTTAGTTTTCTTATCTCATCCCTCTATTACACACTCATTAATATAATTTCCAGCCCAGAGAACTCCAAGTGGTTCAGCAAATAAAATGAACCAAAAACCATCTTTTTAATGATATAAATAATTTCTATTATTAAATCTATTCACTAAGTGAATATATGCAAAATGTCAGTGCTTATACTACACTAGAGTTGTGATTTTTATAATTTGTCTACCTCCTTTACTAAGAGCCACTCAAATAAAAAATAATATTTGACTTGGTAAGAGAAAAAATATTTGACTTGGTGAGATACATTTGACTATCCATTTGGCATTGGGCATTCTTCATGATATTTATTTTTGGAATGATGTGGCAGAAATGAGTTGGCTATTTTCAATTATTATACATAGACTGAAGATTGATCAATTTATACACTCATTCATTCAAAGTCTATCTTATTCCATAAAGATTTTATTAAGAAGAATAAATCCATACTCTGTGTTAAGATGCTAAATCTAACTGGGAAGGACTTCAGAAATAAAAATATACTTTGGAAATTCAAGACTTCAGTGACTGCTTTGTTGTATTACCACTTTTAGGGTGCTACTGTTCAGTTTTCAGAAGAAAACCATCCCTAGCTAAATGTGGAAACAGATATCAAAACACATGATGTTGGTGTACATGTTCACAGCAGTACTTTATAAACCACCTGTCATGGAAACCTGGACATTCCAAACTGCATGTCTAGAGTTTTCTTGGGAATGAAAGGGCATATGGTTAAGATGGACTTATTTGACTTAGGTTTTTCAACCTCTACTTCTACACAATGCAGAAATAAGGAATTCTTTGGTATATAAACCAATGAATAAACTGCCATCCCCTCAACACATATATAAACCATAATATGCCTTGCTGAGTATAAGTACTTCACTTAAAGAAAGCTTGCTTATATATCTAACAAAATACTTGTGAGAATTAAAAACTAAACTAAAAATAAGTAAGACCTTAGTCTAAATGATTGGACAATCTGGTTGGGAAAACAAATCTAATAAAAAGGAGAATACTCAACTAGCAAGGACTTTAAATATAGGCTTAATTAATGATAATTAATCATCAAGGCCTTTAAAAATAGGAAAAAAATAGTACAGGTAAATAAGATGAAGAAAGGCATGACAACTGGGAAAAAGCATTAGAGGAAAAAAAAAGTTGAAATAAACAAGGCTTACTGGAGAGCTGACTATAGGGTGAAATCATATTGAAGATAAAAATTTATTGTATCAGGTAGCGGTGAAGGATAGGGAGGCCCAAATCGCAAGTTAAGTCCAGATATCATCTGCTAGTCAGTAACAGAGCTAACATCAGTTTTTACGTTAGTGAGTAACAAATGGAAAGCAGCATTTCAAAAAGACAAACCAGACGTAGGAAACCAGTTGAAAGAGAACTGCTGCACTCCAAATATGGTAATGAATCCATGATTGGAGGTACCAATGCAGGATGAACAGTAACACTTTACTAAAGAAAACAATTAACTAGATAAAAATAATGAGAAAGAGAGACAGAGGGAGAGAGGGATCATGACAGTTTCAAGCCAAAAGATCTTTATTTGCATCTAAGATAACATTAATACATGTAAGATCCAAAGCCCATATCAGGTATGAAGCCAACAGATATTACAAAACCAAAGTACAGACTTAGAAAAAAGAAACGAAATTATTACACAAATGTATTAAATCTTAAATCACAGCAGTACCAAAAAGAAAAAAAAAACATCCATATGCTACATAGTTACACATTCTTCACAGTTTGATCTATGTGGTAAACAGTAAATGTTTTGAACTTCCATATTCTAATTCAGAGTATCACCAAAACTTCTAAAAGGTTAGAGGCCACATTCTTAAACCAGTACAGCATAAATTATTTAATACAATTACTAGAAATAAAGACAAGGATATCCTGTTCAAATTTCTAATCCATTCTTCAAAGCAAAGACTTGACTCCCAACTCCCAAGAACTATGACTCCCAACTTCCTTAGAATTCTATAGCTCATTAATATTTAAAGAGAAGGGAGAAAACTAAACTCACACTGGTAACTCAGTATCTACAGCTTTATTCATAAACACTGGAAAATGCCAGTTCCTATTTATTTTCCATAAATGACATGATAAAAAATTTTTATTGCATGTGAAGAAGACTGCTTTAAAGGGGACAATTAAAGCTATTTATTGCACACTCCAAATGCTCTGATTTAGAACTGCAGTTTAAGCTCAGGTTTACAGATGCACTTTAAAACTCTAGTCTGAATCTAGATAAAACCCCTTTTCATCTTCACAATAAAAGGAATTTGAGCAAAAACAGAATCTAATTCACGGTTGGGCCTCAAGCATGCAATATTTATCTCTGTATTGAGTAAGATGTGTAATTTTAACTATTTTCCTTAAGTTAGAAAGTGAGAGAAAGGTATCTCAAAATATGTTATTTACTTCTAAAATCAATTTGCCTTCTTAAAGATATCAGGAAACAAGGTCAATTTTGGAATACAGAAAAGAATTAACAAACCATTCTGCTAACAAAATTCTGCTTAAAAGGATGTAGGTTTAAGTCACTAAGCCTTCAGAGTTTGAAGCAAATGAAAGGGTTGCATCAATCAAATTTTAATTACTTTAAGTGGATATACTTATAGATCTCTGGAGAAATAAAATATTTTGTAAACATGAAAAGCAGAAATAATTGGTCTAGTAATGTAAACTGTTAATTACTTGATGCAATAGCATAAATGGAATAGCGTATCTAGACTTGGTAGGCTATACTTATTTACAATATCAAATCAATCAAAAGTAGCCTTTAAGGTCTTTAACCTTCATCTTCCAGGGGAAAATCTATTATTTGAGAGATAGCAAAGGCCCTAAAATAATCCAGTCTATGCTACAGGCTAACTGTCTAATGCTGGAACAAGAAACAGAACTATAAGCAGCTAAAAGAATTTGCTTTAGCCTTCTCCTCCTTCTCCCCTGCCCTCCTCCTCTCATAGGAAAACGCTCAGAAACTAAATACTGGCCAAGAGGATGAAAAATGCCAATCTTATGACCATGTTCAAAAATTGGTCAAGGTTTTCAAACAATTTAATGAAATAGAATATACATGTAGCTGACTTTGAGAGACCCATCTAAAATTAAAGAAGTCATATATATTTCATGCAAGACTTTTACACTAAGTAGTTACTATATATGCTAGAAGTAAAAATCATTCCCAATCTTGAGACAAGCAGATATTTACTATGGAAGAGAAAATAAAGTGGGTCAATCAGGTTCTCAGCAACCTTAAAAAATTAGTGTTTATTTTCTAAAGAGTTCATATAAATTAAAAATAATATTCTTTGAAGTAGTGACTCAAAAATGAAACATTAAGCAAGAAAGATGAGATGAACAAAGAGAAAAAAGATACAGGTATAAAGACATGAAAAACATTAAAATTAGAGCTTGTATTCATATAGTAGCAAACAAAGAAGTCTTTTGGTTGTTCCCGATACCACTTAACAACACATTACAATATTATTGAATATCATTCTTTTCAATGTACAGAACACTAGAAAACTCTACCTAACAGTTACTGATACTATACTTACATTGTAGATAATTAGACATTCACACCATTAAGGAACCCCTAAAGTCACTTGAATTGTAACCCAGTTAACACCTGTACTTAATTATATTCAATTGCTCAAGGGTTTTACATTTTTAGTTGCTGTAGCATATCAGCTCTGTGCAAAGAAGTAGGCAGAAAAGTACCTTAATGAGAACAAACATTCCTCTCTCAGTATTTTCACTTCTTATTCTACATAATACTTTAAATGTGCAAAAGGCAAATTTAATTGACAATTTTTTGAATTAGTATTTATTAAGAGTCTGCTCAACTGTTGAGCTACCTGGTTTTGCTTATTTATTTGACGTTCCCAATAACCATCTCAGTAACTTCCTGACTTCTGAAACATCACTTGGCCTTCTGCCAGTAGAAACAGACATGCATAAACTGGCCTTGCCTGCTCTGACTCTCCACAAATCCTAGTTTAAGTCAAACTCTTGTACTGACTCACAAAGTCCTGAGAGTTCTTTATATTTAACTGTCACTGTATTTTTGCCCACTCCCTTCCCTGGGCCTCAGAGGTACATATCTTTCTTTCTATTACAAATCACATCCATCCCTAGAGTGTGCTGTTTAATTTCCCCTCATCTATAAGGCAATTCTGGAGAAGCCCAAATCTCAAAGATCTCTACCAACTTTGACTCATAAGAGGAGTTGTAGAGACTTGTATGGAATAAAGTATGGTAAATGGATGGTTTAATATATTGCCCTAAATATGGCTCTTGGGAAAAACCATTTTTATACCTTTTTAAAAAGCAGTGTTGTAAGGAGGGAAAAAAAATGCAAAGAGAGAAAATAACAAAAACTAGAATTTTATCTTTACTACCAGTACAGTAAGCAATGACTAAAGGAGTCACATGAACTCTCTGCCAGTTAAGAAATAAACTAAATAGCAAATCAGAGCTTTAATTTTTTTAACATTGGTCCCCATTAATATCCCATCTTTTAGCCAAGCTGATCCACTCTCAACGCTTTAATTTTACATTTTCAATGCTATTACTAATCTTTCTGCATACAATATTATTCCTTCTTACTTCTGCCTTTCAAGAAAAGTTACGTATCTCACACGGCCTTAATTAGATGTCATTGAAATGGTGTCTCCACGATGATGCCTTCTCTAACCATACACTATCTAAACTGTTAACAATAATCTGTCCATTTTATTCATATAACCTGCAGCATGTGTATCTAGTATTAGAATATGTGATTCTATCTCCTAGTTACCTAAGGTCAGGGATTCTGTCTTAAATGGCTTTCTAGTTCCCTCCAGAGCCTTGATTAGAGCTGATATACAATTAGGTATAAGGTAAAGAATAAAAGGAATCAATGAATGAATCAATGTCTCAAGCACTTATTAGTGCTCACAATTTAAAACTGTTAAGAGAGCTGAAGATTCTATAGTTCTATAAACATGTAGCACAAGCAAAGGGTCACTTACACAGCACACACTAAGATATTTAGCAATAATTCAAAGAAGGCAGTGCTAAGTATGTTAATCACGTAAATGACAGTAAGTAAAGCATAAAACATGGCTAACAACAGACATGAGAAGTTTGTGTTTCATCTCTTCATCTCTGAATTGCTTGACTATTGGTGACAATAATTACTTTCTGAAGACCTCTTGGGTGTGTTGCATTGAATTATGTATTATGGCACAATTTTTTAAATTTATAAATCAAATTAAGAGGGAAAATACACCTATATACTATAACTAAGACCAACAAATGCAGAAAAAGAAAAAGAGAAGAGACTGATGAGCATGTGTCAGGATTAAGGAGGGAAGGCTTGAATATAGATCAGGACTTTCAGGGACAGATATAAGGCAAAGGGAAACAGAGTCAGGAGGATATTCCACGCAGGATGGAAGTATAAGTACAGCAGAGGTGATTAAGGGCACAGACTCTGGACTCAGACTATCTGGATTCAGATCTGGGTTTTAGACTGTTTGGTTCATTAGTTGTGTGATTATTTTATTTCTCTATGCCTTAGTTTCCCTGTCGGTGAAACACGGAAAATAATACCTACCTCATAAAATTGTTTCAAGGATTAAAAGTGATAATATATTTAAAGATCTTAGGATGGTACCTGGCACACAGTAAACAGTCGAAATATGTTCGCTATAATAAATGAAAAGCTAAAGACAAGATAAATACCACGGTTTCTCAACCTTTGCACTGCTAACATTTTGGGTCAGATCATCTTCTGTTGTGGGGGGCTGACCTGTGCACTGTAGGTATTCAATAGCACCCATGACCTCTACGAACTAGATGCTCATAACCCACAAACATGTGTACACACACACACAGGCACAAACTCTGGCTGTGAAGTCCAAATGTCTGCAGATACTGCTAACCTGCACTTGGGAAACACTGATATACATACACTTAAAGATAAAGGTCATGCTATGTAGCACCCCAAAGATGTTACCAAAGGTTTTAATATGCAGACATCAATTGATGGAAAGATCCTAATACCAATCTGAGGAGTTGAAATTCAATCTCCTACACTATAAATTCGTACGTAGATTTTCAGAGAAACACTCTTGTGATCTCCTGCTTGCTTTTTCACCCACAATCTCTTTAAATGATTCCATCAGTTACATACCAGATCAAATAGCTTACAGAAAGACTGCTAGTCACAAACAAAGAAGTTGACTGTTAGGCACTAGTTGTAGAAGTAACATGAAAGTGGCCAAATAAAAAAGTATTAAAGAAAGTCTTTACAAAGTTCGGTTGTGTGGGTTTTTTTTTGGCCTAGTAGGTAGAAGAATGATAGCAAATTAAGAAGAAATGAAATGTGACCGGTCATAAAACTGGAGGTGTATATAATAGCTGGTTAAAGATACACATTTTAGGAGATAATTTTTTTTTTTCTGATTCTCTCGCAGATTTATTTATTTATTTATTTATTTTTGATAATTATTTTTTATTGAAGGGTAGTTGATGCACAGTATTACATTAGTTTCAAGTGTACAACACAGTGATAAAACATTTATATACATAATTCTAGGTTCCAGCTATCAACCTACCAAGCTGTTACAATATCTTGACTGTATTCCTTATGCTATACATTACATCCCGGTTACTTATTTATTTTACCATTGGAAGTCTGTCCTTTTTTTTTTTTTTTTTTGTGAGGGCATCTCTCATATTTATTGATCAAATGGTTGTTAACGACAATAAAATTCTGTATAGGGGAGTCAATGCTCAATGCACAATCATCAATCCACCCCAGGCCTAATTTTCGTCAGTCTCCAATCTTCTGAGGCATAACAAACAAGTTCTTACATGGAGAACAAATTCTTACATAATGAATAAGTTACATAGTGAACAGTACAAGGCAGTCATCACAGAAAACATTTCGGTTTTGCTCATGCATTATGAACTATAAAGAGTCAGTTCAAATATGAATACTCATTTGGTTTTTATACTTGATTTATATGTGGATACCACATTTCTCTCTTTATTATTATTATTTTTAATAAAATGCTGAAGTGCTAGGTAGATACAAGATAAAGGTAGAAAACATAGTTTAGTGTTGTAAGAGAGCAAATGTAGATGATCAAGTGTGTGCCTGTAGACTATGTGTTAATCCAAGCTAGACAAGGGCAATAAAACATCCACGTATGCAGAAGATTTCTCTCAGAACGGGGGGGTGAGGTTCTAAGCCTCACCTCTGTTGATCCCCAGTTTCTCACCTGATGGCCCCCCTGCGACTGTGCCTGTCTTAGGTTGTTCCTCCCTTGAGGAATCTTACCCGTCTCTGGCTAACCAGTCATCTTCCGGGGCCATACAGGGAAATGTAAAGTTGGTAAGTGAGAGAGAAGCCTTATTGTTTGAAATGGTTAGCTTTTTATTTCTTTGCATATTTATGCCCTGTAGCTTCTATGCTCAGCATTTGTCTTGAGGTATCTTTACCACTTGGAAGAATTATGATACTCGGTAAATTTGATATGAGGCACGAATTCTATTTAAGGGTTGTAATTAGGAAGGAAGAAGAAAAGCTATAGAAGTAGCGGGCAGAAGAAAACATGGGAAGATTGATTATTTCTTTGACATATCTTCTTGTAGAGTAACTTCAGCATGTATAGGTTTTAAGCTACTACTTAAATTGCGCACACACATTAACGTAATAGGAGTATAGTTACCTAACCAAAGCATACCTGTAATTACCAGCCATCTCCAGTGAAACCAAGAAAACCAGTTAGGCACCTTAGGCATTTGTGAAAACTTATCTATGATATGGTGGATATTGTCCAACTGAACTTGAACAGTCTGAGAGAAATCAGACAAATTAAAACAACCCATTCCTGGGGAATGTTCACATCCCTTATGTTCTATTAACAGTAAATAGTCTGTAGTTGTGAGATTTTGGAGCGCTACAATTTGCACTTCTCCTAATTCTTGGCATTTTAGGAGATAATTTAACAACTATTTACTGAATGTTAATCACAAAGAAAATGGTACCAGGGACAGGAAGGCAAATTTCAGAGATGAGAAAAGCTGAATAAGATTATATTCTGCCTTTAAAGATGTTTCAAATATAATAGGAGAGACAGATCATCACATAATAAATACAAGAAAGTAAATTCAGGATGAAAGGAAGCAGGGAGGGGTCAGTATTCAATACAAGCTGATGGAAAAAGAAAGCCTCAAGGTTCAAAATGGAAAACTGGTGTTATGTAGATGCCATTTAAAATTCAGACTAAGATTCACATACAGGTTTTGATGGAAGTATAAATTATTTTTAATACCATATTTAAGTGTACTGATGCTGTGATAAGAGATAATATTGTCTCTGCTAGAGTTTGAAACTAGTATTTAAATGCTTGAAAATGTAAACATGTGACAGGTATTAATCAGTCAAGTATATCGCTGGCTATGAATTTTTAAAATAACTATTTTATAGCTTTAACCATAATATCAGTGGATTATGACTTTTACCTAATTTTTCTAAGATATGGAGATGTAAGAATAGAAGGAATGGGAAAGGAAGGACTCACTAAGAACATCTGATGTTAGAACAGGAAATGATGGTTTGACTAAATCCACATTACACGATAGGGATCATATTCTTGGGTCCAAATGAAAAGTAAGGTGAAGGCAGAGGTCCTAAAACCAGACAGCATACCTCAGAAAATAAGTATACCCTTAATACAATGACCACAATTCTAAAATGAACAAACACATGGATGGGTAAGGCCTAAAGAGATGAAGGACAGGAAAGCAACCACACTTTTGGGAGCAGATTGTATAAGGTAGGGTACCACATCCTCAGTAGTCTTATGTCCCAACTGGCTCAACAAAATGGGTACCAACTACCTGAGAGAGTCTTAGAATTCTATGGCTATGCTGGGGTCCTAAAGATCTTGTCATTGCCATCAACAGTTAAGCCAGAGCAAATAATCACCACCAGGTGGTGCCAAATCAAAGACAGTACCAGAATGGACTTGGCGGGGCCTGCACCTTGTCACACCCTTCACCCCCTGCAGCTAGCTGTGCAGGTTCACCGCAGTCATGTCATTCATCTGCCAATAAAGTGACCTCGTATTTTATGCAGCTGAAATTTTTGGACCCACGTAGAGTACTGCAGAGGAGGAGTGGTTACTGTTCAATACATTCTTTCAAGTGGTGGTGGGGAGGATGACAATTTAGGCTTTTTTAAAAAAGCTTAGTTACAGTAGTCCCCTGCTTAACCGCAGTTTTGCTTTTCACAGTTTCAGTTACACAAGGTCAACCATGGTCTGGAAGCAGATGATCCTCCTCCTGACATATAGTCAGAAGGTCAACAGAAGACTAACACACTACATCAAAATGCCTGCATCATTTACCTCATGTCATCTCATCATGTAGGCATTTTATCATCTCACATGGCCACAAGAAGACGGGTGAGTACAGTACAGTAAGATACTTTGAGAGAGAAACCACATTCACATAACTTTTATTACAGCATAGTGTTATAATTGTTCTATTTTATTAGCTATTGTTAACTCTCTTACTATGCCTTAATTATAGATTAAACTTTATTATAGGGATGTACATATAGGAAAAAACATAGTATACAGGGTTTGGTACTATCCACAGTTTCAGGCTTCTATTGGAATGTATCCTCCACAGACAAAGGGGGAATACTGTACAAAGGAACAAAAATTTTTTTTTTTTACTTTATGCCATACTTCATTAATATGAACTCAGATAACATCCTAAAAATAACCAGGAAGTAAGAATACAGTGTACAAAAAGTTCTGACTCATGAAGACTTTAAATAGTTAAATATGAGCACAATCAATACTTCAACACATGGCTCTACTAATGAACGGTGATCTTCAAGAGTGAAAGGATTATTGCTAATGCCCCTGAAGAAAGTCAAACGATCCTGTAGCTCTTTTGTCTTTAGAGCTATTTTTTTTTATATCATTAATATACAATTACATGAGGAACATTATGTTTACTAGACTCCGCCCATCAACAAGTCCCCCCCACATGCCCCATTACAGTCACTGTCCATCAGTGTAGTAAGATGCTGTAGAATCACTGCTTGTCTTTAGAGCTATTTTGCCTTTAAAGCCTCAAACATGGGGACTACACTAAAACAAAGACAAATCTCCACTCCTTCCCCAATGTAAAAAAATAAAAGAATCACCTCAAAATTTCCAACAAAAGCAAACATATTCCCCTCTATCTCCATCCTATCACCACCACCACAGTTTTAGCTCTGCTTATATGTTATACCTGTCAAGATCTGATGACTGTATGTTATGTATTCATCTGAACAGAACCACTACACTTAGTTACAGGCTATCATCAACCAATTCATTCTCTTGCTAAAATCAAGTCATCCAATTACTCCTTGACTAATCAAGGCTGTTTTGGCTTTTTCTTTTTTCAAAAGGTACTCAACAGCATAAACAGTTCACTTACAAGGAATGGAAAGGGGCTAATCAGCAGAATTATTGTTTTGCTGCTACAATTTGTGGTATTTAAATTTAGTTGCTGATTGGACTGAAGTTTTATGATATAGCATATGAAAATAGTTTAATACAACTGTGAAGCTGTGGATTGTATTGTCTTGCCATGGCTATTTGGTCTATTTTATAAGACAGAAAATATGACCATTTTCTTTAAAATGAAGGAATTTAAAAAATAAGTTTCAGTATACTTTCCAACATACACACTGGTTTTATAACGATAGCAAGCTATTAATTCCTGAGCATTGTTTTAAAGTTAACAACTGTGCACACATACACATGTTATCTTGCTTGGGTTTTTAATCTACATTTATTCTGGCTTCAAAGCAACAATAAACTAAGAGACATTATAATTATTTGATCATTATTTAAGAAAGTAGGGATAATCCAAAATAGGGACATATTTTAAACAAATACATGTTATCTCCTAGATAAAACAACGAACACTATATTTCTAAAATGAGAACTATTTCAATTATAAGAATAATTCGGGGTGCACACAAACTGTAAAATGAAATTACTATCCATCAGTATTGTTACTGTTGAGAAAATGTTTAACAAAATGACTAAAGACTAAAATCTAAACATTAAGACCTTGAATTTTACTTATTCCTTAAAAAATAAGAAAAAATGTCTATGTGAAAACGTAGATTGAAAACTTTGGAGATGAGATTCACTCTTTAAACTCAAGTGTACCTTAATACAAAATACATTAACCAAAAAGAACAAATTTTATTTTGCATGCTTTTATAGTAAAATGAGTACTGTGGCTTTTTTTTTTAAACCTTAAAACATAACCAAATTCTTTATACATTAAAACAATGCTGTGCACCAAGCCCTCAATAAGAACTTACATGTAAAGAGGAAAACATAACACAGATACATTAATAGGATTAAAACAATTTCCAAAACTTGTATATATGTGCACATACATAAGTAATATCTATATGGCATATATTTTATTAAGACCCATCGAGAAAAGAAATTCCACAGAACTGTGAAACCATACTTTCATCAAATATCTGATAAGACCATTCAACATATGCATAAACATTTCACAAGTCTAAATTTTACAAATGTGTTGACAAGATATTATAAGTGTTAGTAGATTTTAAACCAATTATGTTTAATTTCCAAATAATGTTATTATTTTAATAACTTAAAAAAAGGTAAAAAGGTTCAATCTGGTTCTAAGCTGAAATTCAAGGAAGCAAATAAAAACTAAAATGCACTAACAATAGAGAACTAATATTCCTTAAAACTGAATCTTTTTCAGAGTAGGAACACCTGCCAATATGTTAAAAAATAAGTAAAATCAACTACAAAAGTGATAAATCAAATGCCATGGTAGCCTTGACTTCTCGAGAGAGTATTTTCAGCCGTCTTTTGTGGCTTTGTTTGGCGCCATAGTCCTTTAAGTTTTGTCTTCATAAAGCCCTAACTAGTTGTAATCATTTGCAGCCTAATTGTGGACATTTATCTGCTTTTCTTATGCATAGAACATAGCTATTAAAGCTGAATGGTGATGGTGTGAAGTATAGGTTAAATTGGGTGAAATTAAAGCAAATTACTCTGGGATGTGGAAATCTGAAAATAGAAACCACCAATGATTTGCAACCCTCTTGATGATCAGCTTCACAGAACCTTAAACGACAAGAAAACTTACATATTTTAAAGTTAACTAGGTTTTTAAAAATAATATGTATAAATGTATTTTTAACTACATGCACTTCTTAGTAATGGTGGAAAGATTATTTGTTTAACTCAGCTGCAATGTGAAAAAGATCTCAGGTTTCTATTTTAAATAGTGCAGTTCATTTCTTAAGTAAGATTTCCTTTCTGTCATATAAATTTTTACCTCTAAGAATTCATCCAACTATATCAAATACAATCTACATTTTAACCCTGAATAAAAGTGCTAATAATACTAGTGATAATATACACTGAAGTTACAGTAATAAAAGTATGTTAAAAATATAAACATTGCCAAGGGCTGTACCTCCCTGGTTTGCAAACTGCTTTTTAGCTTTAAGTTTTCCCTAATTAAAAAAATTAATGTAAACATAAATGTATTATATCTGTAGGCTTATTCACATATAGATCATATATAAATTTGCATGTGTGAGTAGTATACAGAAAAAAATATACAGGCCCAACAATAAATATAAAACATTAAAATATAAGAATTTATTTTCACTTATCTAAAATATTACTGCTTGACTTACCATTTAGATAAAGACAATAAAAACACATCCATCTGCTCTTTGTATATTCTCTTAGGCAAGCAAGCAAAGTAGTACAAAAAATTTAATAGACCACAATTTAGACTTAGCTTACTCTAAAGCTGGAAAAATTTTCTGGCAATGAAACTGACATCCTTCTTTATTGACTACTATATAGAAAACATATTTAGGTACGCAGGAAGAGATGAAATTATATCACACAGTCCACACCTTCAAGGAGCTTATAGTCCAGTTGGAGAAATAACATGAGCATAGTAACTAAATAATGGCTATATGATCTCAACGAAAGGAAGAGCAAAACTGAGATGGGAATGGATGACAGAACAAGGACCTTAGAGACTAAAACTTAACTAGAGGTATAGCAGAGCCAAGGGCAAAATGCCTACGGTACATACAGAGCACGAAGAGCAAATCCATTGGAGGAATATTTAGAACAGATTAGAAAGCTGAAAAACATACTGATGTTTAACAGTGAAGAGCCTTGAGTACTAGGCAGGAATTGGAATTTCCAGGAAGATATGAATGTTTTATAAAAGGCAGGAACATAATCAAATGCAATGACTCACAAGCAGTGGTACATCTAATTTCTCAATGGCTGTATCTGAATTAAAAGTGATACACCAAAGGCATGGACCTCAGGAATATTAGCAACATTCCTTAATCCAAGGTGTTCCCTTTTTCTTGCCTCATCCCGGGCTACAAAGGTAATGTTTCCTTGATAACTGTGTCAATATATATTCATTATATTTGTGTCTTAGAGCTAGCATAGTATAAAATAATATTCACTGTAATATTCAGCTACTGGTAGATTTTCATTTGTGTACGTTTTTAAACCATAGCAATAATATATACTTGTAAGTAATATTGTAATGTTAATAAAACTTAAGTTGAAAATTTAACAAAATTCACACAATTATTTTGTACTTTGTGAAAAACAGACATTCTTTTTCCTCCATGGTATGAAACCCAAATTCTTGGACATACACCAAGGGACATAAGAATGGTTGAGAACCACTACTCTTGAAAGAAGAAACTGGAAGAAGAAGAGACTAGAACAAGGATTTTCAAAAAATCTCATAAGGTACAGATGATTCCCAGCCCTCTCCTTGATTCTGAATCACTGGGGTACTACCTATGATTCTACATTTTAAAAATGGATCTAGTGCAGGTGGTCCCAAGGTCACACTAATCAGAAAAAATGAGGCCCAGCAAGAATTTATGACTAAAGTCTTATAAATACATAAGAGCCTAAATGAACTAAGAAGTGGGAGTGGAAACAGAATCAAATAGAAAAAAAGCAGCACTTCCTGAAAAAACCAACAGAAGTTGATGACAGAGTATAGTGATAATATAAAGTAAATCATTATTCTCTCTTAACAAAAGTATGGGTGCCTACTTGGAGAGCTGACCAAAATTCTAATCTAGATACTAGAAGATTTTGAATCCAAAGAATAGAAAAAAAGAGAAAGGTTTTATCTGGAGAACAAGACTTCTTTATTTAACCAAATAAGGACTTTAAAAATAAGCAAAATGAAATAAGCTTTTAAAACATGGCACTTAATAAAGTTTTGGATTTATACTATGCTTTTTTCATACAGACAGACTTAAAAGTTGCACTAACCAATAAAGGGCACAGAGAGGAAGCTCTAAGATCATTCGGCTTTATGTTTGGTGATTCCCACAAAGTAATTTATCAGTTTCATTTTCATGAATAATAAACTTCACCACATATTTAATGAAGAAGAAACACTTTTATTACAATTCTAGTAATGAAATTTCATTAGAATTATACTGCTTTAACTCATAATAATGGGATGCTTTAAACTAGTGCTATGAGAGATTACCATGTAAAGAAAGATATTTACCAGTCAAGAATCAAAGTAAATTAGTTCCTAAAAATTATTAAATTTAAAATTTACCAGGCATTTTCTCCTCCCCAAATTAATGGATTCCAAATAACAATGTTCAAGCTCAATACCAGAAGGCACAGATTTGGTGTCAATTTCCTCACATCTATCTATACCCTCTTCTAGCTGTCCCCACAACAATTACTTCTGAAGTTTAAGTGGTTTCACATAAGATAATTCCATCGGCCCAGAGTGACTGGTCAAGGACTGGGCATGTGACCTAAGCAGGTTCAAGTGGAGTAAATCCCAAAACTTTTAATTAGGAGGATGAGCCAAGGTCACTTTTTTCTCCTCTTACAGATGTGAAACAGAAACCATGTGGCCAGGTAGATGCTGGAAGCCATCTTAAGGCCATAAAGTAATCAGTCTTAGGATAAACCTGGTCCAAAGCAGAGGGCAGAGACTGAAAGAAATGAAGTCCTTAGGAATACTTCTGAGTCAGTGAACCAAGTACTGCCTTGAAACCTATGTCTTATCTGATCAACAGTGCATAGATTATCTATGCTGATAGATACTGACAGATTACCTTTCTCTTTAAACCATTTTGAAATGAATTTTATTGTAACTGGACATATCACAACTCAGACATAATGCTTCTTACCATAAGTAAAACACTGTAATAATGAGCATCCCATACTTTAATTTTTATGCATAAATTGGTATAAGGTGTCACAGAAAGTCAACAGTCCTGGCTTCAGAAATTATAAATTCTCCCATTAACTAGCCTAAGGTCATGTAAGTAACAACAACAATCTTTTTGACTCCTACTTTCTTCACCTCAACAGAGACACTATCTACTGAAAAACAAATGTATGGCAAAATATGTCTGATATACAGATGGTACAGAACAAATATGGGTTCTTTCCCCTTTTCTGGAGAGTCCAGGCCAAGGAAACTCTTGCTCCCTTTCATCTAACCAAAGTCTATCCAGTGCAAGTTTTACTTCTTCCTTAAACATAAAATGATGGTCCAAATGTTTAAGCCCTTATTGGTCATATACAATTGTACCACCTAGCAAAGACATCAGATTAGCTTATCAAATTAGTAAATTCAGTAACAGAGAAAAAAGAAAAGTACTTTACAAGATACAGAGGATGTCTTTCCTCTTTTCATTGTCAAGCAAATAATTTATCACTCATAGCTCAACTGTCACCCCCTAATACTTAGAAAGTAGTATCTGATAAATTATTTTATGTATCTAAACACTTACAAACATATTACTTTTGACCCAATTTGGGGAATCTCAATTTGCACACTAAAAATAAACCAACGTAATTACAAGTAGAACCTTAAATTTGCCTCCTGTGGAACAGAAAGATATGACAAAGCCTCTGAGAAGCAGTTTCTTAGATGGAAGACAGATATCAATCACTCTACTAGTTATGAGCAAGCAGACCTAAGAGGAAGCTCTGGCAGGAACCCAACTGTGGGAGTGGCAGTTCCAGTTCATACCCACACTCTGACCATGAACTAGGAAATCTAAAGGAAAAAAACCTACAATTATTTTATTTGAATAGGGTTCTGGTCCCCAAGAGGAAAGTTGTTTTTATTGCCATTATTGCAGAATGTAGTAGTGGTTCTTTATCATTTTGCTAAGTATTTCTTTCTAAATAATTTTAAGTATCTGCAAAATTCTGTTCTACAATAATAAAGTCTGCTACAGAGTTTCTATTAATGATAATAATCAGTATTACTTTTAAAATAACAAGGCAAAGAGATGTGGTAAAATATAATTCCTATTGTAGATTTATTCACCTACTAATTCCAACTTATGGCTCTAAGTTACCCTGCTAAAATACATTATTAACTAGGACCTTCTTCAAGGGAAGAATAATTTACAGTTCTCTTCCCATCTCCTATTGTGAATATTTAGTTAAGAAGTCACTTAAATATGTCCTCTTTTATAACACTGTCATAATAATTGTTATGCAAGTTAAAAATTTACTCGCATTAAAAAGTATCAACAATCACGTCTTAAAGAATCTTGAGTAAATTATTTTTTAAAAAGGGAAGGAACAAAGAAGTCAATAAAATATTTAACCTAACCCCCCAAAAATATTTCCATTAGAAACAGTAAATATAAATTAGATACAATTCAGAAACACACTAACTTGAATCTTTCACATCTTCTTCAATTCACCCTGAAAGGCTGTATGAGAGACAGCACTCCACTCCAGCAAAAATAAATTCAGAATTTTTGGAATGTATTGTAATATAATATTATTTATTAGACAATGATGTAACTCTTCTAATTATCAATTATTCATTCATGAAATTTTATTATATAATAATCAAAATATAACATTAATATACTAAAGATAAAATATTATATAATAATCAAGATTATGATATTTGGTAATAAGTTGAATTTAACTATAAATCTCAAATACTTAAGATTCAAAACTCACTGCCTTAGTATGTATGCTGTTACAACAGGCAGTAAGGTACTAGTGTAAAAATCTGCTAAGAAGCTGAATTCCAGTTTTGTTGTGTCACTGAATTATTGGGTAGTGTAAAGTTCCACCCAAGAGCTTCTATTTTCAATAATGGCATAGTAAGATCCCACTGGAAAGCCACACCCCCTACTCTAGTGGTAAAAAAGCATTATGGAGCAAAAATAAGATACTAATTATAGCTACTTAAAAGCACCAGAGAACAAAGACAGATTGATTGAGAATACAGGCTTAGAAGAGGGGAGTTACATGAAGTGAGTTACTCTTTCCAAGACTTTCACCCTGAGACCAAACTAGGCAACACAAGAAGCAGATAAACTGTCTGAACTGGCAAATCAGCAAACTAAAGCCAGGAAAGCTCTGGCAATGGAAGAGGCAAGGGGACAGGCAGGGCAAGGAAAAATAAAGGAACTCCCCAAATTCAGCACACACACCCCTTTGATGCCAGAACCATGCATGGGCAGAGCAATTAGTTAGCAAAGCAGACTAGCTAAAGGCAAAATATCTGAGGTGAAACTGGAGCTGCCAACTAAGAAAGCGTATCAGAGAAACCAATGGAATCCAGAATCACAATAACGTCTAACATAAAATTCAAAATTACCTAAGGAAAATCAAAAATACTGTTAAGAGAAAAGAAAACAAGTGAGACTGAACTTAAGATGTCCCAGATGTTGGCTGTAGATGAGGAAAAATTTTAAGTGCCTATTAAAACTATCTTCAATAAGTAAAAACAAATTATGCACACAATGAACAAAAAAAAAGTCATTCCCAAGAGAAACACAAATGCTTTAAAAAAGGAAGGGCGGGAGTAAGAAAATTAAGAACACAGTATCTTAAAACAACAACAGCAAAACTGTGTGGACATAGTCAAATTGAGATGAATAAGGAAAGAGTATGTTCATTTTTAGATAAATCAATGAAAACTATCTAGTCTGAATAACAGAAAAATATGACTGAACAAAAATGAACCCAGTATTAGGGACCTACAGATGATATGCAATGGTCCAACATGCATGTAATTGAAGTCCTTAGAAGGACAGGAGAAAGAAATGGGGCAGAAAAAATATTTGAAGAATTAATGAATAAAAGTTTACCCAATTTACTGAAACACAGGAATTTGTAGATTTAAGAAGCTCAATGAATGCTAAGGATAATAACCTCAAAGAAGTACAAACAGAGACACTTACTTAATGGCAGACACAATAGCAGAGGTATAACATAAATATCAAAAGTAAAGAGCAAATCTTGAAAGCAGCAGAAGAAAAATGTTTCAATTAATCATTCACTTCTCATCAGAAATCAAGGCCAAAAGAGAGAGTACAACATTTTAAAAATGCAGAAAAACAAAACAAAAAAACCCCTGCATTACATACAATATATACAATAACTATTACACACAACTACATATAAAGTACTGGGAAGAATATGGGTATATATACTTCCAAGGTTTTTTTATTTTTCATGAAATGATACAGTATAAACTATGTGACTGTAAGAAACTTAAGGACAACTATACACTAACTATGAAAAATTAAGGCTGTATATTATAATTGTTAAAGCAACCAGTAGAGGAAAAAGGTGAAGTCTAGTTAAAAAACAAAATGAATACTAAAATGAAATTCTAAGAAATATTCAAATAAGCAAAAAATATAAAGAGAAACAGATGAACAAAACACAGAAGCAAGAAGCAACAAATAGAACACAAATATGATGACACTTATCAAAACTGACCAGTACATTAAACAGTACACTTTAAAGATGTCAAAATGGATAATAAAATAGGACATGACTATATGCTATGTACAAGAACTACACTTTAAACTTAAGACATTAGTATGTTGAAAGTAAATGGACAGAAAAACAATACCATAACTATAGTAGCTACACTAATATCAGATAAAATTGACTTTGCAATAAAAAACATTACCATTGATAGAGGTATATTTTATAATGAGAAAAAATAAATTCATCAGTAAGGCATAATATTCATAATATTCTAACAGAGCTTCAAAATATAGGAAGCTAAAATTGGCAGAATTAAAGACAAAATAGACAATTCCAAAATCAAGAGTTGGAGAATTTAACACTCTTAACCAAATTAACAGAACTAGAAAAAAAAATCAGTAAAAACACAGAAGATAGGAAAATGCTATCAATTATCTTGACTTAAATTATATCTACAGAACATTATACTTTCTAATTACAATCTTTCCAAGAGCACATAGCTCACTTAGTTCAGACTATACACTGGATCAAAAACAACTCTCAGTAAATTTTAAGACTGAAATAATACAGAATATGATCCTCCAACACAAAAGAATTAAATCAGAAATCAGTAACAGTAAGAACAGTACACATAAATACCAAACTTTTAGAAACACATATACTTCAATAGATTAAAGAAGAAATCACAGGAGAAATAATATATTTTTAAATGATAAAAATACAACCAATCAAAATATGTGCATGCAAAGAGGAAAGTTTGTAAGTTTGACTACATTAGAAAACAAAATCTAAAATTGATTACCTGAGTCCTCACCTTAAGAAATTAGGGAGGAAAAAATTAAAATTAAATGGGTAGAAAGAAAAATAATAAAGATGAGAAGAAACTGGTGAAAGAGATGAACAAATAAAGAAAAATAAAGTAAAACCAATGATCCTTTGAAAAATGATAAAATTGACAAGCATCTAGATCAAGAAAATATAAAAGACAAAAATTACATTTCATTCCAGTATGAGGAATGAAAGAGGGGATCCTAAAATCCTATAAATCCTGTCATTAAACATTTAATAAGAGACTATATATTAATAGCCATATATTAATAAATTTGACAGCCTAGATGAAGTAATGAAAATGATAACTAGACACAAATTACCAAAACTGAACCAAGAATAGAAAATATGAACAGCCCTATATCAATTAAAGAAACTGAATCTGTGAATAAAAACTTTTCCACAAAGAAAACTCCAGGCTCAGACGGCTTTACTAGTAAAATCTGTCAAACATTTAGAGGAGAAATAACACCAACCGTCCACAAATGCTTTCAGAAAATTGAAGAGGAAATACTTTTCAATTTTCAAAACTAATATCACAAGAAAAAAAAAAACCCATAGAACTTATACTCCCTCATTAACACAGATGCAAAAACCCTTTAAAAAATATTTTAGCAAATCAAACCCAACATAATATTAAATTGCTCATCTGACAAAGTGAGTTTATTCAGGGAATATGAGTGATTTATCCATTCAAAAAATCACTCTATGTAATTCACTATATTAATACATTAAAGAATAAAAAATATGATGATCATTTCAATAAATGAAAGAAATTCATTTAGTAAAATACAATATGTATTCAGGATAAAGCCCCTTAGCCAACTAGTAACAAAAAAGAACTTCTTCAACCTGTTGGAGGGCATATACAAATAACCTACAATATCATTTATAACAGATATAATAGAAAAGATATTAACTTCTTTATGATAAACATTAAAAATGTACAAGACCTGTACACTGTGATCTACAAAATAAAATATTGTTGAGATGACACCTACATAAATTGAGCAATCACCCATATTCACAGACAGACAGTCTCTATTGGTAGTTTCAATACAAAATCAAAAATCAAAATCCTAGCAGGCTTTTTTTATGATTTGAGGAAACTGACAAGCTGATTCTAAAATTTATACAGAAAACCTAGAAAAGTCAAAACAATCTCAAAACAGAACAAAGTGGGAGACCTATACCATCTGATTGCAAGCCTTAATAAAGCTACAGAGAACACACTATGGTATTGGCAGAACAGACAAACAAATCAATGGGACCAGAAATATACCTACATTTGATCTCTAAATGTGGTCAATTGATTTTTGACAAGGTGTCAAGTTAATCTGATGAGAGAAAAGATTCTTTCCAACAAGTGATTCTGGAATAACTAGTTATCTATATGAAAGAAAATTAAATTTAACCACTTACCACATGCCATATGTAAAATCACCTAGAAATGAATGATAGACCTAATCCAAGAGCTAATACTAAACTTTAATAAAACAATCTTTGTGGCAATAATTGGGTAAGAGTTCTTAAACAAGGTACAAAAAGCATTGAACCTTTTGAGAAAAAAATGATTAAATGAACATCATAATGAAAAACTTTTGCTCTCTAAAGACAGTAAAAACAAACAAACAAAAGGCAAGCCACAGTCTGTGAAGAAATATCACATAACATATAGGGTTTTATTGAGGGGAGGGGTTTGTTTCTTAAATACCTGTTTCATTTGGGAACAATAATAAAAGCACTTTATGGTAGGATTAAAGATGGCGGCGTGAGAGGAGAGACAGAGGCTTCCTCCTAAAACTAGACACAATTAGAAAATACAGTTGGCCGCTACTAATCCTGAGAGAGCAACAGGAAAGAGGACGGCGTTAGACTGCAACACTCCCGGAGAAAAGAGCAGACCTGACAGAAACGAGGTAACATACCAGAGCTGTGGCTCCGCGGGACCCGAGCCCTTCCCCAACCCCAGCTCACCAGCGGGAGGAAGAGAAACAGAGCAGGGAGGGAGTGGAAGGCCTGGGACTGCTGAATACCTAGCTCCAGAGATCTGCGCTGGGAGCACAAACCTACATTTGATGGTGCTTTCATCATACTCTTCTGATTATGGGGTTGGAAAGCTGGGACAGGTGGAGTTCCTGGGGATTCTGGGATTCCGGCCGCTTGTGGAAAGCAGGGATCCATATCCAGCTGCTTATCCGACAAAAGCTTATATCTGTGTGCTCTGCCCACTGGCTCAGGCAGTGGAGACAGGCACAGCAGCCAGGAAGCGGGGAACAGCTCTTTCCTCCCCCCAGGCACCAATACCGCTCCCCTGCAACCCCCGACATTGCTTCAGGGGCTGAGCACCTCCACAATAGAGCTTATGGACACTAGAGGGCGCCATATACAAATATGAAATGCCAAAGAAACCTGGTCCAGAGTAAAATTATTAATACAACTCCCAAGAAAGATTTAAATGATATGGACCTCGTGACTCTTCCTGAAAGGGAGTTCAAAATAAAAACCATCAACATGCTAATGGAGGTACGGAAAGACATTCAAGAACTCAGGAATGAATTCAGGTCAGAGATCCAATCGTTGAAGAGCATCATGGAGGCTAAAAGCAGGTTGGATACGGTGGAGGAGACAATAAATGAAAGAGAAACTAGAGAAGAGGAATACAAAGAAGCTGAGGCACAGAGGGTAAAAAGGATCTCTAAGAATGAAAGAATATAGAGAGAACTGTGTGACCAATCCAAATGGAACAATATTTGCATAATAGGGATACCAGAAGAGAGAGAGAAAGGGATAGAAAGTGTCTTTGAGGAGGTAGTTGTTGAAAATTTCCTCAGTCTGGGTAAGGAGATAGTCTCTCAGGCCATGGAGATCCACAGATCTCCCAACACAAGGGACCCAAGGAAGACAACAACAAGACACATAGTAATTAAAATGGAAAAAAGATCATGGATAAGGACAGACATTTAAAAGCAGCCAGAGACAGAAATAAGATCACATACAAAGGAAAGCCCATCAGGCTAACATAAGACATCTCAGCAGAAACCTTACAGGCCAGAAGGGAGTGGCATGATGTATTTAATGCCATGAAGCAGAAGGGCCTGGAACCAAGATTACTTAATCCGACAAGATTATCATTTAAATTTGAAGGAGGGATTAAATAATTTCTTGATAAGCAAAAGCTGAGAGAATTTACCTCCCACAAACCATCTCTACAGTCTATTTTGGAGGGACTGCTATAGATGGAAGTGCTCCTAAGGTTGAATAGCTGTCACCAGAGGTAATAAAACCACAGTAAAGAAAGTAGAACAGTTAATTACTAAGCAAATGCAAAATTAAATTGACTATCCCCAAAGTCAATCAAGGGACAGACAAAAAGTACAGAATATGATACCTAATATATAAAGAATGGAGGAGGAAGAAAAAGGAGGAGAAACTGAAAAGAACCTTCAGATTGTGTTTGTCACAGCATACTAAGTGAGTTAAGTTAGACGCTTAGATAGTAAGGAAATTAACCTTGAACCTTTGGTAACCACAAATCTAAAGCCTGCAATGGCAATAAGTACATACCTATCAATAATCACACTAAATGTAAATGGACTGAATGCACCAATAAAAAGACACAGAGTCACTGAATGGATAAAAAAAACAAGACCCATCTATATGCTGCTTACAAGAGACTCACCTCAAACCCAAAGACATGCACAGACTAAAAGTCAAGGGATGGAAAAAGATATTTCATGCAAACAACAGGGAGAAAAAAGCAGGTGTTGCAGTACTAGCATTAGATAAAATTGACTTCAAAACAAAGAAAGTAACAAGAGATAAGGAAGGACATTACATAATGATAAAGGGCTCAGTCCAACAAGAGGATATAACCATTATAAATATATATGTACCCAACACAGGAGCACCAGCATACGTGAAACAAATACTAACAAAACTAAAGGAGGAAATAGAATGCAATGCATTCATTTTAGGAGACTTCAACACACCATTCACTCCAAAGGACAGATCCACCAGACTGAAAATAAGTAAGGACACAGAGGCACTGAACAACACACTAGAACAGATGGACCTAATAGACATCTACAGAACTCTACATCCAAAAGCAACAGGATACACATTCTTCTCAAGTGCACATGGAACATTCTTCAGAATAGACCACATACTAGGCCACAAAAAGAGCCTCAGTAAATTCAAGAAGATTGAAATTCTACCAACCAACTTTTCAGACCACAAAGAGATAATACTAGAAATAAATTTTACAAAGAAAGCAAAAAGGCCCAGAAACACATGGAGGCTTACCAATATGCTCCTAAATAATCAATGAATCGACGACCAAATTAAAATAGAGATCAAGCAATATATGGAAACAAATGACAATAACAACACAAAGCCCCAACTTCTGTGGGACACAGCAAAAGCAGACTTAAGAGGAAAGTATACAGCAATCCAGGCATATTTAAAGAAGGAAGAACAATCCCAAATGAATTGTCTAACATCACAATTATTGAAATTGGAAAAAGAAGAACAAATGAGGCCTAAAGTCAGCAGAAGGAGGGACATAATAAAGATCAGTGAAGAAATAAATAAAACTGAGAAGAATAAAACAATAGAAAAAATCAATGAAACCAAGAGCTGGTTCTTTGAGAAAATAAACAAAATAGATAAGCCTATAGCCAGACTTATTAAGAGAAAAAGAGAATCAACACACATCAACAGAATCAGAAATGAGAAAGGAAAAATCACAACGGACCCCACAGAAATACAAAGAATTATTAGAGACTAGTATGAAAACATATATGCTAACAAGCTGGAAAACCTAGAAGAAATGGACAACTTCCTAGAAAAATACAACCTTAAAAGTGTGACCAAGGAAGAAACACAAAATCTAAACAAACCAATTACGAGCAAAGATATTGAAGTGGTAATCAAAAAACTACCCAAGAACAAAACCCCCAGGCCAGATGGATTTACCTTGGAATTTTATCAGACATACAGAGAAGATATAATACCCATTCTCCTTAACGTCTTCCATAAAATAGAAGAGGAGGGAATGCTCCCAAACTCATTCTATGAAGCCAACATCACCCCAATACCAAAACCAGGCAAAGACCCCATCAAAAAAGAAAATTACAGACCACTGTCCCTGATGAACATAGATGCAAAAATACTCAACAAAATACTGGCAACCCAAATTCAAAAATACATCAAAAGGCTCATACACCATGACCAAGTGGGATTCATCCCAGGGATGCAAGGCTGGTACAACATTTGAGAATCCACCAACATCATCCACCACATAAACAAAAAGAAGGACAAAAACCACATGATCATCTCCATAGATGCTGAAAAAGCATTTGACAAAATTCAACATCCATTCATGATAAAAACTCTCAACAAAATGGGTATAGAGGGGAAGTACCTCAACATAATAAAGGCCATATATGATAAACCCACAGCCAATATCATACTGAACAGTGAGAAGCTAAAAGCTCTTTCTCTGAGATAGGGAACAAGACAGGTATGCCCACTCTCCCCACTGTTATTCAACATAGTACTGGAGGTCCTAGCCACAGCAATTAGACAAAACAAAGAAATACAAGGGATCCAAATTGGTAAAGTAGAAGTTAAATTGTCACTATTTGCAGATGACATGATATTGTACATAAAAAACCCTAAAGACTCCACTCCAAAACTACTAGAACTGATATCAGAATATAGCAAAGTTGCAGGATACAAAATAACACACAGAAATCTGGGCTTTTCTATACACTAACAATGAACCAATAGAAAGAGAAATCAGGAAAACAATTCCATTCACGATTGCATCAAAAAGAATAAAATACTTAGGAATAAACCTAACCAAGGAAGTGAAAGACCTATACCCTGAAAACTATAAGACACTCAAGAGAAATTAAAGAGGACACTAACAAATGGAAACTCATCCCATGCTCTTGGCTAGGAAGAATTAATATTGTCAAAATGGCCATCCTGCCCAAAGCAATATACAGATTTGATGCAATCCTTATCAAATTACCAACAGCATTCTTCAACGAACTGGAACAAACAGTTCAAAAATTCATATGGAAACACCAAAGACCCCGAATAGCCAAAGCAGTCCTGAGAAGGAAGAATAAACTGGGGGGTGGGGGGAGGGGGATCTCACTCTCCAACTTCAAGCTCTACTACAAAGCCACAGTAATCAAGACAGTTTGGTACCAGCACAAGAACAGAGCCACAGACCAGTGGAACAGAATATAGAGTCCAGACATTAACCCAAACATATATAGTCAATTAATATATGATAAAGGAGCCATGGACATACAATGGGGAAATGACAGTCTCTTCAATAGATGGTGCTGGCAAAATTGGACAGCTACATGTAAGAGAATGAAACTCCATCACTGTCTAACCCCATACACAAAAGTAAATTTGAAATGGATCAAAGACCTGAATGTAAGTCATGAAATCATAAAACCCTTAGAAAAAAACACAGGCAAAAATCTCTTGGACATAAACTTGAGTGACTTCTTCATGAACATATCTCCCCGGGCAAGGGAAACAAAAGCAAAAATGAACAAGTGGGACTATATCAAGCTGAAAAGCTTCTGTATAGCAAAGGACACCATCAATAGAACAAAAAGGTACCCTACATATAGGAGAATATATTCACAAATGACAGATCCGATAAAGGGTTGATGTCCAAAATACATACAGAGCTCACACACCTCAACAAACAAAAAGCAGATAATCCAATTAAAAAATGGGCAGAGGAACTGAACAGATAGTTTTCCAAAGAAGAAATTCAGATGGCAAACAGACACATGAAAAGATGTTTCACATCGCTAGTCAGAGAAATGCAATTTAAAACCACAATGAGATATCACCTCACACCAGTAAGGATCACCACCATCCAAAAGACAAACAACAACAGATGTTGGCGAAGTTGTGGAGAAAGAGGAACCCTCCTACACTGCTAGTGGGAATGTAAATTTGTTCAACCATTGTGAAAAGCAGTATGGAGGTTCCTCAAAAAGCTCAAAATAGAAATACCATTTGACCCAGGAATTCCACTTCTAGGAATTTACCCTAAGAATGCAGCAGCCCATTTTGAAAAAGACAGATGTACCCCTATGTTTATCACAGCACTATTTACAATAGCCAAGAAATTGAAGCAACCTAAGTGTTCATCAGTAGATGAATGGATAAAGATGTGGTACATATACACAATGGAATATTATTCAGCAATAAGAAGAAAACAAATCCTACCATTTGGAGCTAGAGGGTATTATGTTCAGTGAAATAAGCCAGGCAGAGAAAGACAAGTACCAAATGATTTCACTCATATGTGGAGTATAAGAACAAAGAAAAACTGAGGGAACAAAACAGCATCAGACTCACAGAACCCAAGAATGGACTAACAGTTACCAAAGGGAAAGAGACTGGGGAGGATAGGTGGGAAGAGAGGGATATGGGAGGGGAAAAAGAAAGGTGGCCTTATGATTAGCAAGTATAATGTGGCGGGGGGGGGCATAGGGAAGGCTGGTGCAAGACAGAGAAGACAAGTAGTGAGTCTACAGCATCTTACTATGCTGATGGACAGTGACTGTAATGGGGTTTGTCGGGGGAACTTGGTGAAGGGGGGAGTCTAGTAAACATAATGTTCTTCATGTAGTTGTAGAGTAATGATAATAAAATGAATAAGAAAAAGAACACTTTATGGTATAAATGACTAACTAAAGCTTTACACATTTGTGTGCATTATTCTCAACAAAGGATCCCAGTTTCCTCATCCTGGTATTTTGGGTTGCTAAAATAAATTAACCAGAGCCATTCAGTTTTATCATGCTCAAATAGTTTCTGTTTTGTTTCCTTATGCTGACCTAAAGGTTCATGCTACAAATTATAGATCAAAACTTGAGTCTTCTAAAAAAACATCAAAATTTCCCAATAACAAACCACCACAGGTACTCACCAGACTGTCCTACGTGACCAAGATCCAGGAACTCTGTAGTCCAGAGGTAGGAACTTCATGAAAGCAGACAACTCCCAGACCTTTTAATCAAGAGCAATAGCCCTATAAATAGGGTATTGTTTTACCTTTTAATTCTTTTAGCTTTTTAATAATGAAATTTAAATTTTTACTTTTCTGACCATTCTAATTCTAGGACTAAGTGTATATAGACAGCTCATTTGTTAGATTCAGTAGCTACTTCAGTAGATTTAACTTGCTGTTGGATTTGTGATTTTTCTCCAAAAATACTGGGGAGATCTCTAACTCTTCCCTTCCTCTTAGCTGTCCTCCTTTTCCTTCTCTTCTTCTTAATCCTCTTCCTCTTCATTGCTTTTAAGTAAAATATTAAATTAAAAAATGAAATATACTCACTTAACCCAGTATTAGTATTCTTCTCCCCCCTCTTCTTGTGATGAGAAATTTTAAGATCTACTCTAGCAACTTTTCATGTATCTTTTCTTATATCATTCTGCCTTTATTACTAAGACTCATAGCTCTGTACTGGGACGATTATTATCCATGTCACAGATGGGGAAACTGATGCACGAAGCAGGGCTCGTGGTCACATAGGTTGAGAGTCAAATCTAAATCCTCTGGCTCCCATTTCCTTATTCCCTCTCAGTCACCATAATTTGCTTTTTTCTTTCTTTATCTTTTGGTCTCCTTCATCCATTTCTCCTATCCCAATTATTGAAGAGATGGTCCTTTCCCCATTTTATGTTCTTCAGTCCTTTGTCATAAATTAATTGACCATATATACATGGTTTTATTTCTGAGCTCTCTATTCTATTCCACTGATCTATCTGTCCATTTTATTCCAGTACTATGCTATTTTAATTACTATAGGTTTGTAATATAGTTCGAAATCGGTAAGTGTGATGCCTCCAACTTTGATCGTCTTTTCCAGATTGCTTTGTCTATTTCCGATTTTCCTCTGGTTCCACATAAATTTTAGGATTCATTGTTTCTCTGAAAAATGCCATTGGAATTTTAATAGGGATTGCACCAAATCTCTGTATTGCTTTGGGCATTATGGACATTTTAACAATATTGAGTCTTCCAATCTATGAACATAGACTATCTTTCCATTTAGTTATATCTACTTAAATTTCTTTCATTAATGTCTCGTATTTTTCAGTATACAGATCTTTCACATCCTTGATTGAATTTATTCCTAGGTATTTTATTCTTTTTGGTGCACTTGTAAATGGGATTGTTTTATTTCCCTTTCTAATAGTTCATTATTAATATATATGAACACAAAAGATTTTTGCTTATTTAGTTTGTATCCTGCAATTTTACTGAATTCATTTATTAGTCATAAGTTTTTTGATGGAGTCTTTAGGGTTTTCTATATATAATATCATCTGCAAAAAGTGACAGTTTTACTTCTTTTCCAATACGGAGGCATTTTATTTCTTTTTCTTACCTAACTGCTCTGGCTAGTACTTCCAATACTCTGTTGAATAAAAATGGCCAGAATGGGCATCCTTGTCTTAGAGGAAAGGCTTTCAGGTTTTCACAGCTGAATATGATGTTAGCTGTGGACTTGGCATATATGGCTTTTATTATATTGAAATTTGTTCTCTCAATACTTCCTTTGTTGAGAGTTTTTATCATAAATGGATGTTGAATTTTGTCAAGTGTTTTTTCTGCATCTATTGAGATGATCATATGATTTTTATCCTTCATTTTGTTAATGTGGTGTCTCACAGTGATTTGTGGATATTGTACCATCTTTGCATTCCTGGGGTAAATCCCACTTGACAATGGTGTATGATCCTTTTAATATACTGTTAAATTTGGTAAGCTAATATTTTGTTGATATTTGCATTTATGTTCATGTTTCTTTTCTGTGCAGTCCTTATCTGATTTTTTTGTTAGGATAATGCTTCTCTGGTAAAATTGAGTTTGTGGAAGAGTTCCCTCCTCCTCTATTTTTTGGAAGAATGTTAGATGGATTGGTATGAATTCCTCTTTCCCTGCTAGAATTTACCAGTGAAGCCATCTGTTTGGACTCTTATTTGTTGGAAGGTTTCTGTTAACTGATTCAATCTCCTTACTAGTAAACAGCAGTTCAGATTTTCTATTTCATCATGGTAGGTTGTATGTCTCTAGGAATTTATCCATTTCTTATAGGTTGTCCATTTTTGGGAATATAACTGTTCATAACAGTTTCTTATGATCCTTTGTATTTCTGTGGTATCAGTTGTAAAATCTCTTTCATTTCTAATTTTGAGTCCTCTCTTTTTTTCTCTTGCTGAGCCTAAAAGTTTTTCGATTTTCTTTATCTTTTCAGAGAATCAGCTTAGTTTCATTAATCTTCTCTACTGTCATTTTAGTCCTTATTTTATTGATTTCTGCTCAAATCTTGGTTATTTCCTTCATTCCACTATGTTGGTTTTCATTTGTTCTTCTTTTTTTAGTTCCTTGAGGTAAGGTTAGGTTGTTTATGAGACTCTCTTATTTCTTGAGGCAAACATTTATTGCTTTGAACTTCCCTAATTTTAATGGCTTTTGCTGTATCCCACAAGTTTTAGGGTATTACATTTTCATTTTTGTTTGTCTCAAGGTATTTTTAAAATTTCTTTGGTGATTTCTTCTTTGATCCATTGGTTGTTCAGTAGCATGTTGTTTAATCTCCACACATTAGTGAATTTTCCAGTCTTCTTCTTGTAATTTATTTCTAGTTTCATACCATTTTGGTCAGAAAAGATGCTTGATATGACTCCAATCCTTTTAAATTTATTAAGACTTAGTTTGTGTACTAATAATACATGTTCTATGTATAAAAAATGTTCCATGTGCACTTGAGAAGAATGTATATTCTCTTGCTTATGGATGGAATGTTCTGTGCGTATGTACACATTAAGTCCATCTGGTCTAACATGTTTAAAGATTATACTTCCTTACTGATTTTCTGTCTGAATGACCTATCCATTGATGTAAGTGGGGGTATTAAAGTCCCTTACTATTACTGTATGGATATTTCTCCTTTAGTTTTGTTATTATTTGCTTTTAAATATTTAAAAACTCCTATGTTGGGTATATAAATATTATTTATTTATTTATTTATTTTATTACAGTATCATTGATATACAATCTTATGAAGTTTTCACAGGAAAAACAGTGTGGTTACTACATTCACCCTCATTATCGAGCCCCCCCATACCCCACTGCAGTCACCGCCCATCAGTTCAGTAAGATGCCACAGAATCCCTCGTCCTCTCTGTGCCACATTGTCCTCCTCGTAACCCCACACACACCATATGCACCAATCATGATACCCCACAATCCCCTTCTCTCTCCCTCCCCACCCACCCTTCCCCATCCCTCCCCTTTGGTAACCGCTAGTCCCTTCTTAGAGTCTGTGAGTCTGCTGCTATTTTCTTTATTTTTGCTTTGCTGTTATTCTCCACAAATGAGGGAAATGATTTGATATTTGTCTTTCTCTGCGTGACTTATTTCACTGAGCATAATATCCTCTACCTCCATCCATGTTGTTGCAAATGGTAGGATTTATTTCTTTTTTATGGCTGAATAGTATTCCATTGGGTATATGGGTACATAAATATTTACAAATATTAAATTCTTTTATTGGCTTGACCCTCTTTATCATTTTGTAACACCCATCTTTGTCTTTTGTTATAGACTTGTCTTAAGGTTTTTTATACCTAATATAAGTATAGTTACTCCATCTTTCTTTTGGTTTCCATTTGCATGGATTATTTTTCCATCCTTTTACTCATCTGTTTGTGTCCATACGTCTGAAATGAGTCTCTTGAAGGTAGCATATAGATGGGTCTCATTTATTTTATCCATTCAGCCACTCTGTTTTATGATTGGAGAAGTTAGTCCATTTATACTTATAGTAATTATTTATAAGTACATGCTTACTGATGTTCTGTTAATTGTTTTATGGCTGTTTTTGTAGTTCCTGTTCTTTTCTTCTTCCTCTATTCTTTTGTGATCTGACTTTCTTTAGTGGTATAATTTAGGTTCATTTCTCATTATCTTTTGTATATTTACCATAGGTTTTTTTTTCTTTGCGCTTAGTATGAGACTCATATATAACAACTTCTATCTGTGATAGTCTGTTTTAAGTTGATAAAAACTTAAGTTTGATCACATTCTACAGCTCAACTTCCCTAACATTTTGTTTCTGATGTCACATTTATATGCTTTTATCTTTTGTATTAATTATTGTAATCATACTTATTTTTACTACTTTTGTCCTTTCACCTTTATATTAGTTTTATAAATGATTAATCCACTATCTTTCCCATACATATTCCCTTCCAGTGAGATTTACTCTTTCATATGTATTCTTCTTACTAATTAGCACCCTTTCCTTTCAACTTAAAGAAGTCCTTTTAACATTTCTTGTAAGGCTGGCTTAATGGTGATAAATTCCTTTAGCTTTCTTATTTAGAAAACTCTTTATTGCTCTTTCAGTTCTGAAATTACTTTGCCAGGTAGAGTATTCTTGGTTGCAAGTTTTTACTTTCAGCACTTTGAATATATCACACCACTCCCTTCTAGCCTGCAAACTTTCTGCTGAAATATCTGCTCATAGTCATGGAGGTTCCTTTGGATGTAAAAAACTGTTTTGCTGCTTTTAATATTCTTTCCGTGTCTTTAATACTGGAACATTTGAATCATAAAGTTTCTTGGTGTGGATCTCTCTAGGGTCATCTTGGAACTCTATGGTCTTCCAGGGTCTGGATGTCTGTTTCCTTCCCCAGGTTAGGGAAATTTTCAGCCATTATTTCTTCAAATGAGATTTCTGCCCCTTTCTCTCTCTCTTCTTATGGGATCTCTATATTGTGAATGTTAGTCCATTTGATGTTGTCCCAGAAGCCCCTTAAGCTATCTTCACTTTTTCTCATTCTTTTTCTTTCTGCTGTGTGATTGTGTGAGTTCCACTGCTTTGTCTTCAAGTTGATTGATGCTTTTTCCTAATTCATCTAGTTGAGTCCCTCTAGTGTATTTTTTAATTCAATTATTGTTTTCTTCAGCTTAGAGACTTCTATTTGGTGCTTTCTTATATTTTCCATCTCTTTGTTAAGGTTTTCACATGTTCAGCCATTCTTCTCCCCAGTTCAGTGAACATCTTTGTGTCCATTACTCTGAACGCTTTATCAGGTAAATTACTCACCTTTGTTTAATTAAGGTTTTTTGTCTGATGTTTTATATTGTTCTTTCATTTGTAACATATTCATCTGTTTCTTCATTTTACTTGGTTCTCTGTGTTGGTTTTTATACCGAACACTGAACAACTACCTCTCCCAGTCTAGAAGGACTGCTTGTGTAGAAGGTGAAACTTGTCATTCAATTCTGTCCCCACTCTCTGTTGTCTCAAACTTTTATATTTGTCCTGTCATATTTCTGATAGTTTCTAGTAGTTGAGAATGTGCCAAGACCTGTCAGTGTCCCTAAGGGGAGGATCTCAGCACCTAGATTCAGGCTGTTTGGAAGCAAGACCCTCAGGTAACAACTTTTAAAAGCAGGCAAATATATACAGCCCTGTTGTACCACAAGTATGAGCGCTGCTGGCCAGATGACCTGGTGGTGTCCCCTAGGCGGTAGTAGCAAACATCAGGGCTCCAGACCAATATATATATAAGCTCTTTTCTGGGAGATACTGGTAAGCTGGAGCAAGGCAGAAGGACAGTGCCAAGATGGCATCCACAGCCTATGTTCCTTGAGAGCAGCTCCATGGTCCTATAGATGTGTGCCAAACCTGAAACCTACCCCTCTGGTTGCACCTCCAGAAGAAGCAAAGAGGCCTCCTTCACAGAAAGACTGGGGTGAGCCTCAGTCTGCTGTCTGTGCAGTGCCCTAGCAGTGCCTGCCTACCAAACACCACCTCTCCAATTGCTACAGCCCTGTGGGACCCAGGAATGCAAGCCTCCCTAGTGACCAAAGCCAGGTAATCAAAGAACTTCCCCAGGCAGCAGCTACAAAAACAGGGACACCAGACATAAAAACCAGGGCACCAGCTATGCGTAAGCTCCCCTCCAGGAGACACTGGCACTCTGGAACACAGCTGAGGCACATTGTGAAGATAGTGCCTGCCTTCCATACTCCTTGAAAAGGATCACAGTTAGCCCCTAGATGCCTGCTTAATCAGAACGCTGCCCCTCAGGTGGCAGCCATGATGATTAGCTAAAAGGCTTCCTTCACAGAAAAAACAAGCTCTGGGGTCTGTTGCTTCTTGCTGTGTCCTGGAGATGGTAGCTATTTAAGAAAACTTTCTCCATTGGTTATAGTCCTGTAGGACCCATAAGCTTAAGCCTCACTGCCCCCAGAGCCAGGTAATACAGAGGTCTTCCTGGCAGCAGTCACAAAATCAGGGTACCAGACAGGGGTACGAACTCCTTTCTGGGTGAAACCAATTATTACTGTCCCATGGGACAGGAACTCCAGCTCCCCTGACCTCCAAGATGTATCCCCTAGATGACAGATGTAAAGATCAGGGCACCAGATGCATGTAAAAGCTCCATTCCAGGTGATACTGGTGCTCTGGAGTACGACAAAGGGAGGGCACAAAGATGTCAACTGCCAGTCTCTGTCCCCAGTAAATGTTCCAGTGGGCTCCTGGAGGTGTGTGTTAAATTGGATGCCTGCCCCTCAGACTGACACTTAAATATAAGCTGAGCCTCTTTCGCTTTAATTCTGGGTGCAATTGGCTGCTGCCTCTCAACGGAGCTCTGGGATGGGTAAGTCTGAGCATGTGGGGCTTTTAAAAGCTATCTCCCAGATCACTACAATCTGTGGGTCTTGGAATGCAAGCCCCAGTGGTTTCCAAAGTTAGATGTTTTGGGGCGATCATCTCTCAGGTACAGGTCCTCAAAGTTGAAGTTGTGTAGCTTAAAGCCTCCGGGAGAAGCTCTGGGTTTTGAGTTCCTTCCCAGCAACGGGTCGCTGTGCTAGGGATGGAGTTTGTGATGAGACTGTGTCTCAGCCTCTCCTACCCATCTTGCTGTGGTTTTCCTCATTTGCCCAATGTGTAGCCACCATTCATCATCCAGGCTTTAGGGTTTTTTAAGAGGAAATTGTTCCATTGTAGTTATAGACTAGACTCAGTTGTCCATGGGAGGAGATGAATTCAGGATCTTCCTATATCACCATCTTGAACTAAACCACATAACATATATTGAAAAATGACTTGTATCCAGAATATATAAAGAACTCTTTCTGCTTAAAATAAGATGAATGATCCAATCAAATACATGGAAAAGATGAAAACAGATACTTCACCAAAGAAGATATACAGATGGAAAATAAGCACACGAAAAGATGTTCATCATTAATCATCTGGAAAACAAATTAAAGCCACAGTGAAAAGAAACTTCCTAGATTGTCTAAAGTTTAAACGACTGACAATATTTACTGGAAAGGATGCAGAGTACCTGGAACTCTCAACTGCTGATGAGGAATCAAAATGTTAAGCCAATTTGGAAAATAGTATATGGCAGTATGGTATAAACATATACTTACCATATACTTCAGTAATCCCACCTCTAGGTATTAAAAGAAAAAGAAATACTTGTACCCAAAAATTCATAATAGTAAAATTGGACACCTGAAATTAAAATGTCCATAGTAGAAGAAAAAACTAATCAGTGGATGAGCAAACTGTGATCATCTATACTATTAAAGGCTATACAGCAGTAAGAAGGAACAAAATATTAATGCACACAATACAGATGAATCTCAAAACATGCTCAATAAGAAAAGTTGAACACAAAGACTACATTATATGAAACTCTAAAAATAACAAAACTGTAATGATAGAAAGCAGGTTAGTGGTTGCTAGATGATAAGGGTTGCAGAAGGGGATCACTTGCAAAAGAATATGAGGAAACATTTTAGGATGATTAAAACATTGTATTTACTAATTGTGATTGTGATATATGACAAAACACAATACATAAAATACATCAAACTGTACACTAAGAATGAGTGACTTTATTATACGTAAATTATACTTCAATAATGTTTGGGGGAAGCTTCACATCTAGAGAAACTTGATACATAAAATTATCTTTGATGAGGTTTCATACTTGATTACTAAAGCTCCACATTATAGCCTCTTATGAAATTAAGACTGAATTTCACAGATTTTGAAATCTTAATATGGGGGTGCAGCAGTTTATAATGATTTCCCATCAGATGAATTTCAAAAATTATTCTGGTCTCACGTTTCTAGAAATAACAGTGAAAAGTGATTTAAAACAATTTAAGTAAAATTAGTAGAAAAAAATGTAAAAGATATCAATTCAAAATACACCTTATCACAAATAATGAATTATGAAAAACAATTTGAGGGGAGCAGTTTGCTATAGGGGGGCTAATTACATTCTACTGCTAATGATTTAAGGAATTTCCTAGACTCATTCTCTGATTTAGGGGTTTTCTAAACCCCTCTTGTCACCCTGTGGTTATAATAAAGAGGTTCAACATAGTACTTAGAATGTTAAAAGCTGAACATTTCACCATGGTAAGGCCTTGGACCTACAGAGATAAACAGCTTCTTATCACAAAAGGGGTTCAGTTAAAACAAGGAAAACAAAGTATGTTTGGGCAAAAATTTTATTTTCAAAAGCAACCATTTTTTTTAGATGTCAAACTCACCAATTGAAAATTTCATTTTCAAACAGATTTCCTCAATGAAGCAATTCATTTCTGTGCTATTTAGTTCACTGTATTTTTCAAGCACCAGTCTGAGCAAACCATGATTGAGAGAAGCCATCTTATGCACATTGCTGTTGTCCCACATCATTCAGAACAAACCTTTTTAGATCGTTAACTACCACAGGAGTGCTGATTACCCAGGCACCAGCAATTTCCTAACCAATGACCACCTGAACAATGATGTGTTCAGCTTCTCAGACCCTGCAGCCTTTCAAAGGTGAATCATTTCACAGTTTGGAACTAGATCTCCATAGCAACTTCCCTTTGAGGGTTTTAGAATCACCATCCAGTAATTCTATGATCATCAAGCTCAACCATTCCCAATGGTTCTTTTCACAGCAGATGGAAAAGAAAGCCTTGAAATTTTACAGTCTATTTCAAGCAATTCATCTGGCAGCCTATTAGAATTCAAAATATTTCGACCTTCAATCACAAAGCATGTTATCTGAAGCTGTGGTGATCTCAAGTCAAGACAAGCAGACGTTTTAGTCTAATCATCCATGATGAGAACAGACTGACAAAAACTCTTAATTCAACCACCATCAAAATGCTTATTTTAACTGCATGAAAGTCTTTCAACAGGCAATGAAAACACACCATGTACCATTTTATCACAACCTTCTGTTCAAGGAAAATATGAATTCTGAATATTGACATGGATCTCTGTGCTTCTTAAGACTACTTGGAACAAATATGTTTCTTAAAAGTCAGCATAAATCCAATTTGAGAGACTATTATTCTCCATTTAAAAAAGCCAGGAACCACACGCAAATGGCAATGGACTTTTGATAAAGTCAGTCATTTTAATAAAATCAAGTAGCACACTTAGATCACCTAAATTTTGTTCTGACAACCCCTAATATGTTTACTCAGAAAATACCAATTTCTCAGGAAATTACTATCAAGTAAGAAGGAAAGCCAGATGTTAAGGAAAAATCTTAATTTACAAAAATGTGATAGACTTTTTCCCAATTCAAGTTAATTCTCTGGTTTTAAACTATGCTACCCTTCCTTCTTTAAAATATTGGATTCAATCACATTAAAAAAAGCTGTACATTTCAAAACAAATGTAATTAACAAGTTTTTATCCACTTTATATTTGAAAACTCAACTGTATGTAATAATTTCACTACATAAATAATTTACAGAGTTTATTATACATGTAAAACAAATATAGGTATTTATTTATTTATTAGATATTTAGTGACATATTAGAAGGCTATAGCAAAACTTTTTAAATGCCTATTTTCTAATTACTAAAATCAAAACACAGTTCCCTATGAAGACTAACTTTAAGAAACTAAACAGTGGTAGTACCAGATAACTAAATCACTAAATCAATTCAAAGTAGATAATAATTTTTTAAATGATTATCAGAACATAAATATTAACTATTTTGCATAAGCTCAAATGTAAAATAGGACATGAAAATATATACAGTTTTCTAAACAACCATATAGAGTCTTCATATAGTTAATGATTGTTGAACTAAGCCAATTTTAATTTACTAATCCACCTCCTTCCACAAAGGAACGCTATCAACAAACACCATCCAAAGCCTCAGTCTTTGAAAAAAGTGATATCTAAATTAAATTATTTCATTAGCAGGAAGAATTTTAATGGACTTACTCTACTTTCTTAAGACAAACACAGAGACACAGACATAGACGTACTTCATATGATCAAACTTGTTATTACTTTCTGCATAAATTATGTCAACTAATTTAAATTATCCTTATATAACCCTAGTAAGGCATATTTCAAATCAAATACATATTTTATTTTCTACTTAATATCTTTAACCTAAGCTTTATGCTTGGTTTAAATACCTAATCACAAAAAGACAAGACAGCAAAATTACTTTGTGTTATAGAAATAGTTCTCCAAAACTTGCACAAACTAGATAAACTCTTGACTTCTAAAAACTAGTAAAAGTTTTTAAAGGAAAAATAAGTAATTTAATGATTATTTCAATGACAGCAATTTCCCTTCTAAGGAGTCTCTCTCTTATTTTCATAATTTCTACTTGCAACAGGAAAGTATAAAAGAATCGAGTAAGGAAGATGCCATAACATTTTGCCTTACTTGCCTTATTCTGGGTTGGTTTAGTTCACGATCTGAGCTATATAATTTAAATTTAAACCAAGGTTAATGTTTAAATTAAAACGATCATGAGCAGAAAATCATATACACATGCATTCATGTATTTTCTATTTTTTAACTGTTAATTTTACTCATATCCATGGGAGTAAAACACAACCAAAGGAATACAAAAAACTTATTAATGAAATTCTCATTAATACCCAAAATTCTCAAATGCAATGCAATGGCTATGGTTTGACAACAAAATGAAAAATTGCTGGCTATCAGTACAACACATCAAAGTCTAAACAGATAGAAACTCTTCATAATAGTTCAGCATGAGCATTATTTTATAATATCTGAGTTCAGTTGAGTAACTATTCCAAACTTCAGGTCCAGGCTAGGTATTCAAATATATATCTTAGTTGGTCTATAAGGCTCTTTTATGGGCAGCCTATCTTAATTTAGGAATACTTAAAAATTCTTCACTATCAATAATTATGGAAGTCTATAAATATTTTTTCTCAGTTATCTGTAGAACAAATAAGAAGCACAAGTGAGATAGCCTGACAATATGTAAGGTTATATAGACATTTCTACTGGTATTAAAAACATAGTAAGCTTCCTAAAACTACATGCCCCTTAGAATACAAAGCAGATCCACCTAATGACTGATTCTGAGATATAATAAATTCCTTCATTTGTCTTAATTCACCCATTTGGCTGTGAACTTTTGTAGGTATTTAAGAAATGTTTGCTATCAATTATTAGATAGTAGTGATGGCTACAATTCAAAAACCCCATGTTCAAAAAACATTCTTGACTGATAACTAAACTTACTTACTTTTGAACTGTCAATCATAGCAAGACCCGGAAACAGAAAAAGATTCATTTACTGAGAAAGTTTAATGAAAGGGAAAATATTTTTATGTATCTTTATTTTTTACTTTTATCTTCCTCTTGCCCCCCAAATTTATAAGAAATTGCTCCTAACAATAAACTAATATACAACTACTGAGTTTAGCAGCCTACAGTAACCTTAAATTTATCTTATAACATATAATCAAGCAACATATTGCAATTGAAGCACACTAAAAACAGCAGTTACTAGCTAATTAACTATAGCAGAAACATTTCTCTCAATGAAGGGAAAACATCTGAAGATTCCATAATAAAATATAGTTTAATATTAATGTAATATTTAAGTTATGTGGAAAATAATTTATATTCAGTATAACTCTAAGACAACTGTTAAAACATATGTATTTTTTTATTCTTATCAATAGCTATGCCTATATTTTGACTATAAAATACTGAGAACATGTAAGCGAAACCAGACTACTCAGCTTTAAGTACACTATCAGAAATCTAGTCATATAAATCAGAGTATAAATTTGGTGTGTGTGTGTGTGTGTGTGTGTGTGTGTGTGTGCATTAGTTTTCTCTTTCTTCAATCAATACAGCAAAAGTGTAGTTACTACAGTAGTTGACCTCTGATTGGGACAACAATCTAAAGGAAAACACCTCTAGTAAATGTGTTATTCCTCAGATATGATAGCAAGGTACAGTATAATGGCTAAAACCTCTTTGCTAAAGACAGTCATACTGAGGAGACAAGATGGCAGCATGAGTAGAGCAGCAGAAATCTCCTCCCAAAACCACACATATTTTTGAAAATACAACAAATACAACTATTCCTAAAGGAGAGACCAGAAGATACAGGACAACAGCCAGGCTACATCTACACCTGCGAGAACCCAGTGCCTCACGAAGGGGGTAAGAAACAAACCATGGCCCGGCAGGACCCGAGCGCCACCCCTACCCCAGCTCCCTGGCGGAAGGGGGGGAGTCGGAGTGGGGAGGGAGAGGGAGCCCAGGACTGCTAAATACCCAGTCCTAGCCATCCACACCAGAAGCACAGACACACAGTGCATGGGGTGCTGGATACTAGGGGAATGGAACAGTAAAACCTGCGAGCAGGTCCCCGCAGCTGGCGCCCACGGGACAAAGAAAAGTGAGTGCTTTTTGAAAGTCTTAAAGGGACAGGGGCCTCACAGCTGAACGGAAGTGTCCCAGCACATTCAGCCCAGCCACTGGGAATCCCGGGGAACTCCAGATGCCCTAACCTACTGGGTGGCAGCGCAGCTCAGAGGCCCCTCATGGCAATAAACAGCCTCCCGCCCGTTCCCCCTCCAACGCGGCCCTGCCACAGCGGAGCAGCAGCCTGAGGCCAGCCAAGCCCACAGCAACGACAGGCGGAGCTTCCTTCACAGTGGCCGGGCAAGAATCAGAGACCCCATCCGCACGCAACTGCCCAGCACAAGCCGCTAGGGGTCACCGTTCTCCCAGGAGAGGAAGGCCACAAACTAGCAAGACAGGACATTGTCCCAGCTGACACACGTGCCAACTCCCCACAACTACCTCTATAACCATGAAAAGGCAGAAGAACTTGATACAGACCAGACTAACCCAGACATCCTCCTTGAGAAGGAATCTGGGGAGACAGACCTAACCAATCTTCCTGAAAAAGAATTAAAAATAAAGGTCATAACCCTTGCCATTGGAATGAAGAAGGAGATATCTAAGCTGGCCTGTGCATACAGTAAAACAACAAATTTGACTGGATCTATACTGTCGGAACTCAACCAAGAATTAGGAGAAGTGCAAGTTGCAGCACTCCAAAATCTTGCAACTATAGACTATCTAGTGTTAAAAGAACATATGGGATGTGAACAGTTCCCAGGAATGTGTTGTTTTAATATGTCTGATTTTTCTCAAACTATTCAAATTCAGTTAGACAATATCCATCATATCATTGATAAGTTTTCACAAATGCCTAGGGTGCCTAACTGGTTTTCTTGGTTTCACTGGAATGTAGGTCTGCTTTGGTTATGTAGCTGCATTCCTATTATGTTAATGTGTGCATGCAATTTAATTAGTAGTTTAAAACCTATACATGCTTATGTTACACTACAAGAAGATATGTCAAAGAAATAATCAATCTTCCCATGTTTTTTTCCATCTGCTACTTCTATAGCTTTTCTTCTTCCTTCCTAATTACAACCCTTAAGTAGAATTCATACCTCATATCGAAATTACCGAGTAACATAATTCCTCCAAGTGCTAAAGATACCTCAAGACAAATGCTGGGCATAGAAGCCACAGGGCATAAATCTGCAAAGAAGTAAAAAGCTAACCTTCTCAAACAATAATGCTTCTCTCTCACTTACCAACTTTACATTTCCCTGTATGGCCCCGGAAGATGACTGGTTAGCCAGAGACAGGTAAGATTCCTCAAGGGAGGAACAACCTAAGACAGGCACAGTCACAGGGGGGCCATCAGGTGAGAAATTGGGGATCAACAGAGGTGAGACTTAGAACCTCACCCCCCCTGTTTTGAGAGAAATCTTCTACATCCGTGGATGTTTTGTTGCCCTTGTCTAGCTTGGATTAATACTTAGTCTATAGGCACACACCTGATCATCTACATTAGCCCTCTTACAGCACTAAACTATGTTTTCTACCTTTATTTTGCATCTACCTACCACTTCAGCATTTTATTAAAAAATAATAATAATAATAAGGGAGAAATGTGGGATTCACATATAAATCAAGTATAAAATTCAAACGAATAATCATATTTGACCTGATTGTTTATAGTTCATAATGCGTGATCAAAACCGAAAGTTTCTGTGATGACTGCCCTTGCACTGTTCACCATGTAAGAACTTATTCACCATGTAAGAACTTGTTCGTTATGCTTCAGAAGATTGGAGACTGTTGAGAATTAGGCTTGGGGTTGATTAATGATTGTGCATGGAGTCCCCTATACAGAATTTTATTGTTGTTAACAACCATATGATCAATAAATATGATAGATGCCCTCTCAAAAAAAAATAAATAAATAAAAGTCATAACCATGCTGATGGAGCTGCAGAGAAAAATGCAAGAGCTAAACGACACAGTAGGGAGGGAGACTACAGAAATAAAACAATCTCTGGAAGGACTTAAAAGCAGAATGGATGAGATGCAAGAGGCCATTGATGGAATAGAAACCAGAGAACAGGAACGCATAGAAGCTGACATAGAGAGAGATAAAAGGATCCCAGAAATGAAACAATATTAAGAGAACTGTGTGACCAAACCAAATGGAACAATATCTGCATTATAGGGGTACCAGAAGAAGAAGAGAGAGAAAAAGGGATAGAAAGTGTGTTTGAAGAAATAATTGCTGAAAACATCCCCAAACTGGGGGAGGAAATAGTTGCTCAGAACACGGAAGCACACAGAATTTCCAACAGAAGGGACCCAAGGAGGACAAAACAAAGACAAATAATAATTAAAATGGCAAACATCAAGGACAAGGACAGAGTATTAAAGGCAGCCAGAGAGAGAAAAAAGGTCACCTACAAAGGAAAACCCATCAGGCTATCATCAGATTTCTCAACAGAAACCTTACAGGCCAGAAGAGAATGGCATGATATATTCAATGCAATGAAACAGAAGGGCCTTGAACCAAGGATACTGTATCCAGCACTATTATCATTTAAATATGAAGGAGGGATTAAACAATTCCCAGACAAGCAAAAGTTGAGGGAATTTGCCTCCCACAAACCACCTCTACAGGGTATTTTAGAGGGACTGCACTAGATGGAAGCACTCCTAAGACAAACAGATGTCACCAGAGAAAATAAAATCACAGCAAAGTTTCTTACCCCCTTCGTGAGGCACTGGGTTCTCACAGGTGTAGATGTAGCCTGGCTGTTGCCTTTTTCTCTTAGACTACCTAGTACTGACAGAATATTAAATTATGAAATTACAACTTACACTGGAATTTAAAAGTATTTAAGAGGTGTTTGCAATACATGCCAAAGCCTTAAAAATAAACAAATGCTAACAGTGTGTTTTAGTTAAGGACACAGTTTACTAACTGCTTTAAAATGTGTACAGCCTTTGACTCAGTAATTTCTAGTTGTACGAATTTAAACTAAGGGGGAAAAAATCTGGCAAGTAGACAATGGTGCATATAAGGTATGCACAAAACAGATTGTAGCATCATTCACCCTCTTACTCAACACGTACTGAGGTACACCCATGTGCCTGCTATCATGAAACTTATATACTAGTTGGGAGAAACAGATAATAAACAAGTAAGCAGTTAATTAGCTATATATATTTCATCAGAGAGAATGGCAGGAGCATTTGGCAACATGGAGGTCATTGGTGACCTAGACAAGAGCATTCTTAAATGCTCTTTGGGGACAAAGCATCACCAGAGTAGATTAAAAAGAGAGAGCGAGCGAGCGAGAGAGAGAGAGAGAGAACAGAAGAAGTGGAGACAGTATAAACAATCTCTTTTCAGTTTCTTTGTGAAGGAGTATAGAGAAACGAAGCAGTAGCTGGAGGGGATTACTACACCATGTTTGCATTGTCATGGGAATGAATCAATAGAGAAGAAATGTGACACAGAAATACGAGGGTGTGACAGCAGAATCACAGTCCTATATGAGAGAAAGGGGAGCAGATTTAATGTGCAAGTGGAGGGGTTGGCCTTGGCAGGGAAATTTATCTGCTTTACTAGGAGAAAAGGTAAAGTGTATGATACAGGTGGATGTAGGATGACAGAACTCAAAAACACAAGGTCCCACTCTGCCTCAGGGACCATGCAATTGCTCTTGCCTCTGTGCCCAAATATTTACTTGATTTGGTTCCTTTTCTATTTCAGTTCTTTATTCAAATGTAAAATTTCAGTGAAAGTTCACACTATAAGGTGTTTAAAATTGCAAACCCCACCCAACACTTACTATCCTTTTTACATACTTAATTTTTTTAAGTATTTAGTACCATCAAATATACAACGTATTTTCTTTTGAAACATTTTATTGTCTGTAACAAATCTTTAAAGATACCATTAAAGAAAACTCTGACATCTCTTTAATAAAACAGGACACTATAACAAAAAGATAAGGTCAATCTTTGCTAATATTACTACTATGTGTACTCTCAAAAAAAAACCTTACTCTTATAAAAATCTCATCCAGTTTACTTCATCATCATCAGTTCTGAGGGACGAACGAGTTGTAATGCACTCGCACACCAAGATTTTAGGCTAGCAGAAAGTAGGTTACTGCCTTCAGAATGAACTGGCCGATGCAAAGTCACACTTGGTGATCCAACCATCAGCTGTGCAATAGTGAGCCGGAACTGAGACCAGGACAGTCCAGTGTCTCAAGAGTTTCTCCAGATATTTCAGGAAGTATATGTTAGGGCAGAGGAATACAGAGGAAAAAGGGGGCACATGATCTAGAATGGGGAAGAGAGAATCCTAACCTGAAAATGTGATTTATCACACGGCATTAATGGTCCTTATCTCTCTATACTATCAATTTTTTTTATTAAGGTATCATTGATATACACTCTTATGAAGGTTTCACATGAAAAACACTGTGCTTACTTCATTCACCCACATTATCGTGTCCCCCCAACACCCCAATGCAGTCACTGTCCATCAGTGTAGTAAGATGCCACAGTCACTACTTGTCTTCTCTGAGCTACACTGTCTTCCCCATAACCCCCCCACAGCATGTGTGCCAATCATAATGCCCCTCAATCCCTTTCTCCCTCCCTCCCCACCCTCCCTCCCCCACCCTCCCCTTTGGTGACCATTAGTCCCTTCTGGGAGACTGTGAGTCTGCTGCTATTTTGTTCCTTCAGTTTTGCTTTGTTGTTATACTCCATGAATGTGGGAAATCATTTGATACTTGTCTTTCTCCACCTGGCCTATTTCACTGAGCATAATACCCTCTAGCTCCATCCATGCTGTTGCAAATGGTAGGATTTGTTTTCTTCTCATGGCTGTACAGTATTCCATTGTGTCTCTATACTATCTATTAAGTACACCAAATAGCTACCATATCCCTCTATTAAATCATAACTGGGCTATTCTCACTGATTTAGAGACAAAGGAACTGGTGCCACTGTGAGGTTTAAGAGGACCAAAAAAAGTAAAACAAAAATTGGTTTTAATCTGTATACTATCATGTACAATGAATGATATATAGACAAGTCAAAATCTGTCTCAGTCTCCTCATTAGTAAAATGTAAATGACAGTGGTACTTTCTTCCTAGGATTATTCTAAAGATTAAATATGATTCATGTAAAAGCACAGTCTTGACTCCAAATGAAACTCAATAAATGGTACTCAGTACATCTTCCCATACTACCAGAAATGTTCAGGTCTCCAGAGACAGGAATTTAGCTTTGATCTTCAGATCAAGAGGACTAACAGAAAAAATGGGGCATTTGGGAAGGGACAAAGATAGATTCTCTTAATCTATTTTTTCCTCTCTTACTGCCAACAAGTAGGCTATACTCATGTAACGAAAGAAGACAACTCTAGACTGGCTCCTTGCTGACTGGTCAGCTGTCCGATAGGTCAAAGAAAAATTCAAGCATTCAAAGCTGACCTGGTGAGCATCAAGGCTGAGGTCTAACATACTACATTTAGCCTTCAAATATGGGTATTTTCCCCTTTTCCTTTGAGTGTACACTAGATATGACCTGCTTCCAAAGAAAAGAAAAAACATGAAAAGGAAAAAATAGTACATTTACAGTAAAGAAACCTAGCAAACACCACCTTCACCAAGTGAAAAGGTTTACATTATCACTGATATCATGTAGATACCATGTACTCCTGGACGTGATGGTGAAAGTCATTTAACCTCTGTGGCATTCTTTCAGAAAACCCACAACCCTGATCTAATCACAAGGAAAACATCAGATTAAAAAAACCCAATTTGAGGGACATACTACAAAACACCTTGACAGTTACAACTGTCAAGGTCATGAAAAAGAAGACTGAAAAACTCTCAGAGAAGACTAAGGAAATATGACAAATAAATGTAATGTGGAATCCTGAATTCGATCTTGGAGGAACAGAAAAAGGACATTTGTAGATAAACTTGAAATCCAAATAAAATTTGGAGTTTATTTAATAGTAAGGCACCAATATTGGTTTCTTAGTTTTGACAAATGTACCATGGTAAAAGGAAAATGTAAGGAGAAAATGAAACTAAGTAAGGGGTATATGAAAACTCTCCCTGCAAACCTAAAATTATTCCAAAGAAAAAGTTTACTTAAACAAAATGGGCATTGATTGCATGACAAGATATTCAGGATATATTAAATAAGAAAAGTAAGTTTCAGTATAAAATGATCCTATGACCCTATGATTCTTGAAAAACAGGTTTTTTTTAATTATAAAAGTAATACGTGTTCACATATTTGGTGTACTAGCTATAATAAAACTAGAACAGGAAATAAGAGATCAAAAATAGTAGACAAACAAAAAATTTATTTCTCTTTAATTTTAATCTCGAAATAAATGGTCCAGACTAGTGAGGCAGCTTTGCTCCTTATAGTCATTCACAGATACAGATTCCTTCCATGGCCTGGTTCTGCTGTCCTCTAAGGCACCACCATCATCTGCATGCTAAGCACTTTCAATTAAACAATCTAGTGCTGAAAATGCAGACCCCATGTCTATTCCAAGGTAGGTTTGGTAATTCAAAAACGTAGTAAAGATGGGCAGCTTTGTGCGAGGAAGAAGAGCATGGATTTTTTGGTGGACAACTAGTAATCACCGCCAAAAGAAGTAGGCAAAAAGAAATTATCTAGAAATCTCTAAATAACAATTGTTAATATTTGAATATGTACGTTAAGACTTTTTTTCTGGGGCTACACAAAACCAGAATACTTTTATATATACTGCTTTGTATAACCTGCTTTTTCACATCAAGTGTCACAAACACCTATCCACTTTAATATAAACTGCATAGTACTCTAATTACCTAATGTGCTATATCTAATTTTACCTAATCTATATTTTATCCATCTTTTAAGGCCTTATTCAAAACTTATGTCATCTAGTAAGCACCCCTCCACAGTAAGTTTAAAAGTTCATTCTGCTGATTTTAGGTTATCATTAAGCCCAGTTTTAGCCTGAAATGCATAATTTAGACGTGAATGTAAAGTATTTTCAGTGTTTCAAATATATAAACTTTGTATGTTTAACTTACAGTAATTCAATACCATGGAAAACTTTTCACATTGTCTTTGAGCAATCCCTACCCTACAGTACCTAACAAAAAATTAGGTAAACAGACTGATTTTTAAAATATTTGTAGTATACACACAATAATCAGAAAATATAATGGAAGACCATATTCATAATAATAACAGAGAAAAGATAAAACAGAAATAAATGTTACAATAAGTGTGCAAAACCAACACAAACCCATTTCCAAACACTTCAAAAGTAGACCTGAACAAGTATAAGAATATACCATATTTTTTAATGAAAAGATTGTAAATTCTTCTTCAATTAACTTATAAATTTAATGTAATCATAATAATAAGTCTGCAAATATTTCATTTTCTGGGATAAGGAAAGCCAACTGTTAAGTATATATAGGAAAAATAAACAAGCAAGACTAACCAGGAACACTCTAAATATGAAGGGAACAGCCCTAACAGATATGATACATACAAAATCTTAATGATTTAAAAAGTACCACAATAGCAACACAGAGAAGACAAGTAGTGATTCTACAGCATCTTACTATGCTAATGGACAGTGACTGTAATGGGGTTTGTGGGGGGGACTTGGTGAAAGGGGGAGCCTAGTAAACATAATGTTCTTCATGTAATTGTAGATTAATGATACCAAAATAAAAATAAAAGAGGTACCAAAGAGCTCCCTGCCTTTGACCATATGAGGACACAGTGAGAAGACAGCCGTCTGTGAACCAGGAAGCAGGCCGTCATGAGACACCCAGTCTGCCATCACCTTGGTCTTGGACTTCTCAGCCTCCAGAACTGTGAGAAATAAACCTCTATTGTTTATAAGACAAAAAAAAAAAAAAGTACCACAATAGTAAATGAATAAACTGACAGTGATGAAACAGACTAAGAAGATTCAAAATAGAACCAAATACAGGAGTCTAGCATATGATAAAGGTGCATCTCAAATCAGTAGAGGATAGACTTTTTAATAAATATTTGACAACCAAGGAGCCATTCTCAAAAAAAAGTAGGATCCTAGGAACAACAAATGCTGACAAGGATGCAGAGAAAGAGGAATCCTCCTACACTGCTGGTCGAAATGTAAACTAGTTCAACCATTGTGGAAAGCAATATGGAGCTTCCTCAAAAAACTAAAAAGAGAAATACCATTTGACCTGGGAATTCCACTCTTAGGAATTTACCCAAAGAATATAATTCCTCAGATTTAAAAAGACATATGCACACCTATGTTTATTGCAGCACTATTTACAGTAGCCAAGAAATGGAGGCAACCTAAGTGTCCATCAATAGATGAATGGATAAAGAGGAGGTGGTACATATACACAATGGAATATTATTCAGCCATTAAGAAGAAAACAAATTCTACCATTTGCAACAACATGGATAGAGCTGGAGGACATTATGCTCAGTGAAATAAGCCAGGCAGAGAAAGACAAGTACCAAATGATTTCACTCATCTGGGGAGCATAAGAACAAAGCAAAAACTGAAGGAACAAAACAGCAGCAAACTCACAGAACCCAAGAATGGACTAACAGTTACCAAAGGGAAAGGGACAGCGGAGGGTGGGTGGGAAGGAAAGGAGAAGGGGAATAAGGGGCATTACGATTAGCACACATAACGTATGAGGTGACAGGGGGAAGGCAGTATAGCACAGAGAAGACAAGTAGTGACTCTACAGCATCTTACTATGCTGATGCCCAGTGACTGTAATGGAGTATGTGGTGTGGACTTGATAATGCAGGGAATCTAGTAACCACAATGTTGCTCATGTGATTGTATATAATGATACCAAAATTAAAAAAATTTTTTTTTAACTCTGAAGATAGATGTGATGGGCAGGGATACTAAATTTGAAATAAAAATGTCTCAGATTCTAATCTGTAACAACTCATTAAAAAAAAAAGTAGGATCCATTCCATAGTGTATGCAAAGATAAACTCTAAATGGGTTACAGTTCTACAAGTTAAAAATGAAATCATAAACATGCTGAAAGAAAATATAGGTGAATTATTTTATAACCTTGAGTTTGGGAAGGGCATTTTGAAAATAATAAAGAAGTTCAACTACCAAAAAAAACTGTATAGCAAAACACACTATAAACAAAGTCAAAGAAAAATGACAAATTTGGAAAAAATACATGTAATTCTTATAATACAGGGCTAATATTCCCAACCTATAAAGAATTCTTAGTTGTTGAGAGGAAAAAAATAAAAGAAAGAACAAGCCAGTAGGAAAATGGGCAAGCAACATAGTCAGGCAATCCACAGAGAAACACAAACAGCTATTAAAACATATGACAAGATGTTCAACCTCCTTATAATGAGAAAAGCAAAGTAAAACTACACTCACATACCAATTCTCTCATGGCCTACAAAAATCCATAAATTTAACACATATTATGCAGGCAAGGTTATGGAGAAAAGTATTCTCATACACTGTTGGTGGCAGTACAAAAATGGAATGACCCCTAGGAAGGAAATCTGGCATTATCTGCCATCATTACTAATGCATTTCCACTTTAACCCAACAAGTCCATTTCTGGGACTCTATCTCCCATAAATTTATACATGTCTGAAATGACATTTATACCACATTATTAATTGTGGCACTATAATATAAACGGAACAAAAACTGGAAACAACCCAAGCATCCAACAATAAAATTGAATCTTCTGAATAAATGGTGGTCTAGTCACACAATGAAATATAATGCACCTTTGTAAAAAAAAAAGAAAACAAGCTCTGTATACTAATATGGAGAGCTCCCCAAGATGTTTAAATGCCAAAAGTAAGGCGCATCACAGTGTATAGAATAGGCTTTTTGTTTAGAAAAGGAGAAGAAAAATATTTACCTATTTGCTTGTATTTGTAAAAAGAAAATTGTAGAAGAACAAACAAGAAATTAGTAAAAACACAAACTGGAGTTGTGATGGGGAGCGTGGTAGATAAAGACAAAGAACAGGGCTTCTCAGTGTATACCTTTATGTATAACTTGTACTTTTGAGCCATACATGTAAGTGGATACTCAAAACAGTTACTTCTGGATTTAAATTTGTATACTATGTCTCAGTATTTAGTATTTGGCATACATTATACCTCACTTAAATCCCACTATAAGCTTGTAAACCAAGTATGATAATAATCTCCATTTCACTCAAGGAGCTTAAGTGTTACTGTTGGAACAAAACTAGGTAGGAACAAAGCTGGAACTGAAAGCCACAAATCTCTTTCCAAATATTGGGCCACTTCTATATTGAATGTGCAAAATTCTATCTTCAAAGGCAGTAAGTACTGCTTCAAATTATTTACGTGAAAATTATCAGCACAATATCATGCACACATTTTGATCTACCACACATTAGTATTCATCAGAGTAACATAGAAGCATCCATACTGTATTAACAGTATAGCTAACCCTAGAAATGGATGTGTACCAGTAATAGATTATATTTCACTAGTGAATTTTGAAAACTTTCTGCATTAAAAAGTAACTTCTGATCCAATGTCATTTACAAAACTGATGAAACAGACAACTTCAATTTATATTTACAGTAATGCTTTTTCCTTTATGTGTCCTTTTATCTCTACTCACACCCAAGTCAATTTTTTCCCTAAAATGAAAAGTATTCCTTGAAGGTAAATTACCATAGTAATTAGACTGATGGGGATCACTGTGCAATATCTGAATTGCTCCTCATGCATGTATGTAAGTATCTAAATTCTAGATGTCCTACAGGTCCAGGAACTCTCTTGATCACATGCTGTTTGCAGCATACACGCAAAAAGAAATGAAACTATAGTTGGAAGTATTCTCCAATCCCTGATTTAGATCATTCACATTTAATATGATCACTAATATGACTAGATTAAAACCTACTATCTTGCTGGCTGTTTCCTATTTGTTCCATCTATTCTTTGTTTCTTTTTTCCCCTAACAGCTCTTGTGTTTGAGAATTTTTTATGATTCCATTTTACTGCCTCTATAGGTTTATTATTTATGCCTATACTTCAAAAATTTTAGTGGCTGTCCAAAAGGTTTACAATATACATTTTTAATTAATCTGAGGCCACTGTCAAGTAATATTATACCAGTTCATGTACAGTGTAAGGACATAACAATAATACATTCCTGATTCCTTTCTTCCATCTGTTACACTTTTTTGGTCATATCTTTTACTCTTATATATGCCATAAACAGAACACATTGCTACTATTTTTGCTTCAGATTGTCAAGTACTTTTTAGAACAAGAGCAGGCCAACTATAGCCAATAGGCCAAATCAGCCCATCACCTTTTTGGGAATAAAGTTTTACTAGAACACAGCATACTCACTCACTCGTATATTTCACACTACAATGGCAGAGTTGAGTAGATGTAACAGACTATGTCTCTCAAAGTCTAACACATTTATTATCTAGCCCTTTATAGAAAAAGTTTGCTAACCTTTGTTTCAGAGAAATTAAAAATAAGTAACATATTTTCCATTTCCAGTGGTTGTGTAGATCACATTCTTTCTGCCTGAAGAACCTGCTTTAACATTTCTCATAGAGTAGGTCAACTAACAATGAATGCCTAGTTTTTGTTTTCTTAAGAAAAACTACTTCTCTTTCATTATTGAGAGTTATTTCCATTGGGTATGTATTTCTAGGCTAACAGTCTTTTTTTTTTTCTCTCTCAACACTTTGAAATGTTTAAAAATGTTACTCCACTGTCTTTAGCTCCCATAGTTTCTGATGAAAAGTCAACCCTCACACAAAATTCCTATCTTTGTTTTTATATGTAATGTTTCTTTTTTCTCTGGGTGCCTTTGAGATTTTCTCTCTGAATTTTATTTTCAGCAGTCTGAATATATCTGTGTGTGGTATGTTCCAGGTTGTTATTCTCTGAGCTTCAAGAATCTGTGGTTTTATGTGTCATTAATTTGAGAAAATTTTCAGTCATTATTTCTTGAAATATTTATTTTACCCCATTCTCTCTGTTTAACTTCTCCTATTTCAGTTATGTATACATTAGGCCTTTGATTTGATGTTTTCCCACTGTTCTTGCATATTCTTTTTAAATTTTTTCCAAGTTCTCTTCTCTTTGTGTTTCAGCTTTAGTAATTTCTATTGACCTGTCTTAAAGTTTACTAATATTTTTTCCTTCGACTATGTGGAATCTACTAATGAGGCTATTGAAGGTTTTCTTTTTCTCTGTCACTTTGGTTAATATCAAATATTAACAGTTTTCCACTTGATACCTTTTTTTCCATCTCTGCTGATATTATCATTTTATTATGCACACTGTCCACCTGTTACAACCTTTAATAACTTAATCATAGTCATTTAAAATTCCTCATCAGGTAGTTCCAACACCTGTATCATACATGAGGTTAGTTTGAATGGTTGCTTTTCCCTGAGTTTGTTTTTTCTTGCCTTTTTGTATGACTTGTGACTTTTTGTGGAAAACTAAGCATATTCTGTAGGACAGCAGAGACTAAAGTAAATCATTTTTATGCTGGAAAAGAGGCAAGCTTTTTCTTCTCTTAAGCCTTTAGGGGGATATGACTTTATTTAGTTAGGAGTTGGGCTGGGTTTGAGGTTAGTGTTATTGTTATCTTCAGTAAAACAACAGCTTCAAATTCCTCTAGAGAATCCTGTGTTTAGGATGGGAAGTTGGTTTATCAAAGTAACATCCATTTAATTTCGATTTTAGGTGTTTCCTTTGCACTGTATCTCTTCGTCTATTCTTTTCCCTCTCTTGCCCCTAACCCAGCAGTATTCTGCTGTTATTTTCTATTAGAAACTTCCTAGTCTGGTGGTAAGAAATGGCTGGGGTGAAGGTGCTGTTCTGAATGAGGCTCAGTGTTAGCCGTGTACTGTGTCTCTGAGTGTAGCTTTTATAGTTCCCAGGCCTTTGATCAAACTTCAGTTGTGGGCTCAGCATATTCCTCAGAAAGTGGTGCCCTGACCAGCTTTTATTACCCCAACTGCAATTAATCTCACCAATGCCATAAAGCAGAGGGGCTTGTTGCCTACTCCATCATTCCCACTGCCCCCAGATAAAGGCTTTTGTTATATAGAGTACGGAGAAGGGAGAAGAATCCTGGCACTGCTGTTCTCGCTAGGGTGTATACCACAATGGATACCTTGCCTTTTTAGGGCTCTTTCCCACCTCCCATCTCTTGGGGTATGTACCCCACTGACTGGGGTTAGTGGAGAAAAAGCACAAAAGAAGGTACAGGGTTCTCCAATTTCTGGTGTCCTCATAGATTTCACATGCTCCTGCCAACCTGTACTTGACCTTTATTAATTTGTCCACAATTCTAACTGAACTCTTCTTACTGGTGTCCAGTTGTGTCTACCTCAGGTGAGTATTCCTATCTCCTCTTTCTCTGCAAGTATTGTCTGTCCTTAGATTTTGAAATTAGTCAGACTCTTTTTCATTGTAAGGGTGGGAGTCACACTCTTTCCACCTCTCTATACCCCAAACAGAAACTGAAAGTCCTGATAGCTTTTATAAACACTCTTCTGGAATAAAAATATTTCCTGATAACAATTCTATATTTTCGACATGTATAATCCCAATGTTTAAATTAACATGTGCCCAATTCTTATTCAAACCCCCATCCTCTAATTACATTCATTTTTTTCTTGTTAAAAAGATTAATTTAATGTCTAAGTATAAATTTTCTAAGGGAAGATGGACAGATTTCTTCTGTTTTAGATCATATCTTTTAGTGAAAATTAAATGTGGTCCTAAGAATTTGTTTTCTGTGGCTTGTTGGCTAGAAGGAATAAAATACATGTACATGTACCACAGTTCTCTGTATGTCATAACCATCTTCTGGTATTCTACAATGTGCTTTTGGTTAGGAGTTTTTACCTGTGTGAAGAGCATGAACATGCACATACACCTTCCTTCCTTTATCCTTCCTCTCCTACCCTACCTCCCATTCTCTCTCAATGCAATTTTAAAACTATAGGAATATTCCAGTTCAGAAGGGACCCAAAATTAGGTTTCTCTTTTAGTTGAATATACCATCTGAATCCTGTTGTGCTTCAGTCACCAGTTGGATTTCTCTGTTGTTGTAACATCAGTATTTGCAAGAAAATTTCATGTGGTAAGTATCTATGGGTCTCTGATGTAAAACTCTTACTATGAATAATGATTAACATGTGACAGTAAATATTTACACATTTACTGCTACCCCTTATTTATTACTATGCTCAAAAAATTGCTGTATTTTTTATTCAGATACCACAGGCACAAATTTTCCAGTTGAATTCGTGAAAAAAAAATGTTTTAATGTACTGTCTTCATATAGCAACTAACCCAAAATAGAAAACTATCTTTTCACCAACTGAAGCCTCAGGGACAGATGTCTGATTAGAGACTTCAACGATACAACTTATGCTGTCTGAAAGGCCTTCTAAGGCAGATGTTCCGTCTTGTGACTCATCTAATCATTCACTTATAAACTAATGTGCACTATATTGTGTCACTCACATCAGAGCAACCAAACACAGTGGGAAAAGAAGACCTCCAAATTTTGTTCCTGCAAATATAAAGTTCCCATTTAGATTCTGATTGTTTCTAAGGAACAAAAAAAAAAGTCTTATTTGTAAGTCATTTTTCGCTTTTGTCTCACTGAACTTACATAGAGCTCTGTATACAAACTACTATCAAGGTATAGGGAGTCAATTATACTGCATAGATATACCACTGGCTACCTTGAAAAATGTACTTACACTGTTCTTTACCTTTTACTTATCATTAAAATAAAAACTGAATGGTGACATTCCTAAGGTTTTTTACAAAATACAAGATAAATTTGCTGAGCAATTTTTTTCCATTAATTCTGAAATCTGTTCACTGAAAAAATTATCTGAAGAAAATACTTGTCAATTTAAATAATGTTAATATATTAGTGCTGTTAATTTATTTAATTAATTATAACCAGGATTAGTTAACAAGACACCAAAGGGAAAAAATCAGATTACTTAGAATCCTTTAGGAAAGTTTTCCAAACATCCAGATTGCTGTGTAGTTAATGTTACTGTAAGTATAAAAGAAGTTATCTAACAGTCTATTTATTCGAGTATCAATCTTGAGTTTTAATCAGTTATACTTAGTTCCTTTTTAATAGAAGAAAATGAATAAAAATGACTGAAAAATTATTTTAACTGGGAATTTAAAAATTAGAACAATATTATTAAAGTGATCATGAATGTATCATATTAGGAGTATTAAACTTCATTTGAAAATAAAATTGTATAATAAAAGGATTTTCCACGCACAATTTTTCTTCACTTATCCCTTAATGTAATATTTATTGAAGGCAAATTTTAAAATTGAGAAAAACCTTTAATAATATAACCATCTTATTTCCTACCAAAATAAGAGGGAAATTTTTATCAAACTGTCATGTTAAATAGTAGTCAATAGCTGCATACAATCAATAAACAAATTCGGTTCAAGGCAAGGAGAGCTACATCACCATTTAGTGGTTGTAATTTAGATTATTCTAGCGTGTAATACTTTAATTGTGTAAAACAAAGCTGATGTCACAAATACAAAAGAACTTCTTGCAAAGCAAGTAATACAAGTAATTTCCATGCTGCCACTGATGGCTGACAAGTGATGAGCACTTTGTTCAAATGTATATGCTATGTTCATAAGACAACAGTTGGTTTATAAAAAGAAAACACAGAAGAGAAGCTTGTGAGTTTTTCATAATCAACATTTCTATGTCTTGCCAGGATATCTGCCTTAATCTTTGAATAGCTAAAAGATTCTTGTAGAGGGAAATACAGTATTCTCCACATTAAAAAAGGAAAAGATGAACCAGACAAACTAGGATTAATACTGGGCTAAAATTGTTTAAATGAAGCCATATATTACTATATTGCCAATTGCTGACATATTACCAATGTATTCCATAGTTAGGTTAAAATATTTTCAATTCTTTAAAATAGCTATTATCCTTGTTAATTGATATCTGGGTACTATTATTCAGTGCTGGAGAAAATCTCCCCATAAAAGCAAATAAACACCCAAGCTCTCTAGGCCTAATTAGCTAGCCTAATTATAGGTATTGTCATTGATGGAAAAAGTGAAACAGATCGCAGTATCCAAATTGACTATCCCTGCCCACTATCACCACCACCCCAAACTAAGGATGTGAATTTTTAATAAAGCACTTGAAACTGTATTGTTTTTGATGATTTTTTTTTTTTTAAATAGAGTTGACCCTTGAATGGCACAGGTTTGAACTGCACAGGTCCACTTACATGTGAACTTTTTTCAACAACTACATTAGAAAAATGTTTGGAGATCTGCAACAATTTGAAAAAATATTTTCTTTTCTCTAATTTACTTTATTGCAAGAATACAATTATAATACTTATACAAAATATGTGTTAACTGACTGTTTAAGTTATCAGTAAGGTTCCAGTCACCAGTAGGTTCTTAGATGTTAAGTTTCTGGGTTATACACAAATTTTTTTACTGTGTGGTTATTGGCACCTCTAATCCCCACGTTATTCAAGGGTCAACTGTAATACAAAGTCAGAATGAAATAAAACTTCAAAAGTTTGAGACACAAGAACTCACTATTCCATCCCCTACTCCAATGAATGAATCACAGAAAAAAAAATTTTTAAGAATTCATTATGATTACAGGATTCTTCCTGCTCCCCATTCCCAAGTATTCCTATACACAAAGGATCCTTATTTGACTTAAATGATTTGAACTGTTCTAGTTCAAAGGGCAACAAAAATCTCCAAAGGGAATGGAGAAGGGTAGAGTTAAGCCACTAAAAAAATGAGGAAAACAATAAACAGGCAAGATCTACAACTTCCCTTATAGTCACATTAATACAACCAGGGAATACTGAATTAATTATCTCTAAAACTTACAATTACTTAATCTTGGGATATATATGTGACACCCAACTTATTTACACACTCTAGCCAAATACTTATTTCTAAACAAGGTGTCTGAAACATGCATTATCTATTATTAAGTCTATTTAAGTGACCATACAGCTGAGAGCATTTTACATTTGTAGGGAAATTTTGTATGCAATGTTTACAAAACAAAAAACAGTGAAACTGAGTAATACATTATTTTCATTTACCTGGGATGGTGGAAGTTGAAGAAATCCAGGGTGTATTAACAGGCAACAATAAAGTATGCAGATTCATGAAGACTAACAAAGACTTCTAGGCTTTTTCAAAGAATTTAGAGCAGTGGTTCTCAAAGTGTGGTCCATGGACCCCTAGAGGGTCTGCAAGATCAAAACATTATTTCATAATAATATTAAAATGTTATTTGCTTTCCTCACTGTGTTGATGTTTGCCGTCATGGTACAAAATCAGTGGTGGGAAAACTGCCAGGATCTTAGCGTGAATCAAGTCAGTAATGCCAAATTATACTAGTAATCATCATATTCTTCACACACATACACATACAAATTAAGTTCACTTAAGAATGTCCTTAGTGAGACAGTAAAAATTATTGATGTCATTAAATTACAACCCTACGGTACAAATATTTTTAATATTCTAGGGGAGGGGACAGAAGTACACATAAAACATGTCTGCTGTATACCAAAGTATAATAGTTGTCAGGGAAAAACATTTGAATTACAGGCTCAACTAGCCACTTTTTTGGTGGAACATTTCTACTTGAAAGAACAACTGACATTCAAACCATGGTTTCTAGTCTTTGGTATCTGGCAGACATTTTATTGTAAATGACAAAATTCAGGCTTTCAAGTGAAAATTAGAATTTTGGAAAACTTGTATCTGCTACCATGAGTTTGGCAGCTTTCCAACATTTAAAGACTATGCTTATAAGATCTTTTGTGATATAAACATATGTGATTTATTTTATATTGTGTAATGAATAGTCTTAAGATTTAGAAAACCTGCATCACTCACTAAGAATTAGTAGATAGACTGACTAAATGCATGCAAAGGTTAAAAAAGCCATTCAAAATACAAGACACACCAATGTACATTAATGTAACAGAGTACAAAAAAATAATTGCAATGCTACTTTCCAATTAACTTTTAAGAAACTTCTATTTGTCAAGTTTTGATGTAGTATCAAAGAATAATATCCACAATTATCTGAAAAAGTTATTAAAATACTCTTCCTTTTTACAAACACATCTGTGGGGCCAGATTCTCCTCATATATCTCAACCAAAACAACATACTGCAAAAGATTAAATGCACAAGAAAATATGATAACCCAGCTATCTTCTTTTATGGCATATTTAAGGACATTTGCAGAATATAAAACAATCCCTCTTCTCATTAAATAATTGTTAGAGAAAATACATTATTTTTCAGAATTATGCTAACATATAACGGGTTTATCACTTATTTTAAAATGCAATAAAAATAAGTAATCATTTCTAATATGGTAAATATTGATTGATATTAACTAACAACACAAGTTTTGGGGAGCCTTGAATAGTTTTAAGAATACAAGAGTCTTAAGATCAAAAAGTTTGAGAACTGCTATTTTAGAGGTTATTAATCCCAACTCCTTTTAAGATATGTTTCTACTTCTGATATGGGTTTTAAAAAGTTGCATTTTTTTTCATTAAAATGAATTTCTCTAAGGGCTATAAGGAGAGATGGTTGAGAAAGAAAGACTACAGCAGTTAGAAAAAAAAAACCAGGGTTCTTTGGACACTTGGCTATTTCCAGACCTGGGGCAGGATATAGAACAGATAAGCCAGGAACATCCTTCCTATTATACCAGATAGCATGAAGCTATCAAAGGCCACTAGTGTGGTATCAAGAGTTCAGGAGCCAACTTGAAGAGCCTTCCTTAGCCAAAGATGGAGCACCCTGAATGCTGGATATTAACTGCACTATTAACACAGTAAGGATGATAACTGCACTGGACTGAAACATAACAAGTGTTAAAATCTATGAATTTATAATAATCCCAAAAGTACAATTGTTCACCTTTGGAGGGTGCTAATGAACCAATTCATTGTGCCAACTTTATCCGAGGAAAACATCAATATAATTCCTTTTTTTTTTATTCTACCCACATGCCCAAGAGGGGTTAAAAGCCTAAATCAATGAAATCTTTACTTGGTAAAAAATAAGTTCTTATAACCTTTATATACAATTTTTTTAATTCCAGACAAAATACTGATTAAATTGATGCTAATTAACAGTAAGCATCCACTTTCTAAAGTAAGCTATACTGCATTTCGTTACCATACATAATTTGCCTTCAAAGAAACCTATACAAAACCTCTACCTTTAAGAACCAAACAAAATACAACTCCTCTGAGTAAACGTGATCCTCTTTCCCTCTGAACTCTATCCCTAGTAGAGCTTGTGAACAAAGTAATTACCATGAGTACTTTAGGTTCAAAAAAAAAGAATGTGAAGATTTTCTTGAAGTTACTAGGGTATAAGGTAAAGAAGACTAAAGACTTAAATAGTGGACCAGGAATGTTATAGTAAATTAACTAAAAATGTACACAATATATGAGAGAGTGGTTAAAAGGAAGTGCTCTAGATCAAAGAGCCCAGATTCAACTCCCAGTTCTGCAATTTACAAACTTGACTAGTTACTTAACCTGTTTCTCAAGTATGCAAATAGAAATAGCAACACCTACTTCATGTAAATCTTGTGAAAGATTAAATGAGGTAATAAATATTATAATAATAAAGCCTTTAATATACTGCCTATAACATATTGATCATCAATAAATAAAGCTTCTGGTAATAGTACTTGTTATTATTCATGTCATGTAAAGACAAATAAAAGATGATGGGAAAATGTTGGGCAAAACAGTTTCTTTAACCAACTGTGAAAGGTATCATCTATAATCAGTCCAACAAAGGTTACCTACCATTCTGCTTTTAGCTTGCATGGTGCACTTATCAAAAATGATATGGAAATACAATATATAAATGTGCACATATTTTCACAGACACTAGGTGTAAGTACACTATCAAAAATAACATTGTTTCTTCTTTTATATTTCCTAATAAAATATTACCCAAGTCATTAAGTGAAAAACAGCAATGTTTGAATCAGAAATAATCTTCCTATATAATCAGTACAAACCTTCTATTTGCAAGTAAAATAGGCCAGTTTCCTAATGCCTCACAAATCAAATGAAGCAAATTTGTAGCTTCTTATCTATGAATTACAATGTTAGCAAAGAAAGGATGACAAAAAGAACAGAAACAGATTATAACAGAGGGATTCGAATTCAAATTCAAATTATAGTCTGGTCTTAATTTACACCAAATTTAACTCAGACATTAACTTCAAAAACATGCCAAGTACAGCGAACCAGGTACAAACCATCACTCATGAATTCCAAAGCATTCATTCAGGTTATTAATTATCTCCCAACAACTGTCTAGCTTACTACAGGCCTTGGGAACAGTCTCACTCTTGGGACTTCTCCAGCTGTTTCCTTAAAATAATCAACCAACTCTTCCCCTTTACTCTCCATAGGGTAAACAGTTACTATGTAATCTTACTTCACTAGTTTATGTACACTTAAAGTTGGTCCCAATGTATATTGTACAATTTACATTTACAGTTAGTTAAATAGGGTATGGTAATTACTACAAAAAGCAAACTCAAGAAACCTTCTGAAAATCAACATGTTAACTTATTGTAAGAAGTGAAACGTAGATGTGTATTCTTTGATTGATTAATTTCTCTCCAGTCAATAGACCTTAAGAAAAGAATACAGTAACAGGCATAAAGATACATGAATAAAGTCACTCATTTTAGAGTTACCTGTCACAGAAAAATAACTGAAAACATCCCAATATTTAAGAAATAATAAAGTGTAGATCATTGACATATCATCCCCATTAATAATTATTATTAATATTAAAGTTATTCTAAAACAAGAAAAATATTTTATGATATAATATTAAATAACAAAACTTTGAGGAAGTAAACATGGAGTTGCAGTTAAAGTATGGATTTTGCCAAAAATCCTCATTCTGTAATTCAGTTAACTGTATGATTTGCAACAAGTTACTGAAACTCCCAAAGACTCAATTTCCTCATTTCTAAAAGGGTTAGGTAATAAGATCTAACTTGCAGGGCTCCTGGGAAAATCAAATAATATTACAGTAAAGTGCCTGACCCCTAACTTAATAAATTCACTTCCTTATTACTCAGTTGATTCCTTTCTGTTACTACAATCATGAGTTTGTAATAGTACATCATATCTGAAATGGTTCTACAGTGATATTTAAAATTATTACCTGTAGTAAATTTCCTTAATATTCTCATATTTCCCTCAGTTATTAAAAAGATATGAATGCTTGACCTGCAACCCCTAATATAACAGTATTTCAATTGTTTTTAAAAATCATATTCAAAATAATTTTAATTAGAGTTCTCTCCCAAACATATTACCCATAATTCACAAATCAGAATTCAGTCTTTATATACAAAGATGGGAAAAAAACAAGTTAGGAAAGTGGGTTCAATCTGCTGCACTTCACACTAGTGCTTTATTAAAATCTGAACACTGAATTTAGCTGGGGGTGAAGTAGAAGACTAAAAAGTTATAAATGTTATAAATTAATATATAATCCATAGTCTTGGTTCTATCTATCTGACAATCTGGCATGTCAGAGAAGACCTCCGGAAGTGGCCTGCACAGAAGAATACATGTCCCTCTCTCTCATTTTAGGGAAGAGGAAAAACCACCTTCCCCTGACCCAACTCCTTACCCATGTGAAATGCAAAATATATTTAAACATCTAGTGGTACAATGGATTCTTCTTTAGGTCCTATGGTAAGAGCTAAGTCAGTCAAGTGCAAGCCAGTCAGGCAATGCTGTCTTCCTTCCCACAGGGGGAGCAAGGGAGGCAAAGATGGGTTGGGTGGTAGAAGAGGATGGACCAAAAAGAGGACATCATAGACTTGGATAAGCAAATTCCAGGCTCGTGGCCAGTCTGAGGTTTCTGAGGGAGACACTTTGACTTAACCAACAGAAAGAAGAGGAAACTTCTGGTTCTCATGAACGAGTGCTGCAACACAGCCTGTAGCCCTCAGAGGAAGCCCTGCCTTTCCCTCAACTGCCTGGGCTGGCAAGTGGCACTGTCAACCTGTAAGTCAAAATTGTAAGTCACTGACATATGAAAACAATGGATATCCGGTATACAATGGGTAGTGTACGGGTGCGAATATAAAATTTGCAGAAGGACAAGTTATAAAGAAATTGAAGACTCACTGTAATAAAACACAAGTGCTCATCTGAATTCATGCAAGTATAACAATGAATACATTGGTTTTCAAAAGCAATTCAGTCTCAATACTTACATTTTTAACTTAACATAATGATAGTGTTCTGACAAGTAAGAAAAACGCAGTTCAAACTTTGATGCTTAAAGATCAAGAGACTCTTCAGGACCTTAGAAGTTGCCCTCACCATCCCTGAGTAATTTCAAGACTTTAAAAAGAATCCACATAGTTTTTGGGTGTTTTGAGCAGAGAAGATAGGAAATGAGACCTCTAAAACATGTGAGAAAAGACATTCAGGAAAATGATAATACTTGAAGAACCTAAAGTAGATATACGACCACCATGAATACAAGGATGTATTCAAGCAATTAAATTGCAAACAGCTAGTAGCTTAAATAGCTTCACATAATTACAATGCAAAGAAAAGGAACAGTTTCTTATTGCTGCAATGTTTTCCATAGTAAACAGAAGTTGGTTATTAGAATGTATTGTATATGTAGATGAGAACCACTACATGATTAGTTAACCCACTAAATCTGTACCAAGGAAACAAAGAAAACATATGTTTTTTGGTCAGATTGTTTACTGCAATCTAATAGTAGATTAATTTATTAATACTTCTGAAAAAGAAAACTACAGGACCCAAAGAAAAAAATTCCATTATTTTGGGATACAATTAAAGATAGCTTTATATAGGCAATTTGTGTCTAGGCAAAAAAGTGTGAATTATTTTAAATCCTTAAATGACTCGCTTACGAGTTGGGAGAAGGGGGAGGGGGTTAGGGGATGTGCTCTGGAAAACAGTAATTTCTGTTCATGGTAATTAAATTACAAATCATATAAACACCTAACTTAACCTTGAGGGGAGAGGGCAATTAAATGAAGGCATTTTTACCTTCCCATTTAGCACCTCAATAAAGTTGTAGTACCATATAAACTAGAGAGGCAACTTAAAACCTATTTCTTCCATCAGTGCTACCTTCATCTCCTTTTAGCAAAAACAAGCAACAAACTAAAGGACCTCTCTGGAATCCTACTGTTAAAGCTCTAACTAAACAATCTAGACATATGAAATTCAAATAGAAAGAGGGAGAGTAATATAAAACAGAATGAAGACACATCTGTCATTAATAACAAAGGAGAAAGCATAAGGGCTGTTGTATTTCCTGGCCAAAAATTTCAACCATCTGCATAGAAATCATCTACATAGTTCTTACTTCTATTGCTATAAGAATACGTCTGCCTGTTTAAGAGGAATGAAGGACAAGAGCGAAGTGAAATCAGTCAACGGCTTAAAATCATATTGGGATGGGGGCTTTGGGCTGGAAAGGAGACAGAAGTATTTTCTAAGAATGACAAAACTGCGTAGATCTTTCAAAATAGAAGAAATGACATCAAAATTAAACAGTACAATCAGCAGTTATTCCAAAACTGAAATGCTCTACTTACTACTTCTTTTTTAGAAAAATAAATATTGAAAAGTAAATTCAAAAAGAAATTAAACTCGGGGGGAGTAGCCAAGATGGCGGAGTAAGTAGGGCAGCAGAAATCTCCTCAAAAAACCATATATATATTGGAAAATACAACAAATACAACTATTCCTGAAAGAGAGACCAGTGGATACAGTACAACATCCAGGCGACATCTACATCTGCGATAACTCAGCACCTCACAAAGGGGGTAAGATAAAAGCAGCCCCCTGGTGGGATCCAAGCACACACCCCTCCCCAGCTCCCCAGAGGGAGGAAAGGAGTCAGAACAGGGAGGGAGTAGGAGCCCAGGACTGCTAAATACTCAGCCCTAGTCATCCACACCAGGAGCACAGACACACATTGCATGGTGTGCTGGATATTAGAGAAACGGATAAGTAAAACCTGAGAGCGGGTCCCCTCAGCCGGCTCCCCTGGGACGAAAGAAAAGCGAGTGCTTTTTGAAAGTCTTAAAGGGACAGGGGCCTCACAGCTGGACGGAAGCGTACTGGGACACTTAGCCCAGCAGCTGGAAATTCTGAGGAACTTCAGGCGCCCCAGTCCCCTGGGGGGCAACACACCCCTGAAGCCCCTCACAGCGACGGGCAGCCTGCCAGTCATTAACCCGGTCAGCACGGCCCCAACACAGCAGCTGAGCAGCCAGAGAGCAGCCGCATCCACAGCAACCACCAGAATCTCCTCAAGGCGCGCAGCCACCGGGGCCAGACCCAGAGGCCACTGCCGGCACGCGGCTGACTGGTGCAGGCAGAGGAAACTGGGACAAGGGCGAAGGGGCACTGTTCATGCAGGAGAGCACACCTGGCATGCCTGCCACTCCCCGCAGGGCTCTGGGCTACCCTGATGGTGACCCCGCCCATGGCAGCTTAGGGGATTAATCCGGAGGCTGCTCAAGGTGTGCAGGTAACCAACACAAGCAGCGGAGAAGGGCAAGGAGACCAACAAGGAGGAAAGGACTTTGTTCTCCCAGCTGACACACATGCTACCTGCCTACGACTACCTCTATCGCTATGAAAAGGCAGAAGAATTTGGTCCAGTCCAGAATTATCCGGACAATCCCAGGGAAAGGGCCTGGGGAGATAGATTTAACCAATATCCCTGAAAAAGAATTCAAAAGAAAGGTCATAACCATGTTGATGGACCTGCAGAGAAATATGCAAGAGCTAAAGAATCAAGTTGGGAGGGAGAATACAGAAATAAAACAATCTCTGGAAGGACATTAGAGTAGACTGGATGAGGTGCAAGAGGCCATTAATGGAATAGAAATCAGAGAACAGGAACACAGAGAAGGGGACGCAGAGAGAGACAAAAGGATCTCCACGAATGAAACAATATTAAGAGAACTGTGTGACCAGTCCAAATGGAACAATATTCGCATTATATGAGTTCCAGAAAAAGAGAGAGAAAAAGAGACAGAAACAGTCTTTGAAGAAATAATTGCCAAAAAGCTACCAAAACTGGGGAAGGAAATAGTCTCTCAGACCACAGAAGTGCACAGAACTACCAAAAGAAGGGACCCAAGGAGGACAACACCAAGACACATAATAATTAAAATGACACAGATCAAAGACAAGGACGGAGTATTAAAGGCAGCCAGAGAGAGAAAAAAGCTCACCTACAAAGGAAAACCCATCAAGCTATCATCACACTTTTCAACAGAAACCTTACAGGCCAAAAGAGAATGGTATGATATATTTAATACAATGAAACAGAAGGGCCTTGAACCAAAAATACTATATACAGCATGATTATCATTCAAATATGAAGGAGGGATTAAACAATTCCCAGACAAGCAAAAGTTGAGAGAATTTGCCTCCCACAAACCACCTCTACAGGATATTTTAAAAGAACTGCTCTAGATGGAAGCACTCCTAAGGCTAAATAGATGTCAACAGAGAAAATAAAATCACAACAAAGAAAGCAGACCAACCAAACACTAACTAAAGGCAAAAAATAATATCAACTACCCACAAAAGCAATCAAAGGAAACACAAAAGAGTACAGAAAAAAATACCTAACATATAAAGAATGGAGGAGGAGGAATAAGAAGGGAGAGAAATAAAGAATCAGCAGACTGTGTTTATAATACCTTAAAAAGAGACTAAGTTAGATGGTTATATAGTAAAGAAGCTACACTTGAAACTTTGGTAACCACGAATCTAAAACCTGCAATGTAAATAAGTACATATCTTTCAAAAAATCACCCTAAATGTAAATGGACTGAATGTACCAATCAAAAGACACAGAGTAATAGAATGGATGAAAAAGCAAGACCCATCTATATGCTGCTTACAAGAGACTCACCTCAAACCAGAAGACATACACAAACTAAAAGTCAAGAGATGGAAAAGATATTTCATGCAAACAACAGGGAGAAAAAAGCAGGTGTTGCAGTATTTGTATCAAGACAAAACAGACTTCAAAGCAAAGAAAGTAACAAGAGATAAAGAAGGATATTACATAATGATAAAGGGGTGACTCCAACAAGAGGATATAACCATTATAAATATATATGCACCCAATACAGGAGCACCAACATATGTGAAACAAATACTAACAGAATTAAAGGAGGAAACAGAAAGCAATGCATTGTACTAGGAGACTTCAACACACCACTCACTCCAAAGGACAGATCCACCAGACAGAAAATAAGTAAGGACACAGAGGCACTGAAGAACACACTAGAACAGATGGACTTAACAGACATCTACAGAATTCTACACCCAAAAGCAGCAGGATACACATTCTTCTCAAGTGTACATGAAACATGTCCAAGAATAGACCGCATACTAGGGCAAAAAAAGAGCCTAAGTAAATTCAAAAAGACTGAAATTCTACCAACCAACTTCTCAGACCACAAAGGCATAAAACTAGCAATAAATTTTACAAAGAAAACAAGAAGTCTCACAAACACATGGAGACTTAACAACATGCTCTAAATAATCAATGGATCAATGACCAAACTTAACAAAGATCAAGCAACATATGGAAACAAATGAGAACAACAGCACAAACACCAACTTCAGTGGGACACAGCAAACGCAGTTCTAAGAGGAAAGTATATAGGAATACAGGCCTATTTAAAGAAGAAAGAACAATACCAAATGAATAGTCTAAAGTCACAATTATTGAAACTGGAAAAAGAAGAACAAATGATGCCGAAAGTCAGCAGAAGGAGGGACATAATAAAGATCAGAGAAGACATGAATGAAATTGAAAAGAATAAAACAATAGAAAAAAAACAAGAGCTGGCTCTTTGAGAAAATACACAAAATAGAAAAGCCCCTAGATGGACTTATTCAGAGAAAAAGATAATCTACACACATCAGCAGAATCAGAAATGAGAAAGGAAAAATCATGACAGACCCCACAGAAACACAAAGAATTATTAGAGAATACTATGAAAAGCTATATGCTAAGAAGCTGGAAAACAAAGAAGAAATGGACAACTTCCAAGAAGAATACAACCTTCTATGACAGACGAAGGAAGAAACAGAAAATCTAAACAGACCAAACACCAGCAAAGAAATTGAATCAGTAATCAAAAAACTACACAAGAACAAAATACCCACCCAGACGGATTCACTGCTGAATTTTATCAGACATTTAGAGAAGTTAAAATAACCATTCTCCTTAAAGTTTTCCAAAAAATAGAAGAGGAGGGAATACTCCCAAACTCATTCTATGAAGCTGGAATCACTCTAAGATCAAAAACAGGAAAAGACAACACAAAAAAGAAAATTACACGCCAATATCCCTGATTAACAGAGGCGCAAAAATACTCAACAAAATATTAGCAAACCAAATTCAAAAATACATTAAGAGGATCATACACCATGAACAAGTGGGATTCATCTCAGGGATGCAAGGATGGTACAACTTTCAAAAATCCATCAATATCATCTACCACATAAACAAAAGAAGGACAAAAATCACATGATCATCTCCACAGATGCTGAAAAAGCATTTGACAAAATTCAACATCCATTCATGATATAAACTCTCAACAAAATGGGTATAGAGGGCAAGTACCTCAACATAATAAAGGCCATGTAAGACAAACCCAAAGCCAACATCATACTTAACAGTGAGAAGCTGAAAGCTTTTCCTCTAAGATCGGGAACAAGACAGGGATGCCCACTTTCCCCACTGTTATTCAACATACTCCTGGAGGTCGTGGTCATAGCAATCAGACAAAACAAAGAAATAAAAGGCATCCAGATTAGTAAAGAAGAAGTCAGACTGTCACTATTGGCAGATTACATGACATTGTACATAACAAACCATAAAGACTCCACTCCAAAAGTACTAGAACTAATATCTGAATTCAGCACAGTTGCAGGATACAAAATTAATACACAGAAATCTGTGGCTTTCCTATACACTAACAAAGAAATAGCAAAAAGAGAAATCAGGAAAACAATTCCATTCACAACTGCATTAAAAAGAATAAAATACCTAGGAATAAACCTAACCAAGGAAGTGAAAGACCTATACCCTGAAAACTACCAGACACTCTTAAGAGAAATCAAAGAGGACACTAACAAATGGAAACTCATCCCATGCTCTTGGCTAGGAAGAATTAATATTGTCAAAATGGCCATCCTGCCTAAAGCAATCTACAGATTCAATGAAATCTCTATCAAAATACCAACAGCATTCTTCAACAAACTGGAACAAATACATTTAAAATTCATAAGGAACCACAAAAGACCTCGAATAGCCAAAGCAATCCTGAGAAGGAAGAATAAAGCAGGGGGGAACTCGCTACCCAACTTCAAGCTCTACTACAAAGCCACAGTAATCAAGACAATTTGGTACTGGCACAAGAACAGAGCCACAGACCAGTGGAACAGAATAGAGGGTCCAGATATTAACCCAAACATATATGGTCCATTAATATACAATAAAGGAGCCATGGACATACAAAGGAGAAATGACAGCCTCTTCAACAGCAGGTGTTGGCAAAACTGGACAGCTACATGTAAGAGAATGAAACTCCATCACTGTCTAACCCCATACACAAAAGTAAATTTGAAATGGATCAAAGACCTGAATGTAAGTCATGAGACCATAAAACTCTTAGAGAAAAACATAGGCAAAAATCTCTTGGACATAAACATGAGTGACTTCTTCATGAACATATCTCCCTGGGAAAGGGAAACAAAAGCAAAAATGAACAAGTGGGACTACATCAAACTGAAAAGCTTCTGTACAGCAAAGGACACCACCAATAGAACAAAAAGGCATCATACAGTATGGGAGAATATATTCATAAATGACAGATCCGATAAAGGGTTGACATCTAAAACATATAAAGAGCTCACGCACCTCAACAAACCAAAAGCAAATAATCCAATTAAAAAATGGGCAGAGCATCTGAACAGACAGTTCTCCAAAGCAGAAATTCAGAACTACCACATGAAAAGATGCTCCACATCGCTAGTCATCAGAGAAATGCAAATTAAAACCACAATGAGATACCACCTCACACCAGTAAGGATCGCCACCATCCAAAAGACAAACAACAAAAAATGTTGGCGAGGTCGTGGAGAAAGGGGAACCCTCCTAAACTGCTGGTGGGAATGTAAATTAGTTCAACCATCATGGAAAGCAGTATGGAGGTTCCTCAAAAAACTAAAAATAGAAATACCATTTGACCCAGGATATCCACCTCTAGTAATTTACCCTAAGAATGCAGCAGCCCAGTTTGAAAAAGACAGATGTACCCCTATGTTTATCACAGCACTATTTACAATAGCCAAGAAATGGAAACAACCTAAGTGTCCATCAGTAGATGAATGGATAAAGAAGAGGTGGTACATATACACAATGGAATATTATTCAGCCATAAGAAGAAAACAAATCCTACCATTTGCAACAACATGGATGGAGCTAGAGGGTATTATGTTCAGTGAAATAAGCCAGGTAGAGAAAGACAAGTATCAAATGATTTCACTCATCTGTGGAGTATAAGAACAAAGAATAAACTGAAGGAACAAAACAGCGGCAGACTCATAGAACCCAAGAATGGACTAACGGTTACCAAAGGGAAAGGGACTGGGGAGGATGCGTGGGAAGGGAGGGAGAAGGGCAGGGAAAAAGAAGGGGGCATTATGATTAGCATGTGTAATGTGGGGGGGAGGCACAGGGAGGGCTGTGCAACACATAGAAGACAAGTAGTGATTCTACAACATCTTACTACGCTTATGAACAGTGACTGTTTTGGGGTACATTGGGGAAACTTGATGATGGGGAGAGTCTAGTAAATATAATGTTCCTCATGTAATTATAGATAAACGATGCAAAAAAAAAAAAAGAAAGAAACTAAACTCTTCCATGTAACTGGGAGAAAATAAGCATATATCCTTTTTCCTGATTCTTTTGCTTTTAAAGAAAAGCAATTACTTCTGGACACTGGGAACAAGGGGCAAACATGAAATATTATTGTGAACCTTATTTCCTATTTCCTATTTTGTTCATAATAAGTATACATCATTTACAGTTTTTGAATATAATGAATTTTTTTTTAAGTAACAGCATCATTTTGGTCATTTATAATCACAAAATAGAGTGCAATCTGATGAAACCAAAACTTTCTGCTCATAAGGTATAGGGGAGAGAGTGTAAACACAATTAAATTACAATTTTAACTGCACTGTGGAACGATGCTAATTTTTTCTAAAGCACAAGTTTTTGTACCTGAATTACATACAATTCAATCTATAACAGGTGAACACTTTTTGATACCAAGTATATAGCTGCTGATTTTATGTCAAATAACAGGAGGCTGGCATGACTAGCAGCTGTTTCCCTTTGCATTGGCAAATCACCAAAGGCATTTTGTTTAGTTGACTCTACACTGTGCATATTAAAACAATTGGTGTAAAGACAATAAAATTAGTAAGATTCTATTTTAAAAGGCTATGCTGCCTCAAGATGGCGGCATGAGTAGGGTAGCGGAAAACTCCTCCCAAAACCATATATTTTGAAAATACAGCAAATAAAACTATTCCTAAAAGAGTGACCAGAAGATACAGTACACCAGCCAAGCTACATCTACATCTGCAAGAACTCAACATGTCATAGAAAAAGGTAAGATATAAAGCTGTGACCTGGTGGGACCTGAGCACTACCCCCACCCCAGCTCACTGGTGGGAGGAAAAGAATCAGAGTGGGGAGGGAGTGGAAGCACAGAACTGCTAAATAACCAGCCCTAGTAATCTGCACTGGGAGCACAGACACACATTGCATGGTATATAAGATCTTAGAGGAACAGAAAAGCAAAATCCAAGACTAAGACTGCAAACAGGTTCCCACAGCCGGCTGACCTGGGACAAAAGAAAAGCAGGTGCTTCAAAAGTCTTAAAGGGACAAGGGTTTAACAGGTGGACAAAATCATCATCCTGGCGCACTGAGCCCAGCAGGCTAGGAACTTTAAGGAACTTCAGGCACCCTAACCCCATGGATGGCAATGAAGCTCTGAAGCTCTTTATGACAACAAGCAGCCTGCCATTCATGACCCCCCACGGGCACTGCAAGCAAACTGGCTGATCCACCATTATGGTGGAACAGCCGGGGAGGGGCCCCACCCACAGCAACCTCACAGAGACTTCTCCCAGGGCACGGCTAACTGGCCCAGACTCAGAGGCTACCCCTTGCCCGCAGTTGACGAGCACACAGAGCAGAAACTGGCACAGAGTCTGGAGGCACAGAAGGACTTTATTCTCAAGGTGAACACATGCTGCTCACCTGCAACCCATGCCAGTACCCAAGGTCATCCCGAGGGTCACCCCACTGACGGCATTTCAGGGCATAAACCCAGAGGCTGCCCCCTGCATGTGGTTGACCGGCACAGAAAGAGGAAGCCGGGACAGAGTCCAGGAAGCACATAGGGGCACTGTTCTCGCAAAGAACAGACGCTACTCACCTGCCACCACCGCCAGTGCCCTAGGCCATGCTAAGGGCCATCCCACCCACGGCAGCTCAGGGGATTAACCTAGAGGCTGTATCCTGCACCCGGTTGACCGGCACAGACAAGGAAAACAAGGGCAGATTCCAGAAAGCACAAAGGGGCTCTGTTCTCACGGAGAATACATGCTGCTCGCCTGCAACCATGGCCAGTGCCCTAGGCCATCCTGAAGGCCACCCTGCCCATGGTAGATCAGGGAACTACACAGGGGCTGCCCCCTGCACCCGGATAACCAGCACAGACACAGGAAACCGGCGCAGAGTCTGAGAAGCATTGTAGGGGCCCTGTTCTCAAGGAAACATGTGCTGCTGGGATGCAACCACTGCCAGTGCCCTAGGCCAACCCAAGGGCCACCCCACTATGACAGCTCAGGCAATTAACGCAGAGGCTGCTCCCTGTGTGCAGTTGCCCAGCACAGGAAGCAGAGAATGACACAGAGTTCGGTAAGGACAAACGGGGGCCGTTCTCACGGGAGAACACACACCGCTTGCCTGCAAACCCCAGCAGTGCTGTAGGCAATCCAAGGGCCACCCCACGCAAGGAAGTTCAGAGGATTAATGCAGAGGCTTCTCCCTGTGTGTGATTAACCGGCACAGGCAGTGGAGACAGGCAAGGTGACCAAAAAGTAGGAAGGGAGTTTGTTCTCCCAGCTGACACACACACCACTCGCCAGCAAACACTTCCATCCCATGAAAAGGCAGAAGAAGCTTGTTCAGTCCAAAATCCCTCAAACACCAGAGGGACTGGTGAGACTGAAATCACCAATTCTCCTGAAAAAGAATTCAAAATAAAACTCACAAACATGCTGATAGAGCTACAGAGAAATACGTAAGAGCTAAGGGATAAATTCAGGAGGGAGATAACAGAAATGAAACAAACAATGGAAAGATTTGAGAGCATACAGGACGAGGTACAAGAGACTGTTAATGGAACAGAATTCAGAGAACAGGAATACAGAGAAGCTGAGGAAGAGACAGATAAAAGGATCTCTAGGAATAAAAGAATATTAAGGGAACTCTGTGACCAACCAAAATGGAACAATATTTGCATTATAGGAGTACCAGAAGAAGAGAGAGAAAAAAGGATAGAAAGTGTCCTTGAAGAAATAATTGCTGAAAACTTCCCTAAACTGGGGGAGGAAATAGTTTCTCAGACCATGGAAGTCCACAGATATCCCAACACAAGGGACCCAAGGAGGACAACATCAAGATATACAATAATTAAAATGGCAAAGAACAAAGACAAGTACGGAGTAGAAAAAGCAGGCAGAGAAAGTAAACAGATTACGTACAAAGGAAAACCCATCAGGCTATCAACAGACTTCTCAGAAGAAACCGTAAAGGCCAGAAGGAAATGGCATGATAAATTCAATGCAATGAAACAAAAGGACCTCAAACCAAGAATACTGCATGCAGCAAGATTACCATTTAACTTTGAAGGAGGGATTAAACAATTCTCAGATAAGCAAAAGTAAAGGGAATTTACCTCCCATAAACCATCTGTACAGTGTATTTTAAAGGAACTGCTCTAGATGGAAGTGCTGCTAAGGCAAAATACGTGTCACAAGAGAAAATAAAACTACACCAAAGAAAGTAGACTAACCTAATAATAACAAAATGCAAAATAAAATGAGATATCCACAAAATCAGCCAAGGGAAACACAAAAGAGTACAGAATAAAACACCAAACATATAAAGAGTAGAGGAGTAAGAAAAAGAAGGGAGAGAAATAAAGAATCATCAGACTGTGTCTATAATAGCGTAAATAGTGAGTTAAGTTAGATGGTTAGATAATAAAGAGGATACCCTTGAACCTTTGGTAAACAAGAATCCAAAGCCTGCAATCGCAATAAGTACATATCTATCAATAATCACCCTAAATGTAAATGGACTGCATGTACCAATCAAAAGACACAGAGTAACAGAATGGATAAAAAAGCAAGACAATCTATATGCTGTCTACAAGAGACTCACTTTAAACCCAAAGACATACACACACTAAAAGTTAAGGGATGGAAAAAGATATTTCATGCAACTAATAGGGAGAGAAAAGCAGGAGTTGCAGTACTTACATCAGACAAAGTAGACTTCAAAACAAAGAGAGTCACAAGAGACAAAGAAGGACATTACATAATGATAAAGGGGTGAATCCAACAAGAAGATATAACCATTATAAATATCTATGCACCCAACACAGGAGCACCTACATATGTGAAACAAATACTAACAGAATTAAAAGGGGAAACAGAATGCAATGCATTCATTTTAGGAGACTTCAACATACCACCACTCACTCCAAAGGACAGATTCACCATACAGAAAATAAGTAAGGATACAGAAGCACTGAACAATACACTAGAACAGATGAACCTAACAGACATCTACAGAACTCTAAACCCAAACGCAGCAGAATACACATTCTTCTCAAGTGCACATGGAACATTTTCAAGAATAGACCACATACTAGGCCACAAAAAGAGCCTCAGTAAATTTAAAAAGACTGAGATTTTACCAACCAACTTCTCAGATCACAAAGGTATAAAACTAGAAATAAATTGTACAAAGAAAACGAAAAGGCTCACAAACACATGGAGGCTTAACAACATGCTCCTAAATGATCCATGGAGCAATGACCAAATTAAAACACAGATCAAGCAATATATGGAGACAAAAACAATAGCAAAATGACGCAACATCTGTGGGACGCAGTGAAGGCAGTTCTAAGAAGAAAGTATATAGGAATCCAGGCCTATTTAAAGAAGGAAGAACAATCCCAAATGAATAGTCTAAATCCACAATTGTTGAAACTGGAAAAAGAAGAACAAATGAGGCCCAAATTTAGCAGAACAAGGGACATAATAAAGACCAGAGAAGAAATAAATAAAATTGAGAATAAAACAACAGAAAAAATTAATGAAACCGAGAGCTGGTTCTTTGAGAAAATAAACAAAATAGATAAACACGAAGCCAGACATATTAAGAGAAAAAGAGAATGAAAAGCACATAAACAGAATCAGAAATGAGAAAGGAAATATCATGACGGACACCACAGAAATACAAAGAACTATTAGAGAATACTTTGAAAAAATATATGCTAACAAACTACATAACCTACAAGAAATGGACAACTATCTAGAAAAAAACAACGTTCTAAGAATGATCAAGGAAGAAACAGAAAATCTAAACAGACCAAATACCAGCAATAAATTTTAATCGGCAATCAAAAAACTACACAAGAACAAAATACCCACCCAGACGGATTCACTGCTGAATTTTATCAGACATTTAGAGAAGTTAAAATACCCATTCTCCTTAAAGTTTTCCAAAAAATAGAAGAGGAGGGAATACTCCCAAACTCATTCTATGAAGCCCGAATCACTCTAATATCAAAACCAGGAAAAGTCACCAGGAAAAAAAGAAAACTACAGACCTATATATATCCCTGATGAACATAGATGGAAAAATACTCAACAGAATACTAGCAGACTGAATTCAAAAACATATCGAGTATCATACACCATGATCAAGTGGGATTCATCCCAGGGATGCAAGGATAGTACAACATTTGAAAAAACATCAACATCATCCACCATATCAACAAAAGAAGGACAAAAACCACATGATTATCTCTATAGATGCTGAAAAAGTATTTGACAAAATTCAACATCCATTCATGATAAAAACTCTCAACAAAATGGGTATAGAGGGCAAGTACCTCAACATAATAAAGGCCATATATGACAAACCCACAGCCAACATCATACTTAACAGCGAGAAGCTAGAGCTTTTCCCCTAAGACCGGGAACATGACAAGGATACCCAATCTGCCTGCTTTTATTCCACATAGTTCTGGAGGTCCTAATCACAACAATCACACAACACAAAGAAATAAAAGGCATACAGACTGGTAAGGAAGAAGCCAAACAGTCACTGTTTGCAGATGACATGATATTGTACATAAAACAACCTTAAAGGATCCACTCCAAAACTACTAGATCTAATATCTGAATTCAGCAAAGTTGAAGAATCCAAAATTAGTACACAGAAATATGTTGCATTCCTATACATTAATGATGAACTTGCAGAAAGAGAAATCAGAAAAACAATTCCATTCAGAACTGCATCAAAAAGAATAAAATACATAGGTATAAATCTAACCAAGGAGGTGAAAGACCTATACCCTGAAAACTACAAGACACTCTTAAGAGAAACGGAAGAGGACTCTAATAAATGGAAATTCCTCCCATGCTTTGGTAGGAAGAATTAATGTTGTCAAAATGGCCATCCTGCCTAAAGCAATCTACAGATTCAATGCAATCTCTATCAAAATACCAACAGCATTCTTCAACAAACTGGAACAAATACATCTAAAATTCATATGGAACCACAAAAGACCCCAAATAGCCAAAGCAATCCTGAGAAGGAAGAATAAAGCAAGGGGGATTATGCTCCCAGACTTCAAGCTCTACTACAAAGGCACAGTAATCAAGACAATTTGGTATTGGCACAAGAAAAGACCCACAGACCAGTGGAACAGAATAGAGAGTCCAGATATTAACCCAAACATATGGTTAATTAATATACGATAAAGGGGCCATGGATATACAATGGGGAAATGACAGCCTCTTCAATAGCTGGTGTTGGCAAAACTGGACAGCTACATGTAAGAGAATGAAACTGGATTACTGTCTAACCCCACACACAAAAGTAAACTAAAAATGTATCAATGACCTGAAAGTAAACATGAAACCATAAAACTCTTAGAAAAACACATTTATTGTCTAACCCCATACACAAAAGTAAACTAAAAATGGATCAATGACCTGAATGTAAATCGTGAAACCATAAAACTCTTAGAAAAAAACATAGGCAAAAATCTCTTGGACATAAACATGAGCAACTTCATGAACATATCTCCCTGGTCAAGGGAAACAAAAGCAAAAAATGAACAAGTGGGCCTATATCAAACTAAAAAGCTTCTGTACAGCAAAAGACACCATCAGTAGAACAAAAAGACATCCTACAGTATGGAATTATATATTCATAAAGGACATATTGGATAAGGGGTTGACATCCAAAATAAATAAAAAACTCATGCACTTCAACAAACAAAAAGCAAGTAATCCAATTAAAAAATGGGCAGAGGATCTGAACTTTTTCACAGAAGAAATTCAGATGGCCAATAGGCACATGAAAAGATCCTCCACACTGCTCATCTTCAGAAAAATGCAAATTAAAACCACAATGAGGTATCACCTCACACTAGTTAGGATGGCCATCATCCAAAAGACAAACAAAAACAAATGTTAGCAAGGATGGGGAAAAAGGGGAACCCAACTACACTGCTGGTGGGAATGTAAATTAGTTCAACCATCATGGAAAGCCGTATGGAGGTTCTTCAAAAACTAAAAAATAGAAATACCATTTGACCCAGGAATTCCAGTTCTAAGAATTTACCCTAAGAATGCAAGAGCCCAGTTTGAAAAAGACATATGCACCCCTATATTTATTGCAGCACTATTCACAATAGCCAAGAAATGGAAGCAACCTAAGTGTCCATCAGTAGATGAATGGATAAAGAAGATGTGGTACATATATACAATGGAGTACTATTCAGCCATAAGAAGAAAACAAATGCTACCATTTGCAACAACATGGATGGAGAGGGTATTATGCTCAGTGAAGTAAGCCAGGTGGAGAAAAACAAGTATCAAATGATTTCACTCATCTGTGGAGTCTAAGAGCAAAGAAAGAACTAAAGGTACAAAACAGCAGCAGACTCAAAGAACCCAAGAAAAGACTAACAGTTACCAAAGGGAAAGGGACTGGGAAGAATGGGTGGGAAGGGAGGGAGAAGGGGGAAAAAAGGGGCATTACAATTATCACACACAATGTAGGGGAGGGGCACAGGGAAGGGAGTATAACACAGAGAAGATAAGTAGTGATTTACCTTAGCATAAGTAGCATCTTATTACGCTGATCGACAGTGACTATAATGGGGTATGTGGTGGGGACTTGATAATGGGGGGAGCCTAGTAATCATAAAGTTGCTCATGTAATTGTACATTAATGATACCAAAATTTTAAAAATAGAAAAATAAAAAGACTATGCCTCTTTCCCTATCATCATTTTTATCCTTGGAAAAAGCCCAGATGAAATGAAATACTCAACTCTCAATGACATTACCTCAATCTTTTCATCTTTCAAAGCCCCGCTTAGGTTAGGTGACCAATTCCTGACTCTACCTGGCAAGGGCAAAGATAAGGTTCCCTCAGGTTCTCAGAGGGAAAGAGGAAACTGGATAATTTTCCCTCACCAAGAACACATAGAATGGGGAAGAGATAACTACATACAAAGAAATTAGTTTGTTACTAGGACAAAGATGTATGAAGGCAGTCCTGCTTTCCATTCTTCCCCTGAATATACACGCACACAGAATATACACACACACAGCCTCCATTCCTCCCCTGAATATACACACACACAGTATACTACACTAAGGTCTCTTAAAAATGCAAGTATCACTTTATGGCAGAACAGACCATACAAACTTAATGCTGTGGAAGCAATCAAGGAAGCAACTTCTTTAACAGAGCCCACTAATTAACTTATCTGAGAGTGAACTCCTTAACCAAACCATCCTGACAGAACCATCCTGATTAGACCAACGTAAAAATCAGAACTTTTACAGATATAGAAATAGATCACTGATAACTGTTCAATCACATTCTAAACCAAAGCCATTTCATTAATACAGAACTTTTGAGAACTGTATTTGATTCAGTTGTGCATACCCTTACATTGGTATTTAAATTAGAAAATTCATCATGCTAAGATCACAATACTACAGGTTCACTTTTAAGAAGCCAAGGATCTAAAGTAAAAAAGAAAAGTCACCCATCTCTCCCTCCAGCACAACTCTAATCTCCATGAATCTACCAACAATTGAAGGTATCTTCTTCAAATTTCTTTCTGTGACTATGGTGTAGAGCTGAGCTGTCCAATACTGTAGCAACTAGCCACATGTGGCTGTTAAATACTTGAAATGTGGCTAGTCCCAAAGGAGATGTGCTGTAAGAGTAAATTAGATTTCAAAGACATAGTATCAAAAACACAGCAATACTTCTTCATATTGACTACATGCTGAAATAGAATTCTTGATAGATTAAATGCATTATTAAAAATTAATTTCACCTTTCACTTTTCAAAATGTAGCTATGCAAGTCCAGGGAGAGGAAATCCCGGGGCAAAATACCTCTAAAATCAAAATCAGTCAAAGGGAGAAATAAAGTTTAAAATCTAGTTACTGCTTACAAACTGCAGTCCGGGGCTGTCTCTCTCTCCTACTCCAGCAGAAGCAAAACCAGTACTTCCCCTCACCTCTCAGGTACAGATAAGCCCTCTGTTGCCCAGATAATTACCAACTGATATGGAGATGAACTTCTCTCCATCCCTGAGGAGTGCCTATTGATATGTAAATACACCAAAGCCATACATCTCTCCACCTCTGAGAACTAAAGTCAGGTGAGATATTTTGGAAATATTACAATTTTACCCACAAGCTATCAGAAAATTTAAAATTACACATGTAGCTCACATTTATGGTTCATATTATTTTTCTCTTCATCAGCACTGGTGTGAAAGCTAACAGTGCAAGTTTTGAAGTCAGACTTGCCTTGCTCAGTACTACAGCCAATTATACCATCTACCAACTGTGGCACCTTAGGCAAATTTCCTAACTTTGTACCTACCTGTGACTTGTTTTGAGAATTAAATTAAATTCCTCACTTAAAGCATTCAGCACAAAGTCTAGCACATAGGAAGTGCTCAATAAATATTTGATAGCAACTAGAGAACAAAACCTATAACCTAATTCTTTTAAAATCACTATACAACACCTGTCTCTTCAGAAGTCTCCTGATACGCTTATAGGTCACTATATATTGTTCTCAGCCAGTACTCTGAAAAAAAAATATCTATAAAGCATATGAATTTTCTTTCTATCTCACAGACACACAAATACATGGATCTTAAACATGTTTAATATATAGATTCTACACGTTCAGACCTAAAAATGTACAAATGCAGTGTGATAGAAAGACTGATTAAGAGATAGAACTTTAATGAAGAAAGACAAGCTCTATTTCCAATTTACTAGCTATGTGCTTTAGAAAACTACTTAACCTTTCCAATGTCAATATCCTCATCTGTACAACTGGGACAACACCAATTCCAAAGAATTGTTAAAGTTAAATAGAATAATGTATTAGAAAGAGTCTAACAGTGCCTAACACATACCATGTGTTTAATCATTTCCCTTCTTCAGAGGAAATTAAAATAAAGTGCCAACAATTCAGACACATGCTATAATGTTCATGTTGACTTGCTTGCTATGCCACAAACTGCCAACGCTTATTCATACCCTGAAGAGGTGGTTTAAAAACATACTAACTACAGAGGATTAAAGATGGTGGCATGAGAGGTGAGGCAGAGGCTTCCTCCTAAAACCGCATATAATACGAAAATATGATTAATATAACTAATGCTGAAAGAGCAACAGGAAAGAGGGCTGCATCAGACCGCATATACCTGGAGAAAAGAACAAACTTCATGGAACAGGGTAACCAAAAGCCGTGGATCTCCTCTACCCCAGCTCACCTACTGTGGGAGGAAGAGAAACGAAGTGGGAAAGGAGTGGAAGCCTGGGACACCTGAACACCCAACTCTGGAGATCTGCTCTGGGAGCACAAACCTACATTTCATGGTGCTCTCATGATTACGGGGTTAGAAAGCTAAGACAGGCAGAATACCTGGAAAGACTGAGATTCCAGCCACTTGTGGAAAGTAGGGATCCGTATCCAGCTGCTCTGGGACAAAAGAAAGGCAGGCAGTCTGAGAGACTTCCTAACAAGAGGGCTGTTAAAGGGGTAAGGATGGCACAGAGCTTCCCACTAGTGAGAAACGACAGGTAGACAAAATTGACTGGGTGCACTCTACCCAGCAGGTTGGGAGCTTAAACAATCTTCAGGCATTCCAGCCCCCTGGCTGGCTATGCAGCTCCAAGGACCCCCTCCATGATATGCAGCCGGCTGCACCTTCCTCCCACCCAACATCAACTGGCTTGCAAACCGGCAAACCCTACCCTGGCGTTAGGCCAACCAGAGGGAAGCCCAGCCTATGGCAGCAACAAATGCAAAGCATAGAGGCTTATACCTGTGTGCCGGCCCACTGGTTCTGGCAGTGGAGACAGGCATAGCAGCTGGGAAGCAGGAAACAGCTCTTTCCTCCCCCAGAGGCATTAACACCACTCCCTGTGACCCCGGACATTGCTCCAGGGACTGAGCAGCTCCAGAGAGTAGAGCTTCTGGGCACTAGAGCGCACCACATACAAATATGACACGTCAAAGGAACCTGGTTCACAGTGAAATTATGAATAAACCAGAAAAAAATTCAAATGAAATCAACCTCATGAATCTTTCTGAAAGAGATTTCAAAATAAAAATCATTAACATGCTCATGTAGGTACAGAAAAATTTTCAAGAACTCAGGAATTAATTCCAGTCAGAGATCCAATCATTATGGAACACAGTATGAGAAATGAAACATACAGTGGAAGATTTTAAAAGCAGATTAGATACAGTGGAGGAGACGATAAATGAAAGACAAATTAGAGAAGAGGAACACAAAGAAGCTGAGGCGCAAAGAGAAAAAAGGATCTCTAAGAATGAAAAAATAATGAGAGAACTGTGTGACCAATCCAAACACAACAATATTCTCATTATAGGGGTTCCAAAAGAAGAAGAGAGAGAAAAAGGGATAGAAAGTGTCTTTGAGGAGGTAACTGCCAAAAACTTCCCCAATCTGGGGAAGGAGATAGTCTCTCAGGCCATGGAGACGCACAGATCTCCCAACACAAAGGAACCAAGGAAGACAACACTAAGACATATAATAATTAAAATGGCAAAGACGATGCATGAGGACAGACTATTAAAAGCAGCCAGAGAGAGAAATAAGATCATATACAAAGGAAAGCCTATTAGGCTATCATCACACTTCTCAGCACAAACCTTACAGGCGAGAAGGGAGTGGCATGATGTATTTAATGCAATGAAGCAGAAGGGCCTTGAACCAAGAATACTTTATCTGGCAAGATTATCATTTAAATTTGAAGGAGGGATTAAACAATTTCCAGATAAGCAAAAGCTGAGAGAATTTAGCTCCCACAAAAAGTGTATTTTGGAAAGACTGCTATAGATGGAAGTGTTCCTAAGGTTTAATAGCTGTCACGAGAGGTAATAAAATCACAGTAAAGAAAGTAGAGCAGTTAATTAATAAGCAAATGCAAAACTAAATCAACTACCCCAAAGTCAATCAAGGGATAGACCAACAGTACAGAATATGATACCTAATATATAACGAATGGAGGAGGAAAAAAAAAGAACCTTTGGATTGTGTTTGTAATAGCATACTAAGTGAGTTAAGTTAGACGGTTAGAGAGTAAAGAGGCTACCCTTGAACCTATGGTAACCACAAATCTAAAGCCTGCAATGGCAATAAAATACATACCTATCGACAATCACCCTAAATGTAAATGGTCTGAATGCACCAATCAAAAGACACAGACTCACTGAATGGATAAAAAAACAAGACCCATCTGTATGCTGCCTACAAGAGACTCACTTTAAACCCAAAGACATACACACACTAAAAGTTAAGGAATGGAAAAAGATATTTCATGCAACTAATAGGGAGAGAAAAGCAGGAGTTGCAGTACTTACATCAGACAAAGTAGACTTCAAAACAAAGAGAGTCACAAGAGACAAAGAAGGACATTACATAATGATAAAGGGGTGAATCCAACAAGAAGATATAACCATTATAAATATCTATGCACCCAACACAGGAGCACCTACATATGTGAAACAAATACTAACAGAATTAAAAGGGGAAACAGAATGCAATGCATTCATTTTAGGAGACTTCAACATACCACCACTCACTCCAAAGGACAGATTCACCATACAGAAAATAAGTAAGGATACAGAAGCACTGAACAATACACTAGAACAGATGAACCTAACAGACATCTACAGAACTCTAAACCCAAACGCAGCAGAATACACATTCTTCTCAAGTGCACATGGAACATTTTCAAGAATAGATCCTATACTAGGCCACAAAAAGAACCTCAGTAAATTAAAAAAGAATGGAATTGTACCAACCAGTTTCTCAGACCACCAAGGTATGAAACTGGAAACAAATTGCACAAAGAAAATGAAAAATCCCACAAACAAATAGAGGCTTCACAACATGCTCCTAAATAACCAATGGATCAATGACCAAATAAAAACAGAGATCAAGCAATATATGGAGACAAATGACAACAATAATTCAACACCAGAAAATCTGTGGGACACAAAAAGGCCATGCTAAGAGGAAAGTATATTGCAATACAGGCCTACCTCAGGAAAGAAAAACAATCCCATAAACAGTCTAAACTCACAATTAATGAAACAAGACAAAGAAAAATAAATGAGGCCCAAAGTCAGTAGAAGGAGGGATATAATAAAGATTATAGCAGAAATAAATGAAATTGAGAAGAATAAAACAATACAAAGAATCAATGAAAGCAAGAGCTGGTTCTTCAAGAAAATAAACAAAACAGATAAATCCCTAGTCAGACTTACCAAGAAAAAAAGAAAGTCTACACACATAAACAGAATCACAAATGAGAAAGGAAACACCACAGACATACAAAGAATTATTAGAGAATACTATGAAAAATAATATGCTAACAAACTGGATAACCTAGAAGAAATGGACAACTTTATAGAAAAATACAACCTTCCAAGGCTGACCCAGAAAGAAACAGAAAATCTGAACAGATCAATTACCAACAATGAAATTGAATTGGTAATCAAAAAACTACCGAAGAACAAAACGCCCACACCAGATGGCTTCACCACTGAATTTTATCAAACATTTAGTGAAGACCTAATACCCATCCTCCTTAAAGTTTTCCAAAAGTATAAGAGTAGGAAATACTCCCAAATTTTTTCTATGAGGCCAGCATCACTCTAATACCAAAACCAGGCAAAGACCCCATCAAAGAAGAAAATTACAGACCAATATCCCTGATGAACATAGATGCAAAAATACTCAACAAAATATTAGCAAACTGAATTCAAAAATACATCAAAAAGATCATCTATCATGATCAAGTAGGATTATTCCAGGGATGCAAGGATGGTACAACATTTGAAAATCCATCAACATCATGCAACACATCAACAAAAAGGACAAAAACCACATGATCATCTCCATAGATACAGAAAAAGCATTTGACAAAATTCAACATCCATTCATGATAAAAACTCCCAACAAAATGGGTACAGAGAGCAAGTACTTCAACATAATAAAGGCTATATATGACAAACCCACAGCCAACATCATACTTAACGGCAAGAAGCTGAAAGCTTTTCCTTTAAGATCCGTAACAGGACAAGAATGCTCACGCTCTTCAATTTTACTCAGCATAGTTCTGGAGGTCCTAGCCACGGCAATCAGACAAGACAAAGAAATAAAAGGCATCCAAACTAGCAAGGAAGAGGTTAAACTGTCCCTGCTTGCAGTTGACATGATACTGTACATAAAAAACCCTAAAGAATCCACTCCAAATCTACTAGATTGAATATCTGAATTCAGCAACGTTACAGGATACAAAATTAATACACAGAAATCTGTTGCATTCCTATACACTAATGATGAACTAGCAGAAAGAGAAATCAGGAAAACAATTCCAGTCACAGTTGCATGAAAAAGAAAAAAAATACCTAGGAATAAACCTAACCAAGGAGGTCAAAGACCTACCTATACTCTGAAAACTACAAGACACTCATCAGAGAAATTAAAGAAGATACCAATAAATGGAAACACATCCCGTGCTCATGGATAGGAAGAATTAATATTGTCAAAATGGCCATCCTGCCTAAAGCAATCTACAGATTCAATACAATCCCTATAAAAATACCAACAGCATTCTTCAACGAACTAGAACAAATAGTTCTAAAATTCATATGGAACCACATAAGATCCCTAATAGCCAAAGCAATCCTGAGAAGGAAGAGTAAAGCAGGCGGAATTACGCTCCATGACTTCAAGTTATACTACAAAGCCACAGTAACCAAGACAACTTGGTACTAGCACAAGAACAGAAGTATAGACCAATGGAACCAACTAGAGAGCCCCATATAAACCCAACCATGTACGGTCAATTAATATATGATAAAGTAGCCATGGACATATAACGGGGAAATGACAGCCTCTCCAACAGCTGCTGTTGGCAAAACTGGACAGCTACGTGCAAGAGAAGAAACTGGATTATTGTTTAACCCCATACACAAAAGTAAACTTGAAATTGATCAAAGACCTCAATGTAAGTCATGAAAACATAAAACTATTAGATGACAACATAGGCAAAAATCTCCTGAATATAAACATGAGCAACTTCTTCCTGAACGCATCTCCTCAAGCAAGGGAAACAAAAGCAAAAATGAACCCATGGGACTACAAGTGCCAAATGATTTCCCTCATTTGTGGAGTACGACAATGAAGCAAAACTGAAGGAACAAAACAGCAGCAGACTCACAGACTCCAAGAATGAACTAGTGGCTACCAAAGGGGAGGGGTGTGGGAGGGCAGGTGGGGAGGGAGGGAGAAGGGGAATGATGGTATTATGTTTAGTACACGATGCAGGGTTTCACAGGGAAGACAGTGTAGCACAGAGAAGGCACATAGTGGATCTGCGGCATCTCACTACACTGTTGGGCATTGACTGCATGGGGTATGGGTGAGGACTTGATATTATGGGTAAATGTAGTAAGCACATTGTTTTTTCATGTGAAACCTTCATAAGAGTGTATACCAATAATACCTTAATAAAAAATTTAAATAAATAAATAAAATAAAAAAATAAAAACATACTAACTCTACAGTCTTCTCTATTTCCTCTACTTTCTCCCTTGTATGAATTGGAGCTACTACTGTATAACAGTATAGGTTATACTCCAGAAAAAAAAAATAACTTCAGGAAAACAAATAATATGACTCTAGCCCTCTGATTTTATCAAGCTCTGAGAGAGGCAGAAGATTGCTTCCAAATTACTGCTTTCATGCAAACTAACAACAAACATTACACATTAGGCTCTGCCCACAAAGATGCAATAAATTTTCTGTTTAATGCTAGGAAAGGTTATCTTTTCTGATATATGTATCATACATATATAAAATTAGATAACCTGTAACTCCACTCTTTGCCTTGGCTGTCACAGTTCACAGCAGTAAGATGTATTAACAGTTTCAATATTTTATTTTACATGGGTTATGTGTTACCATGTACTACACTCCTGACCATCTATCTACACACCATTCCTTTTAAGTCTCATTCTTCATTAATTGGCCTTCATCATTTTCCTATTGTTTTAATATTTGTCTTTTACGGTAAGACAGCTGGAATTCATTTTAGAAGTCAGCAGAGCAAAATAGAAAGCACAACTGAAGTTCACACAAAAAGTTCAAAATAAATCCACAGGCAGAAAACTTAACTTTAACAAGCAGCTGGAGAACAGAACTTACGGAAGAACAGGGCATTCATTATATATCCCATACTCCCATGCTTACCACCACAATCACACACACACACACACACACACGCGCGCGCGCACGCATGCACACATACACACATCAACTTAGGTGAAAATAAACTATATTTGAAAATTTGTTTTCTAAAACTATTAATGATTCTATACTTATTATTAACAGTTCTGAAATCTGAAACACCTATGTTTCTAAATTTGGAACAAAACTGTCCCACAGCTCAAAGCAGAACTCTTATTTCTAGCCTACAAGGTCATGTCTCTAAGTACCTGTTGAGAAACTTTAACAAGTTTCATCTATTAATAGCTTGACAGTAGGTGCAGTGAAACTGCCAAAGGTGCAGTCCTTCAGATAATGCACAAATGCCTTCTCTTCCTGTTGAAATCTCACCTCAAAACTTCTAATGCCAGCTTTAAAAAGCTAAGAATTCAATGAAATCAATAGCCTCATCATGTTTAAAGCTTTAAAAATCTAACAATAGGAAGTTATATTGCTTCTTTTTGGAAACAGTTCACATTGGCTCACTCAATCCTAAGAGAAAAAAATTGATCATTTTTCTAAACAAAACACCTGCTATCAAAAGTTACTGCATGTTATGAATCTTAAAAGAATTTTGCTTCCCATAGTATGGTTGCTGTTTTCCCTATTCTGTGTCGAATCTCTGGCAAACAGCCTTATTGAGGAGAAATATTTTTAGAGGAACTCTAAGAAAAGCCTATTATGTCCCATCTCTTCTTCACAAAGTCTCTCAAATATGCTTTTCCCTTCAACTGCCACTACCAGTTTTCTGAAATCCAGCCCTTATTATTGCCTCCATGAAATACAACAACCTCCTGGCTATTCTTTTTGTCCCAAACCTCCTCCCACTCTAATCCATTCAGAGTTATTGATATGTACTTGCTGGACATCAATTCTGTTAACTAAGTGACATAATTCCGCGTATCAGCCTTAAAAAGGACTGATGCAGAAGGGTGAAGGAAAGGCCCCATGACCATATCTGCCCTGTGGGCAACACAGTGCAAGTGCATGTACAAATGCATCCTGCTGTACACTTCAGATCTGTATGTTTCATGCACTTTACTATATATATTTTATAGCTCTATTAAAAAAAAGGGAAAATAAACTAGAAGAAAACAATTGTGAATATTTACCTGATCATGAGGAGGATAAGAACTTCCCAAATGCAAAAGTAACAGTAGAAATCAAAGGAAAAGACTGATAAAAATATTTTCAACACAGATGACACATCTAATTAATATATCCCCCTGTGCCTGTGCTGCATGAAAAAACTCTAGAAGAGGGATCAACAAACTAAGATTTGTGCTCTATTTTTGTATGACCCCAGAACTAAGAATGATTTTTTTCATTTTTTAAGTTTTACAAACACAACACACACATACACAAGAACATTCCACAGAGCAAAACATTTACTATTTGGCCCATTAAAGAAACAGTTTCCCAACCCCTGCTCTAAAAAAATAGCCCAACAAACTAATATATGCCATTACTTATGAAGGACAAACAGAAGAATCATTACACTTATTAATGGCTGCCCCAGCTCTGAAAATTTTAAGTCAAATATCCCTCTTTAGCCATACATCCCTTTGTACCCAGCATATCTGTTCTTGAACTTCATCAGGAAATCAGATCCATGGGCTTTCCATTTTCTAGCCCTCCCCTATTTTCACTCCTACCCTATGCTGAGCATTTTAGCTCAATTGCTCTCACACCCAAACCTTCAGTTCTCTTGCTCCCATCCTCCTGTCACACCTGCTCTATCAATCCTACTTCCTTAAAGACATCGATCTGAATGTCCCAGGTACACACATTCAAAAACTGTCTCACACTGAACTCTCAACTCTCTTCCAAGACTTGCTGCTCCTTCTGTATTTAACATCTCAGTGAATGGCATCAAGATTCATTCAACTGGCCCAGTCCAGAATCCCAGAGTCACACTTGATTCTACCCTCTCTTTGAAACCCTCACATCAATCACCAGAACCAGTGAAAAAGCAAACAGCCAACAGACAGGCTCTGAGTAACATTACATAACTGAATTCCTCAGCTCTCCCACCCCCGCCACCCCACGAGTAACCTTATTCTTTGTCTGCACTGCAATCCTTCCAGAAGGTGTTTCCATACCTTCACCCCAGGGAAGCTACCCGGATCAGTGCTTCTCAAACTACCTATGGTGGGCTTTTGTAAAATATAATAAAAATGAATTACTAGGCAAATAAATTGTTTTCAAAAAAGACATACAAAAATACAAGCACAATTTCTTAATTAGATTCAAATGATTAAAAAAAAGTTAGCCAAATTGCTATAAAATTTTCTTACAATGCTCATTTTCAATTGCTAAAGTCAGCTAGTTGAAACTAACAAAAGCACTACACCAGAAGCACAGCTGGCCCCCACCTCTGACTTGTGTTCCCTGCGCTTGCATTAATTTGCTCATTATTATACTATTACCCTAAGTGTAGTCTTGAGCTAAGCCTTAACCTAAACCTTTCTATTCTGTCACAGAATTACTTGGCTCACTTTTGTAGTCAAAAGAACACAAACCAACCCACAGCTCTACCTGTTCTCTCTCTTTGCTTTATATCCCCTCTCCATTCAGGACTAGTCCAGCTATAGTTTCTCCTTAATCCTCTCATCTCTAATAAATAAGCTGGATACCCTTCTCTCCTCTGAAATAATGGAATCCCCTCCTTCATCAATTCTGCCTTCTCAATGTATGGAAAAGCAAGAATGCAGAAAAGTTCTACAAGCTAACAAAATTTCAAAAGTTCTTTAATAATCAACAAAATTACTTCCATATAGAAACACTTCTCAATACAGGGGATAAAATTCAAACAGCAGAGTACACACTTGCTATGGAGTAAGCTTTCTTATACGGAGATGATGCCAAACAACACTGAAGTCACAATTAACAAACAAATCCATGATTTACCTTGTGAAGCATAGCAAATCAGTCATTTCCAATTTTATTTCACCAGTAATGGAAAGAAAAGAGTGATCATGATTAAATCAATCACGTAAATAAACTGTACTTACGTGTTAAATGAAAGATTCCATCACAGGCACTAATATGAGATAAAAAGGCATTTCCCAGGCCTTGTCCATTATGAGCTCCTTTCACAAGGCCAGCAATATCCACTACATTTAAAAAGGCAGGAATTTTGCTGAAAAACAAAAGATGGTTCGATTACAAATAGTGCTAATAATCTGTTTATTAACCAAATAGATTCCCCAAACATTTTACATGAATTCTTTTCTATCTAGAATAATGTTTACAAGACTATTGATGATTTCAAAAATTAATACCAAAAAATTTTAAGAAATAATCTTTTAATATATTAGGGCTTTCTTACATAGGAAAATGAAGGAAAAAAACCCATAAAGAAGAATAAATGGTTTTATTGTGCCTAAGATTAAAACTCCTATCATTAATTTTACTACACTCTTCTGTTGGCAAATATACATGCCCACACACAAAAGGAGCAGAAAACATTTAAAGAGTACACCAATACATAGACTCATATAAGTGGTTACCAAGGGGGAGGGTTTTGAGTGGGGGAGAAGGGAGGAGGGGAAAAAGGGGCACAATAATTCACAATCACATATAAGTTGGTCACAAGGACGGTAGTACAGCATGGGGAATATAGTTAATGATTCTGTAACATCTTACTATATTGATAGTGACTGCATTAGAGGGGGTAAGGATTAATAATATGGGTAACTATTGAACCACTGTGTTATATATTTGAAACCAACTTAAGATTGTGTATCAATGATACTTTAATTAAAAAAAGAAGAAGAAGAGGAAGAGAGAGGAGACCACCCCCACCCCCACCCTATGGGTAGGCACAGGGATAAGGCTGTTGTCTACAAGCAGGGGAGAGAGTGCACATCAGAACCCAACCACACTGGCACTCTGGTCTCAGACTACAGGATGCCATAACTGTGAGAAAATAAATATCTGTTTATTTAAAAAAGAAGAGTACACTGATCCGAGGCAAGGTATTTTCACACAGAATAGGCCAACATACTTAGTACCAGGCACTGGACTAAGTGCTTTACATTTATCATCATTTCAAAGTTCAAAACAACTCCATAAGGCAGTTCCTATTTAGTGAACCCACTTCACAGATGAAAAAAATAAGCCTTAGAGGAGTTAAAAAATATACTGCATACACAATCACTCAGCTAGTAGTGACAAAGATTCAAACACAGGATATCTGGATTTACATTTAATCACCATATAGGTTAAATAGACAAAAAAATGCATGCAATGATGTAATCCAGTTATTAGCGTAGAAATAATCTAGTTGTTAACAAAATTGTATGTATGCATGAATGTATGAAAATAATCTATGCATTGCTCAAAGTAACAGCACAGTTAATTCAAGTGAGAAACCAAGTTAGGAAAACCATTTGGCCATGAAGAAATGGATATTAAAGTATATGAGTAAATAAAGCTACTTTCTAGTATGTATCCTTTGTCACTTTTCAAGAGTATTCATTTTTCAGAACATCAATTTCACTACGTGATAAAATACAACATATAAGTTCCACATAATAACTCCCTATTGTCTGCATGGAAAATGAGTCCTTTTAAAGAAACTTCCACAAAAATGTTTTATACAAACAGAAAATACTTGAAAACTGTTAGCAGCTCCACAAAAAACAAAATGTGGTCAGGTTTTTTGTTGGATGTTGTGGTGGCCTCCCCAGCATCCTCTGCCACGTCTTTTGGTAACTATACTGATTTTTATTTGGCTAGCCATACTTTCCCAACATAGCCAAGCGTTTAGGGAAGCTGGCTCTACCCCTAACTCCAGAAGGGGGGCATGTAGCTTAGGCCTATATCAAGCGGTGTAATCTCATCCCATAGGCACAATTAATGCTCCTCGGGCCTACACCTTGCCCCATTTGCCTAAAAAAATTTAAGATGTTTGCTGGAGAGGGTTGGGGGTTCTTAAATAGAAACTCAATCTTCTTAGAGAGCTTCTAGAAGCAAACCCCTCTGCCTTCACTCTGAACATGGACAAGTATACAGTTCCAAGATTTGAGAGACACCCTGTGACCACAACAGAGGGCAATCTTAGGATCAAGATAATAAAGTGAAACGGAGAGGTGAAAGAAGCCAGGTCCTTTGATGGCATAACCGAGTTACGGAAACCCGCACTAAAAATGCCATGCTACCTGTTACAAACCCAATCATTTTTTTAAGTCAGTTGTTAAGTGCAACCAAACTAGATCTAAATGATAGTATTTCTAAAAACTAAAACTACCATATAATAAATATTAAGTACAGCTGCATGGATATGAGTGGAAAGGCACACTGAATCTGATGTGAGAGGCCCTGGTTCTATTCGTGGTTGACACTAACTGTCTGTGTGACCTCAGACAAATCATTTCACCTTTTCTGGGCCTCAGTTTCTTTTTAACAGGAAACTAGACACAATAACCTATAGCTCTGAGATTCCATTTTCTAATGAAAATGAGTTTCTTTTTTTTTTATTTGGTATCATTAATCTACAGTTAATTACATGAGCAACTCTCAATTACATCATTTTTTTTACTTTTTTATTTTTTTTTGGTATCATTAATCTACTATTACATGAGCATGAAAATGAATTTAATTCTGATTCTTGATTTAAGGCTAGGATAAAGGTTTAAATTACTAATACATATCTCAAAAAGTAAAAATTTGAACTTAATTCAAAGATTTTTTTATGTACTATACCAATTATCTTGTGACTACTTGAGCAAAATGTTTTTAGACAATATGAAATTTCCCTGAAATTAAAATAATAAGATTAAAAATCTTTTTAATCACTGTAGTATAATGAATAGAGAATACCAAAAACATTTTATAAGTTTTTCTTCAGTAGAAACAGACTGAAATGATGAGCGGGATTTTTCTTTCACCAAAAAAAATTAAAAAATCAAGAAGTTGCAATAATAACAGAGAAGTCTGGGGTAGCAAAAAGAAATATTATGAATTATTGTCAATTCTTATTTGCTTGCCCACAAAGAGGCCAAAATTAAGCTAAGGAGAAAATGAAAATGGTTTCCGATTCTTTTTATTTCCACGAAAGCATTTAATCAATGTTCGCCAATAAGGAAAAGTAAGGAAAATTTTGAAATATTAATTTCCGCATTGCCTGAAATTTCCACAAATTTGAAGCCCAAGCACTTTAATTATTGATATTGTTCTCTTCAGGTCTCTGGAAATTTTCAGCAATGTTACATGACCACACAGTCCAGTAGTGGCAAAGGCCCACACAAGGTGAGAGTCAGAGTGAGGAGAGAAGGTAGCAGCAGGAGCCTGTATAAGGAAGGCCCTGGGGCAGGAGAGAAATCCAGCAGCAGCCAGGGCCCAAGCCAGACTCCAAACTGGGTGACAAACCTGGAGGTCAAGAGACTAGCTACATATAAAGGGTTTGAGAAATAAGCACATTATTGGGACAACTGAGAAGTCTAATCAAATCTGTGAATTAGACAGTAATACTGGGTCGGTGTTAATGTTCTGACTTTGACAGTTTACTGCAGTTCTGTAGGAGAATGTCTACATTCAGTAAACACAAACAAGAGCAATGTGACATCATATCTGCTACTTATTCTCAGAGGTTCGGAGAGATTTGGGTGAAGGGTTTATAAGCATTCCATGTGTAATTTTACCTCTTTTATGTAAATTTAAAATCATTTATACTTAAAGTTTTTTTAAAAGAACACAGAAGTCAGCTTGAGGAATCAATTCAGGGGATATGACTAGAGCTATATCCAGTGACTCTGACATTATAACCAGTTGAGTGACACCAATTTGAATAAGTGAAGATAAGAAAGCTCTTCCTTACAGTAGAATGCCAACTAATAAACAAAGAACAAATGATGGAATTACAAAATCACCAACTGATAATCATCACTGTAATAAATCATCAAAACAAATCAGTGGATGCTCAAAACTAGTGGAAAAATATGGGAAAAGTGAATTAATTCAGTATGCAGTTTGTAGTCAGAACTCACGGGAATTGCTGAGAGGTTGGATATGGGAGTGAGGGAAGAGAGGGGTAAATCTTGGCCTTTCACCTGATCAACTAGGAAAACAACAATGCTGTTTACTGAATCATTAAAATCTTGAGGAAGAGCAAATCTGGCACAAGACAGGGTGAAATCAAGAGGCCCATTTTGGACATGTCAAGTTTGAGGCACTTATTTAGTTATCCAAGTGTCAATGTCAAGAAAAAAATTAGATATATGTCTAAAGTTCTACAGAGTTCAGGACTAGAGATAGAAATTTAGGATTTATAAGCATATTCAAAACAGTGAAAAACTAAAAGCACACTAAATTGCAAATAAACTGTGTACACTTATATAATGCAACATTAAACGTTATTATATTATAAATTATTATTTAAATCTGTATTTTTCAAACGCCCCAAGTAAAAAAAAGTACCCTATTTCTGTAAGTATATGTGCACACAATCAGAGAATAGTATGGAAGGATATATCTCCCAAGTATTTACATCTATTATATCAAAGTAGAAGCATGTGTGACTTTTCTCCTCTCTTTATACATTCCCATATTGTCTGAACTGCCCACAATGAATCTGTACTATTTTATTCTTTTCTAGTTAAAGATATACTACATGTTTGTCATAAACACTTCAAAGAATATAGAGGAATATAAGAAATAAGATAAAAATCACCTAAAAATTCTATTTCCCAGATAAAACCATCAATTAGTTTTTCTTGTTTATTTCACACATACACATTTTCCTATGAATACACATATGCATGTGTAATTTTACATGAATGGGACCATATAATATAGACTAATTACTCTACTTCATACTCCCCAGAAAAAGACAACTGCAGTGGTAACAGCCACACATATCCTTCCTGACCCTTTGTATGCTCTACATTATTTTTATAATCACCCAAAACATTAATGCTACATTAATGGGGAAGACCAACTCTTCTACATGATTTTACATGTATATATCTCTTACGTAAATTTACTCAGCCTATTCAGGGCCACCAAGTTAACAATGGCATGATGGTTTTCTTACCTTGCTGGTTTGTGGTACTGGCAAAGGAAGTCAAACCTTTCATCTGGCACAGGTACTCTGCTCTCATTAGGATCAATAGTGCAGAATGGGAAGTTTTCTGCAGAGGCCTGACTATTGGTTAATACATTGAAGAAGGTAGACTTCCTAAAACAAATAAAAACAATTTCAATTATTAGGCTAATATTAAGAAAACTTCATCTTGCTCTAATTTCAATGCTCCAGTAAGATCCATGAGAATTATAAAAACAATCTGGGAAAAGGGGGTAGGGGGAATACATTTTTACTAACAAAAATGAATAAAATTTACAACAATGCATCTTATGGTTTATAATTTTATGTTCCTAACTCAGTCTGTTTGGAACTTGAAGAATATTTGTTATAAATGATAGGTAGTCTCCCATCATACCATAAAATCTATTTTATTCCTAAAGAAGCTGGTAGTACCAGTATCACTTCACCTTTATCTAATAAAATCTTTTCTAGCATAAATGTGTGTATCTAGATAGATCAATCACTTCCCAAGCATTCTGAATTGGGAAATAGATGCTAACTGTCTAGTAGGTAATGTGAGGATAGAGCTCAGACTCCCTTCTAATTGTGAGTACATAAGGATTACTGGTAATCTAGAATTGTGAATTATGAAAAGTCAAAATGTGATCTTTTTTCAGGGTATAACAAATCAAGAATAAACCTATTAATAATGAATAAATGAGTTACTAATATTCTAATTATCTGATTCTTGTTAGGTATTACATGTTCAGAGAATGCCAACTCATATTACCACAAGCCACATTTTTAAAAATACAGTAAGTGTCAAAAATTATAGAGCAAAATCCAAAACAAAATGGAAATTTTAAAGGTTTGTTGATCTGTTTTGCACTACTTTTCAATTCCATCACTAATATAGAGTACAGAATTCACTGCAGTGAATTTTCCTTGCTCCAGAAATAGGACTGTACCACACATGAGGATTTAAAATGAAAATTGTTATGTAGTATCTTTTTAAACTGGAGGAACTGAGGAAGTAGACAAGGATTACTTGGGAATTGTGAAACTGGTGCTTGCTAACTCTAGCCTGATGTGATTATGTAAAATGTTTGCGTATGGACCAAATTTTGTAACAAAAGAATATTCAAAAAATACAGTAATTGGGTTGGATGGTGGTATTACGAATGACTATTATTCTTTCTCAGACATTTTTTAAGGTAAAAAATGTCAACTAAAATGAGATCTAGGCCTGTATTCTTCAAGAGAAATTTATAGTTGTTACAGTCAGCTCATCTGATTGAACTTTTAAATCAAACAACTTTTGTTTGTTTAAACTCTGAGAACCTGATGAGAGTAATGAGTAAAGAACAAAAGGTAACCAATCAGACACATGAAAAGATGCTCCACATCACTAATTAACAGAGAAATGCAAATTAAAACTACAATGAGGTATCACCTCACACCAGTAAGGATGGCTACCATCCAAAAGACAAACAACAACAAATGTTGGCGAGGTTGTGGAGAAAGGGGAACCCTCCTACACTGCTGGTGGGAATGTAAATTAGTTCAACCATTGTGGAAAGCAGTATGGAGGTTCCTCAAAATGCTCAAAACAGACTTACCATTTGACCCAGGAATTCGACTCCTAGGAATTTACCCTAAGAACGTAGCAATCAAGTTCGAAAAAGACAAATGCACCCCTATGTTTATCGCAGCACTATTTACAATAGCCAAGAATTGGAAGCAACCTAAATGTCCATCGGTAGATGAATAGATAAAGAAGATGTGCTACATATACACAATGGAATATTACTCAGTCATAAGAAGAGGGCAAATCCTACCATTTGTAGCAACATGGATGGAGCTGGAGTGTATTATGCTCAGTGAAATAAGCCAGGAGGAGAAAGACAAATACCAAATGATTTCCCTCATCTGTGGAGCATAAGAACAAAGGAAAAACTGAAGGAGCAAAACAGCAGCGGAATCACAGAACGCAAGAATGGACTAACAGGGTGTCAGATGATCGGCTATGGAGGTACATTTTTCTGATAATATTCCTTTCTCTTAAAAAAAAAAAAGCAGTTCCTGTGTGGTGACCTCCAATGAGTTCTACACAATGGTATAAAGGGCAGATCAAAGTGTGGGCAAAGGGTCTGTTTGTGTTTATACAGAGGATCAAAGCCTAATTTGGCTACCCCGAAAATGAACTAAGATGCGATATGAAGAAGAACTTCCAACATCAGCACTCTCTGGAAGAGTCATACCAGAAGATGATCATCAAAAAACCTCAACAAAGATCCAGGCGATGCTGCAGTTGTAGCTGCATTCATCCCACCAGTTCCTGGACTTGCCATGGGAATGAAGAAGGAGATATCTAAGCTGGCCTGTGCAGGAACAATAAAACAACAAATTTGACTGGATCTACACTGTTGGAACTCAACCAAGAATTAGGAGAAGTGCAAGTTGTAGCGCTCCAAAATCTTAGAACTACAGACTATCTACTGTTAAAAGAACATATGGGATGTGAACAGTTCCCAGGAATGGGCTGTTTTAATTTGTCTGATTTCTCTCAGATTGTTCAAGTACAGTTGGACAATATCCATCATATCATAGACAAATTTTCACAAATGCCTAGGGTGCCTAACTGGTTTTCTTGGCCTTACTGGACATGGCTGGTAATTCTAGATCTGCTTTGGTTATGTAACTGTATTCCTATTATGTTAATGTGTGTGTGCAATTTAATTAGTAGTTTAAAACCTATACATGCTGAAGTTACTCTACAAGAAGATATGTCAAAGAAATAATCAATGTTCCCATGTTTTCTTGCATCTGCTACTTCTATAGCTTTTCTTCTTCCTTCCTAATTACAACCCTTAAATAGAATTCGTGCCTCATATCGAATTTACCGAGTATCATAATTCCTCCAAGTGCTAAAGATACCTCAAGACAAATGCTGGGCATAGAAGCCACAGGGCATAAATCTGCAAAGAAGTAAAAAGCTAACCTTCTCAAACAATAATGCTTCTCTCTCACTTACCAACTTTACATCTGCCTGTATGGCCCCGGAAGATGACTGGTTAGCCAGAGATGGGTAAGATTCCTCAAGGGAGGAACAACCTAAGACAGGCACAGTCGCAGGGGGGCCATCAGGTGAGAAACTGGGGATCAACAGAGGTGAGGCTTAGAACCTCTCCCCCCCCTGTTTTGAGAGAAATCTTCTGCATCTGTGGATGTTTTATTGCCCTTGTCTAGCTTGGATTAACACATAGTCTACAGGCACACACCTGATCATCTACATTTGCTCTCTTACAACACTAAACTAAGTTTTCTACCTTTATCTTACATCTACCTACCACTTCAGCATTTTATTAAGAATAATAATAATAATAAAGGGAGAAATGTGGGATCCACATATAAATCAAGTATAAAAATCAAACGAATATTCATATTTGACCTGATTGTTTATAGTTCATAATGCGTGATCAAAACCGAAAGTTTCTGTGATGACTTCCCTTGCACTGTTCACCATGTAAGAACTTATTTACTATGTAAGAATTTGTTCACCATGTAAGAACTTGTTCGTTATACTTTAGAAGATTGGAGACTGTTGAGAATTAGGCTTGGGGTTGATTAATGATTGTGCATTGAGTCCCCTATACAGAATTTTATTGTTGTTAACAACCATTTGATCAATAAATATAAGATATGCCCTCTCAAAAATAAAAATAAAAAAGAAGTGCATTTTGACAAGATGCTTAACTTGTACCTGCCTACAGGTCATTAAATGCTGCTCTTTTATCATATGCAGACTAAACATTTTAGAATAAAGTAGAAAATGTTTGCTAAAACAACCACGTAAATCATTACTGGTTACCAAGAGCAATATTGACCAAATTAGCTTTCCAATGCCTACTTATAATAGAATCAGGTAAAGTCATGCATTACCAGGCCTCTTTCCAGGCCTCATGTATACCCCAGTATTTTTAAAACATCTCAGGTGATGCAAAGGTAAAGTCAGGTTTTGGAACCACTGGAATAAATTCAAACTCCGTTAACAACACACTGAATAATATTGATTATTGTAAAATTTATAGTGGTAATGATAATTAAGAGGAAATCACTAGTTTCTACAGAACTAGCTTTTAATTTCAATCCCATTAAGATAAATGTCACAGAATTTAACTTAAAATAAACTGATGTATTTATAAAGCTATAGTCCATCTATTTCCAGAAAAATCTGAAGCTTAATGCAATTTTTTAAATTAACACATATAATAAGGCAGATAATTTTTAAAGTGAACTGTAATTTTTAAGTATCATGTTCATTAAAAGTAACCAGGATTTCTTGGAGAAATGTTTAGCTCCAAATCTGGGACCAGAAATATACAAGATAAATCTCAAACAATTTTCCAAGGGAAAATAAGAAGCTATTAAATGCCATGAAATATTGTCAAAAGCACTCTGGAGCCAACTTAAAAGGGCCTACTGTCCAAAGATGGGTCACTCTGAACATCAGTAAGAACAGCTGCAATGGATTTCAACAAATCAAATAAATTCATATCTATGAGTTGTTAATAATCTTCAACAAAACAAAAGCAAAAAAGTCCTCTCTGGAACCTTTTAAGGACTCCAGGTGATTGACTCTTTTGAAGATTGTAAAGTAAAGCACTTACTGTGTCCTTCCTATATGAACTGTACTTTTACAGTAACAAAGCACTGATTAAGAAAAGATTATTCTGGAAGTAAAACATAGAGAACACTGTGAAATCTTGGTACGATAATGGGATAACACACTTGCTGTGGGCAAGCATCTAGTAATGTATATAATTATCAAGTCAGAATGCTATACATCTGAAACCAATATATGTATCAACTTTATTCCAATAAAAAAAGATTATTTTACAGACATATTCCATTCAATAAATGAGGAAAGGATAAAAAACTTAGAATACTGCCATTTTGCAAGGAATTAGTGGATATGGGTAATGATCACCACTGGTAGTTAATACTGCAAAAGAGGGGGAAAAATGATATTTCCTAACAGAAGCATATATACCATCTTTCGAGTATTCTTGACATAAAATTTATCTGATAAAAAATTATCTGATATTAATCTGGTCAAACCTTTAGATACTGCTACCACTTATAGTAAATTCAGAGCATAGAAGAATATATTAAATGACATCACTAATGCAGTCAACAAAATCCAGATTTTGGAAAAATCTGTAAGACAAAAAACAGGTTTATTTAACAAGACAATTGGAGGTGGGAGCAAATTCTGCTTCCGAGTGAGATGTGAAAGCTAACAGCAGACTAGAACTCTCACCCAGAGTTAGAAAAGCCATACGAATGCAAAAAACAGAGCATAGGAATATGGAAATGGAAAAAAATCTCAAAGAAGTGATCTGACCTCTATAGTCACTTTTTACCCTTTGGAGTATTTGCCCATTCTGGGCAGAGCAAGGAGGCTGAGAATCCAGGAAGGAGGCTGAGAATCCAGGAAGGAAGCCAAGAACCCAGGGTTAACAATCATGGAAAGCTTATGCTGGAGGACAGAAAACCCAGCAAAGCATTTGGAGGCGACTTGGAGGACCTCAAGAACATAACCAGTTTTGCCTTCAAGATACTTCTCTCTCAAGAAGAAAATTACAAAAGTATATAGAAGTAAATACTGACATATATTGGCCCACTCTCCACATCTTATTCCACAGCTCATAAAAAAATAAAAGTAAGATTGCCAAAACAGCCCATGAGTCCTTATTCATCTAAAATGTAACTAAAATATTGTAACCCACAATGAAAATATTATAAAATAATGTACAAAAAAGTACTTAAAGGAAAATTTAAATATTAATCTAAACACAGAACATTTGTGCCTTTTTGGGACATACAAAAAAGCACAATTGTATTTTTTATTGTAGTTAAAAACTGCTCACTGCTATTACCACAGTCATGGTAACTGAAATATAAAAAGGCCATAGGGAGTTTATGGAGTTACTTTTGAATTTATGGCTACTACCAAATATAACACTTTTGACTGCCTTCCTGGAGAAAAATATGTTTTATAATAAAAAAAGTTTATCCCTTAAAACATATTATGCAATAAAAATACAGCAAAAGAAAGTCCCATTATCTGTTAGGCTAAAAAAATTATTACATACAGTCAAACTGAACTTGGAAGACAAATCCTTATCTTCACAAATTGTTTTATCTTGGTCAAAGATTTTAAATTTCATAAAGTCCAAGCCATGTGTACCTTCCAATAGCTTTGTAAGTACGAAAAAGTGAAAAGAAATAAGGAAGAAGGAAAATGAAAAATTTTAAGGATTATTACTAAAGGTTTCAATGGCAAATTAAGACATTCTGATCGATTCAAATCTATTAAACAAATGCCTTGCAAAATGTAAAGAATGTGGTCTAAGCCTAGAGTAGTAAAGCTCATAAGGCTTTTTGTACAATGAGGATTTTACAAACACACACACATAGATCCTTAAGGTTATTATTAAAGCTTGAAAGTAGAAGATAATAAAGATTCATAAGTATAGGACTCTCTCTTATGCAGGAATGACCATACACAAATATTATTTCCATAATGAAAACATTTTTAAAAAGTGGGTCCCAATTGCCAAAGTCAAAAGAATTTGAGCAACAAAATAAATATTGATAACACTAGATTATAACCCAAAGAAAAACACTAATTTCAGTGAGTTCAAACAGAACTACATAAATGACTGAATAAATAAATAAACTGGGTGAAAAGACAAACCTTCCTTATAGAACAATTCCAAATAACAAATGTAAAAGTATAGTAGGGGAACTAGAAAATCAACATTAGAATACCATATTAATAATTGCTGTAATCAAAATCCACTAAGGAATGACAAAATCAGGTAGAGAAACTTTAAAAACAAAGAGGATATTTGAACAGACTCAAAATATCTTTCCCCCATAATATAATAATTAATTACTGGGGTGATTTTAACAAATGGCCACTAATTCTTTGATAAACCTTCCTTGTGGAGGTGGAACTGAATTCTCCTCCCCTTAAATAGGGAAAAAACTGTCTTTTCAACAAACAGTGCTGAGAAAACTGGATAGCCGCATGTAAAAGAATGAAGTTGGACCCCTACCATATACCATATACAAAACTTAACTCAAAATGGATTAAAGACATAAATGTAGAAACAAGAACTATGAGACTCCCAAAAGAAGACTTAGGGGAAAAGCTTCATAACATTGGATTTATCACTTATTTCTTAGGTAAGACATCAAAAGCACAGGCAACAAATGTAAAAATAGAAAAATGGGACTACATCAAACTTAAAAACTTCAAAAAAATCAACAAAGTGAAAAGACAACCTACAGAATGGGAGAAAATAATTGCAAATCATGTCTGGTAAAGGGTTAATATCCAAAATATATAAGGAACTCCTATAACTCAACCAAAAGCAAACTTAAAAACTAACACTGAAAAATGCACAAAGTATCTAAACACACACTTCTCCAAAGAAGATAAATATATGACTAACAAACATATGAAAAGATGTTCAACATCATTAATCATCAGGAAAATATAGATCAAAACCACAATGAGCTATCGCCTCACACCCATTAAGATGGCCACTATCAGAAAAAAACAAACAAACCACATAAAATAACATTTTTGGCCAGGATGTAGAGAAATTGGAACTTTGGTACACTGTTGGTGGAATGTAAAACAGTACAGGCACTGTGGAAAACAGTACAGGTATACACATACAAAGGATTACTCAAAAAAGTAGGAAATCCTGTCACATGCCACAACATGGATAAACTCTGAAGACATCATGCTGAATGAAGTAAGCTAATCACTCAAGGGCAAATACCATGTGTGTCCACTTATATGAGTCACCTACATTAGTTAAATTCATGGAAACAAAATAGAATGGTGGTTCAGAGGCTTAGGGGGGAGGGAAATCGGATGCTGTGTTCAATGGATACAGAGCTCCAGACACGCAAGATGAAAAAGTTCTACTAGAGATCTGTTACACAACAATGTGAATATAGTTAATACTACTGAACTGTACACTAAGAATGGTTAAAGCACAAATTTTATGTGTTTCTTACCACAATTTAAAAAAGTCCTCAGAATGAGAAAACATCAAGTTTGAATTGAGACAGGGCTCTGGAGATCAGTAGAAACATCCTTAAGAATATAGCTGAGTAATGATTTGTACATGAGTAAGTTCAGTTTCCAAAAGGCCAGGGAAACCATCCAAAAGCAGAAGAGTGAACAACAACAGTTCAGGCTCACATAGTTTGCAACAGTTCATATTCCTACCAGCCAGAGTAGAGGGATCTTATAATATGAGAAAATTGGGGTACAGTCCTCAAAAGAGTTACATTTTAGTAAAAGGGTTAAATTAGCATGAGAGCAAAAAAAAATGAACTCATCATAAGAAAACATAATAGGAAGCCTCAAAATAACCAAAATGACACACAATAACTAAATGCCAGAATAAAGTCCAACATGTTTTAAAGGAATACTTTAAAATTAAGCATTCAACATAAAATCCAACATCTAAAATCCAATAAAAGCGTGCAAAGAAACAGAAAATAGAGACCCAAATCAGAATGAAAGTCAATGAATACAAACCAACCCTCTATTAGTAATGATAAAGATAATGGAATTAGCACATGAGGACTTTAAATTTAATGTTACACATTTTTTTACAATCTTCTAAAAGATATAAAGGGAAACATGAAGACAATGAGAAGTGAAATAAAAGACATGAAAAACATCCAGGCAGAACCACTATATGAAAAATAGAAAATTCGAAATAAAATGAAATTGAAAAACACACTGGATATGATTAACTGCAGATTAGACTGGCAGGGGAAAAAAAACTAACAAATATAAAGACAAAGCAATAGAAACTATCAAATGAAGCACGGAGGGGGAAAAAACAGGTTGGAGAAAAAATAAGCAGAGCTTCAGTGGAATACTATCTAAAGAACTAACACACACAGAGCCCCAGAAGGAAAGGAAGGCGAAGGAGGAGGTGGGGGGAAAGCACTTGAAGAAATACTGGGCAATTATTTTACAAATTTAATGAAAATCATAAACTCACAAACCTAACATCTCAAAAGACCCCAAACAAAAGAGGCATAAGGAAAACCCCACCAAAGCATATGAAAATCAAGTTGCTGAAAACCAGTAATTGAGAAAATTTTAGTTCCAGCAAAAAAGATGGTAGAGTAAGAGGGCAAGGCAGCAGCCTCCTCCCCAGTACACATCAAAGAAGCAACTACAGCACAAACAACCAGCCCCGAAAAGGACCTGGAGGCTACAGAACAGACCGCCTCCACCTGGAGGAGGGAAGACCTCACAGAGAAGGGGTAAGTGGCAGAGGGGCCATCGAGTGGGACCCAAGCCTTTCCCCATCACAGCCCACAAACTGGAGGGAGAGGACATGAGAAGGGAGAGGATAAGCACTCAGAAACTCTGCACACCTGGCCCTGGAGATCTGCTCTGGGAACACGAGTCCATTCTGTACTGGGTTTTGACGACAAGCAGGGCTGCACACCAGGGAGAGTTGGAGCACTCTGGGAGAGTGAGATTGCTGCTGCTTGTGGAAGACAGGCACGCTCCCTCAGTCCCACTGAGACCCAACACAGAGGCAGCAGTCTGACTTACCAGCAGGACAAAGGGTGCCAGAGGATGGGAGTTGGATGGAGCTCTCTCCATAAGAGAAAGGGCAGGTGGACAACCCTTCCCCAGCTGTCCCTCAGCCCAACAGTTCAGCATGCACAGCACCCAGCCCCAAGTACTCCATCCTCCTCAATGGCAGTTTCCTGATACACTTCTCTGCCAACCCACCTGCCTGCTTGCCTGGCCCACTAGGCCCAGCAGCAGTCCCACTTTGCTGCCTGGCAGGGAGAGGGAGGCTTTCCCAGCCCTCTCTCAGGCCAACCAGGGAGGGGGGCACCTGCGTGAAACACTCCAAACACTCCTTATACACCTTGCTGTCGGCCCAACCCCATGCCGCACTCCTCTGTGCATCTGCCCAGCCCACCCTGTCAGTCCAGCAGCACCACCACTGCTGCAGGGAAGGCAGAGGGTGGCCTGCCCACAACAATCCCAGCAGAAGCACCATGCATAGACCACAACGAGCCTATGCTGATGGAGACCAACCACTGCAGGCAGACAGACAGAAAGATGGCCCCACACACAGCCCACCAACAGCAACTGTGGCTCCATGGCAAAGGAGAACCAGACACAGATGAGCAAAGAGTCTTGAGTTTCTGGGCACCAAAGGATGCCTTCTTCATAAAGTCATTACTTTCTAGATCAATAGGCACAGCAGACCTAATACAAAGGAAGAAACAGAAACACAGACAAAATGGGGAGGCAGAGGAATAGGTCCAAACAAAGCAACAGGATAAGACACCAGAAAGATGGCTAAATGAAACAGAGATCACCAATCTTCTTGAAAAAGATTTCAAAATAATAGTCATAAATATGCTCACTGATCTGCAGGAAAGTAGTGAAGATCTCAGGGAGGATTTCAACAAAGAGAAAGTTTGAAAAAGCCACTCAGAGCTGAAGAATACAGTAACTGCAATGAAAAATACGATAGAGGAAATGAATAATATATTGCTCCAAGTAGAGAAGACAATCAATGAAATGGTAATTAGGGACTGGGAAAACAATGAAGCTAAGGAAAACAGAGAAAAAATAATTTCTAGAAACAAGAAGATGCTAAGAGAGCTGTGTGACAACTCCAAATGAAAACAATATTCACAAAATAGGGGTACCAGAAGGAGAAGAGGGAGACAAAGGAGTAGAAACTCTCTTTGAAGAAATGATTGCTGAAAACTTCCCCAATCTGGGGAAGGAAATAGTCACCCAGGTCATGGAAGTCACCCAGGGTAGGTAGAGCCCCTAACAAAAGGAACCCCAGGAAGATAAGACAAGAGATATAATAATTAAAATGACAAAGATTAAGGATAAAATGGGGGTACTGAAAGCAGCTAGAGGCAAATAATTACTTATAAGGGCAACCCCATAAGGCTATCAGCAGACTTCTCAGCAGAAACTTTACAGGCCAGAATAGATTGTCATGAAATATTCAATGTATTGAAACAGAAGGACCTTTACCCAATAATCCTCTACCCAGCACAGTTATCACTCAGAACTGAAGGAGATTAAAAGTTTCCCAGATAAACAAAAGTTAAAAGAATTCACCACAACTAACCTGGCCTTACAGGATATGTTAACAGGATTTCTGTAGATGGAAATGTTAAGCCTAAAATATTTTTCATCACTGAAAATAAACCCACAGTAAAGGTAGTAGGCCAATTATTTACTAAACAAGTCTAAAGATAAAGAAAAGTAGTAAAGGAGGAAGTGAGGACTTGATAATGTGGGTTAACTGCTGAATCACTGCTGTGTTTTGAAACCAACATAAGATGGTACAGCAATGATATTTTAATTTTTTTTTTAAGTAGTAAAATCAACTATACACAAAATCGGTCAAGGGATACACAAAAAATTCGAATTATGACATCTAATACATGAAGTGTGGAGGAAGAAGAGTAAAAAGAAGCCACTTTTAGACTGTGTTTGAAATAGAGTGACCAAATATAAGCTGTTACATATTTAGGAAACTATCTATGAACCTTATGGTAACCACAAGCCTACAGCCTATAACAGAGACACAAAAATTACAAAAAAAAGAAATCCAATCACAACACCATAGAAAACCATCAAATAACAAGAGAAGAGTATCAGAGAAGAACTATAAAACAACCAGAAAACAATTAATAAAATGGCAATAAGTACATACATACCAGTAACTATCTTAAATGTAAATGGACAGAATGCACCAAACAAAAGACATAAGGTGGCAGAATGGATAAAGAAACAAGACCCACCTATATTGCTGCCTACAAAAACTCATTTCAGACCTAAAATGATACACAGACTAAGAGTGAAGGGATGGAAAAAGATACTACATGCAAATAATAGGGAGAAAAAAGCAGGAGTTGCAGTACTTGTATCAGAAAAAATAGATTTCAAAACAAAGAAAGGAACAAAATACAAAGAAGGACATTATATTATGATAAAGGGATCAGTCCAACAGGAGGATATAACCATTATAAATATCTACGCACCCAATATAGGAGAACCTATATATGTAAAACAAATACTTAAGAACTAAAGGGGGAAACTGACTGCAACTCAATCATATTAGGGAACTTTAAAACACCACTTAAACCAATGGACAGATCAACCACACAGCAAATAAATAAGGAAACACGGGCACTGAACAACACATTAGATCAGAAGGACATAACAGACATCTACAGAACATTCCCCCAAAAGCAGCAGGACACATATTTTCCGCAAGTGCACATGAAACATTCCCCAGAATAGATCACATACTAGGCCACAAAATGAGCCTCAATAAGAGATTCAAGATGGTGGCGTGAGAGGTGAGGCGGAGAATTACTCCTAAAACCACAAATAGTTTGAAAATGTAGTTAATTGATACAACTAACCCTAAAACAGCAACAAGAAAGAAGGGTGAACAAGACTGCATACAGACCTCAGGAACAGAGCAGACGTCACGAAAGAGGGTAACCTACGAAAGCCTTTATCAGGTGGTACCCAAGCCCTTCCCCCACCCAAGCTCACTGGCCGGAGGAAGAGAAATGGAGCAGGGAGTGGGTGGAACCCTAGGATGCTCAACACCCAAGCCTGGAGCTCTGCTTTAGGAGCAGAAACCTATACTGTGTGGTGCTCTGGATGTTGCAGAGCTCACACAGGTGGAGGGCTTAAGAGACAGATTCCGGCCGTTTGTGGAGGAGGGGATCCACACCTGGCCGCTCTGGAAGAAGGGAAAGACAGGCGGTCTGACAGGCTTCCTAGCAGCGAGAGGGCTGCTGAAGGGGCGGGGTTTGCACGGAGCTTGCTGCACAGGGAAGGGGGAGAGCTGGACAAGGTTGTCTGGGCACACTCTGCCCAGCTGGTTGAGAACTTCAGGCACCCCATCCCCCTGGCTGCCCACTCAATTCCGAGGCCCCCCACTGTGATACACAGCCAGCTGTGCCTTCCTCCTGGCCTGCCAACACTGATTCACAAACCTCTAGTCACTGTGCTGGCATCAGGCCAGCCAGAGGGAGACCCGCCTACAACAGCTAGAGACATAAACCACAGAGACTTACACCTGTGTGCCTGGCCCACTGGCTCTGACACCCCAGACAGGCACCGCAGATCGGAATCAGGAAACAGATCTTTCCACCCCCCCAGGCACCAGCTCCGCTCCCCTACAAACCCGAACCTCACTCTAGGGGCTGAGCAGCTCCAGACACTGGAGCTTCTGGGCACTAGTGGGCACCACACAGAAATATGAAACATCAAAAGAACATGGTTCAGACCAAAATCTCACAAACCCCAGAAAAAGGGACTAATGAAACTGAACTCACCAATCTGCATGAAAGAGAATTCAAAATAAAAATCATAAACATACTTATGGAGGTACAGAAAAATATTCAAGAACTCAGGAATGAATTTAAGTCAGAGATTCAATCCTTAAGAAATTCCATATCTGAAATGAAACATACAATGGAGGGATTTAAAAGCAGATTAGATGTAGCAGAAGAGGCAGTAAATGGAACAGAAATTAGACAAGAAGACGACAAAGAAGCTGAGGCACAGAGAGAAAAAATAATCTCTAAGAATGAAAAATACTGAGAAAATACTGTGACCAATCCAAATGGAACAATATTCATATTATAGGGGTACCAGAAGAAGTAGAGAGAGAAAAAGGGATAGAAAGTGTCATTGAGGAGGTAATTGCTAAAAACTCCCCCAGTCTGGGGAAGGAGATAGTATCTCATCCATAGAGGTGCACAGATCTCCCAACACAAGAGACCCAAGAAAGACACCATCAAGACATATAATAATTAAAATGGCAAAGATCAACTATAAAGGCAGACTTTTAAAAGCAGCTAGAGAGAGAAAAAAGATGATATATAAAGGAAAAACTATCAGGTTATCATCAGATTTCTCAACAGAAACCTTACAGGCCAGAAGGGAGTGGAATCATATATTTAATGCAAAGAAGCAGAAGGGCCTTGAACCAAGAATACTATACCCGGCAAGGTTATCATTTAAATTTGAAGGAGGGATTAAACAATTTCCAGATAAGAAAAAGTTGAGAGAATTTACTACCCCAAACCACCTCCACAGTACATTTTGGAGGGACTCCTATAGATGGAAGTATTCCTAAGACTAAAATAGATGTTACCCAAGGGATAGACAAAGAGTATAGAATATGATTCATAACATACAAAGAATGCAGGAGGAAAAAAAGGGAGGAAAAAAAAAAGAACCTTTAGGTTATGTTTGTAATCGCACACAAAGTGAGTTAAATCAGACTGTTAGATAGTAAGGGAATTACCCTTGAACCTTTGGTAACAACGAATCTAAAGCCTGCAATGCCAATAAGTACATACCTATCGATAATCACCCTAAATGTAAATGGTGTGAATGCACCAAACAAAAGACACAGATAAAGTCAATGAATGGACTAAAAAACAAGACCCATCTATATGCTGCCTACAAGAGACTCACTTCAAACACAAAGAAATACACAGACTGAAAGTAAAGGCATGGAAAAAGATATTTCATGCAAGTAACAGGGAGGAAAAAGCAGGAGTTGCAGTACTTGTATCAGACAAAATAGACTTCAAAACAAAGAAAGTCACAAGAGACAAAGAAGGACATCACATAATGATTAAGGGGTCAATCCAACAAGAGGATATAACTATTACAAATATCTATGCACCCAACACGGGATCACATACATAACTGAAACAAATACTAACAGAATTAAAGGGGGAAATAGAATGCAATGCATTCATTTTAGGAAACTTCGACACACCACTCACTCCAAAGGACAGAGCAATCAGACAGAAAATAAGTAAAGACACAGAGGCACTGAACAACATATTAGAACAGACAGACCTAACGGACATCTACAGAACACTCCATCCAAACGCAACAGGATACACATTCTTCTCAAGTGCACATGGAACATTTTCAAGAATAGATCATATACTAGGCCACAAAAATAACATCAGTAAATTCAACAAGATTGAAATTGTACCGACCAGCTTCTCAGATCACAAAGCTATGAAGCTAGAAATAAATTACACAAAGAGAACGAGACAGCCCACAAACACATGGAGGCTTAATAACATGCTCCTAAATAATCAACCAAATAAAAACAAAGATCAAGCAATATATGGAGACAAACGACAATGATAATTCAACAACACAAAAGCTGTGGGATGCAGCAAAGGCCATGCTAAGAGGGAAGTATATTGCAATATAGGCTTACCTCAGAAAAGAACAATCCCAAATGAACAGTCTAAACTCACAATTAGTGACACTAGAAAAGGAAGAACAAATGAGGCCCAAAGTCAGTAGAAGGAGGGACATAATAAAGACTCAAGCAGAAATAAATGAAATTGAGAAGAACAACGCAATAGAAAGAATCAATAAAAGCAGGAGCTGGTTCTTCAAGAAAATAAACAAAATAGATAAACTCCAAGCCAGACTTATCAAGAAAAAAAGAGTCTACACACATAAACAGAATCAGAAATGAGAAAGGAAAAATCACCATGGACAACACAGAAATACAAAGAACTACAAGAGAATACTATGAAAAATTATATGCTAACAAACTGGATAACCTAGAAGAAATGGACAACTTTCTAGAAAAATACAACCTTCCAAGGCTGACCAAGGAAGAAACAGAAAATCTAAACAGACCAATTACCAGCAAAGAAATTGAACTGGTAATCAAAAAACTACCTGAGAACAAAATCCCGGCACCAGATGGTATCACTGCTGAATTTTATCAAACATTTAGTGAAGACCTAATACCCATTCACCTTAAAGTTTTCCAAAAAATAGAAGAGGAGGGAATACTCCCAAACTCATTCTATGAGGCCAACATCACTCTAATACCAAAACCAGGCAAAGACACCACAAAAAAAGAAAATTACAGACCAATATCCCTGATGAACATAGATGCAAAAACACTTAACAAAATATTAGCAAATGAATTCAAAAATACATCAAAAAGATCATCCATCATGATCAAGTGGGATTCATCCCAGGGATGCAAGGATGGTACAACTTTTGAAAATCCATCAACATCAACAAAAAGACAGATAAAAAAACACATGATCATCTCCATAGATGCTGAAAAAGCATTTGACAAAATTCAACATCCATTCATGATAAAAACTCTCAACAAAATGGGTATAGAGGGCAAGTATCTCAACATAATAAGGGCCATATATGACAAACCCACAGCCAACATCATACTTAACAGCGAGAAGCTGAAACCTTTTCCTTTAAGACCGGGAACAAGACAAGGATGCCCACTCTCCCCGCTTTTATTCAACATAGTTCTGGAGGTCCTAGCCATGGAAACGAGACAATACAAAGAAATAAAAGGCATCCAGATTGGCAAGGAAGAAGTTAAACTGTCCCTGTTTACAGATGACATGATATCGTACATAAAAAACCCTAAAGAATCCACTACAAAATTACTAGATCTAATATCTGAATTCAGCAAAGTTGCAGGATACAAAATTAATACACAGAAATTTGTGCATTCCTATACACTAACAATGAACTAGCAGAAAGAGAAATCAGGAAAACAACTCCATGCACAATTGCATCAAAAATAATAAAATACCTGGGAATAAACCTAACCAAGGAAGTGAAAGACCTATACCCTGAAAACTACAAGACACTCTTAAGAGGAATTGAAGAGGATACTAACAAATGGAAATTCATCCCATGCTCTTGGATAGGCAGAATTAATTTTGTCAAAATGGCCATCCTGCCCAAAGCAATCTACTGATTCAGTGCAATCCCTATCAAAATGCCTACAGTATTCTCCAATGAACTAGAACAAATAGTTCTAAAATTCATATGGAACCACAAAAGACTCCGAATAGCCAAAGCAATCCTGAGAAGGAAGAATAAAGCAGAGGGACTTATAGTCCCTGACTTCAGGCTCTACTACAAAGCCACAGTAATCAAGACAATTTGGTACTGGCACAAGAACAGACCCATAGACCAGTGGAACAGAATAGAGAGTCCAGATATTAACCCAAGCATATATGGTTAATTAATATATGATAAAGGAGACATACATATACAATGGGGAAATGACAGTCTCTTCAACAGCTGGTGTTGGCAAAACTGGACAACTACATGTACGAGAATGAAACTGGATTACTGTCTAACCCTGTACACAAAATTAAACTCAAAATGGATCAAAGACCTGAATGTAAGTCATGAAACCATGAAACTCTTAGAAAAAAATACAGGCAAAAGTCTCTTGGACATAAACATGAGCAACTTCTTCATGAACATATCTCCCCAGGCAAGGGAAACAAAAGCAAAAATGAACAAGTGGGCCTATATCAAACTAAAGACTTCTGTACAGCAAGGGATACCATCAGTGGAACAAAAAGACATCCGACTGTATGGGAGAATATATTCATAAATGACGTCTGATAAGGGGTGACATCCAATTTTTATGAAGAGCTCACACACCTCAACAAACAAAAAGCAAATAAGCCAATTAAAAAATGGGCAGAGGAGCTGAACAGACAGTTCTCCAAAGAAGAAATTCAGATGGCCAACAGGCACATGAAAAGATGGTCCACATCGCTAATCATCAGAGAAATGCAAATTAAAACCATAGTTTTTTTTTGTTAACACCAGTTAGGATGGCCAACATCCAAAAGACAAACAACAACAAATGCTGTCAAGGATGTGGAGGAAGGGGAACCCTCCTACACTGCTGGTGGGAATGTAAGTTAGTTCAACCATTGTGGAAAGCAGTATGGAGGTTCCTCAAAAAACTAAAAATAGAAATACCATTTAACCCAGGAGTTCTACTCCTAGGAATTTACCCTAAGAATGCAGCAGCCCAGTTTGAAAAAGACATATGCACTCCTATGTTTATCGCCGCACTATTTACAAGAGCCAAGAAATGGAAGCAACCTAAGTATCCATCGGTAGATGAATGGATAAAGATGTGGTACATATACACAATGGAATATTATTCAGCCATAAAAAGAAAACAAATCCTACCATTTGCAACAACATGAATGGAGCTAGAGGGTATTATGCTCAGTGAAATAAGCCAGGCGGAGAAAGGCAAGTATCAGATGATTTCACTCATCTGTGGAGTATAATTACAAAGAAAAAACTGAAGGAACAAAACAGCAGCAGACTCACAGAACCCAAGAATGGACTAACAGTTACCAAAGGGAAAGGGACAGGGGAGGATGGGTGGGAAGGAAGGAATAAGGAGGAACAGGGCATTATGATTAGCACACATAATGTAGGGGGGGACATGGGGAAGGCAGTACATACAGAGAAGACAAGTAATGATTCTATAGCATCTTACTATGCTGATGGACAGTGACTGTAATGGTGTATGTGGGGGGGACTTGATAATAGGGGGGAGTCTCGTAACCATAATGTTCAAGTAACTGTACATTAACGATATAAAAATAAAATTGAAAAATAAAATTAATGTGCTGGTCTCAGTGTGAGAGGAACTCTAACCTACTTGGCTTAATAAACACTTCAGTTATCAGAAAAAAATAAGAGCCTCAATAAATTCAAGAAGACAGAAATTGTATCAAGCATCTTTTCAGATCCCAATGGTATGAAATGAGAATTACAGAAAGAAAACAAGAAAACCCACAAACACATGGAGACCAAACAACATGCTTCTAAATAATCAATGTGTCACTGAACAAATCAAGGAAGAAATCAAGCAAAACATGGAAAGAAATGGAAACAAAAATACAAAAGTTCAAAATATGTGAGATGCCACAAAAGCGACTGTAAGAGGGAAGTACATAGCAACACAGGCTTACCTCAAGAAACAAGACCAATCCCAAATAAACAGTCTAAACTCACAACTAAAGAAACTAGAGACAGAAGAACAAATGAAACCGAACGTTAGTAGAAGGAGGGACATAATAAAGATCAGAGCAGAAATAAATAAAATAAAGAATAAAACAACACAAAAAAAGTCAAGAAAACCAAAAGCCAGTTCTTTGAGGAGATAAGCAGACAAGACTTACCAGAAAACCCCTAGCCAGACTTACCAAGGAAAAGATAGAGAGAACACAAATACACAAAATCGGAAATGAAAAAAAAAAGAAAGTTAAAACTGACACCACAGAAATACCAAGAATTATAGATTACAGAATTCTATGAAAAAATAAATGCCAATAAATTGGACAATATAGAAAAAATGAGACAAATTTCTAGAGAAGTACAGACTTCTAAGACTGACCCAAGAAGAAACAGAAAATCTGAACAGACCCATCACCAGCAATGAAATTGAACTGGTAATCAAAAAACTCCCAACAAACAAAAATCCAGGACCAGATGGCTTCACAGCTGCATTCAACAAAACACTTAAAGAGCTATAATATCCAGCCTTCTTAAAGTAGTCCAAAGAGTGGAAGAAGAGGGAATACTTTCAAACTCATTCTAAGAGGCCAGCATCACTCTAATACCAAAACCACACAGAGACATTATAAGAAAATTACAGACCAATATCCCTGATAAACACAGATGCAAAAATCCTCAATAAACTATTAGCAAACCAAATTCAAAAACACATCTCCCATCTACTTCTTGTGGGCCTATGCAGACGTGGACAAGTTGAGTCAGGTTTCCTCATACAGGAATCTCAATCACTTGAAGAGACAGCAGGAGATGACAAATGCCCAGAAGCTCAGCTCATATGGCTGAACTCCACGTGGACCCATCCCTGCCAGCACTACCCTGGCTCCTGTTTTTCTTGAGGCCTGGCTGTTCAGCTTGTCCTTCAATTCTACCTTTCCATAAGTAAGTCTCTTTTTCTTGCTTAAAACAGCCAAAATTTGTGTTGCTTACAGAAAACTCTACCTGACACATTTAGGTAATGTAAGACCATTCTACAAAAAGGAGTGTTCACAACCAAACACAATTAACAAAATCATCAAACTGTATATTACTAAAATGAATTTAACTGTAAAGTATACCTCAATAAAACTGGGGGGCAAGGAGAGCAAGGAACATTTATTTTAAAGCATAAATAGCATATTTATACTGGATAATAAAATATTTTTAGATTATTTTCATAAACATTGATTTCATTATGCCCATGGCTAAAATGCTTATAAAGGAAACACTTCTCTAAACAGTTCCATTTAAAGTCAAGCTGTATTTACTATAATGATACAGTCTGGAATAACAGAAGTGTGTTAATATCTAAAAATTATGTCTTGCTTACTACAAAGCTCGTAACGTATATCTCACTTTCAAGTTTATTCACTGCACCCTACAGAACTTTGCTTAATTATTTGTTTTTCTTATATGTCCACACTCTGTTGAGTCTTACTTGGCAAGTAGTCTATATCACAGCAAGAAATCCCTTCAAAATGCAAACCTCTCCAGCTCTAGGAAAGATTTGAATTAGGACAGCCACACTTACTCATGTTTTACATTACGAGAATTTAAGAAATGTCTGACTTGGTCATACCAAGCTCCATTCACTAAGCAATCTCAATAACAGTAACTCCAAGGTGTATAAAAGAGAATGGTTTGTCCTACTTGCCACCAATCTGAAAGCCTTAAAACACGTACCAAAATACCTTCAGCCACCTTAACAAATCCCTATTAGATCTGTTCACCATTAGTACACTAATGACTTTGAGATATTTTATATTTTTATAGTACTTAAAAGTATTAAAATCAAAAGGCAAATAAAAAAGTAGACTTTGAACTTTCAAGTTACATGTGTATGGATTCATATGATAAACCTCACATATGCTTCCTATGCCTGTTATTTGCAAATGATTCACTTTAATTTTAAACATTACAAAACTCAAGTTTTTGCTCTTGTAACTTTCAGATTTAGCCTCTTTATAAAAGATTAACTTTTATCTAACAACTTACAATATTAAATTCAAAATTGTCACCTCCTTCTCCTGAAAAAATTTCAGCCACCTTGATCCCTGATCTCCCAAAAATCTAATCAAATTTATAATGGGGTTTTTTAACTATTCCCTGAAATATCATACTGCATGGCCTAAATAGCCAACCAGCACCAAAATCAAATTTAAATCCAATACTGTCCGTTTCCCAACATTGTTTCAAGCAAACAGAGCTAATCTGGTTCAACTTGTTTTAACTCTCACTGCTGCTTCTTGAGTTTAGCAAAACAAACAACATAGATTAACTCAAGTTTCAACACAGTATCTGTCTGAAAAACCAAAAGAAAATACATCTAAACAAAAACCTTGTTTTGCAACATATTAGTATTCCAGCTTCCTAGCCTTTTCCCCCACTTTAAAAATTACCTCATGAGTTCCCATTTCTACAACAGGACCCAAAATATCAACAAGACGAAAGTGAGAAAAGCCACCTACCCAACATTTGGCAATCCAACAATACCAATTTTCAAGGAGGTTCCAAATCTTCCAATGATTGAGGGTGCTTTAATTCCATCACCTCCCTTTTTGGGGGGCATCTGAAATGTCAAAACAAACATATACATGAACAAAACTTTTTACTATCCCCATCGACCAAATAACACATTTCATCAAACAAAATATATTATTGAACAGACTAAAAGTAAAACATCCTGAATATATCAATCAGTTTGTAAAGAGATCTGATTTTGATAGTTGTCAAAGCAGTCACTCCTGAGAAGTCCTGGACAGACTGATCTAAAAATCAAAAGTAAAATTTAGCTGTCAATTTCCATCCAGGCTGTTCACAAAACACTATTTCTTAACCTGTCATATGGTCATATGAATGAAAACAGTTGGAAATGGGAGCACAGATCAGAAGGTCAAAGAAAATCCGTTCTAGAACCAACAGCAACCGAGTCACCTCCACCAAACCATTCCTTTTCTCTGGAACCTATTCTTTACCATTACCCCCACAGGCACCATTTTTCACATGGATGCATACATGCCGGTATCAGGGTCTTTCCAAACAAATCTCTTCCACCTCTGGCACTGTACCACGCATCAGTCCTCATGAGCAGCTTCCGGAATCCACACTCCGGTTATTTCTAATCGTAAATGAATCCACTAACCCTTTTTATTTACAAGCTGAAACTTTCTCAGTCCTTTCTAATCAGGCTCCAAGTTCCTCCGTGCAGAATTTGTTCCATTTTACTACTGCACACTGAACTCATGAGGTCGGCGAACCTCACATTTTTTAAGCTGGGAACTAAAACTGTTCCTGTCTTCTGGCCCCAGTGGAATCTCCTGGGACTACGTCGCGGCCCTGTTCACTAAGTGATACTCCAGTCTCTGATCCGTGATTCCCAGGCCCAGCGATTTCCCTTCTCAGGGTCGTGAGTCACACCTGTTCCCAGGCAAACCCCAGGCCTCCGAGGCACAGCTGCAGGGGCAGAGCCTCACCAGTCCTCTGGCCTCCTGCCGATAGGCAGTCGGCCGCCCAGTCAGAGTGGGCTCCCACCCAACATCTTCCCCCTCTGAACTGGACGGCCGTCCCGACCTCCGGAGGACGCCTTCCCCAGCAGAGTGCCGAAGTGCGGCGCGGCCGCTCTCGGGTCGCGCGGCCTAGTCCGAGAGCGCCTCATTCATCCACAACACCCCACGCCGCCCGCTGCCCTCGCCCATCCTGGCCACTCGGCCCTGGCCCGGCGCCGGCCACAAAAAAACGGGCCGGGGCGCCGCAGATGCAGGGGAAGCGCGCCCACGAGCTCTCTGAGGGTCTCACCGTGCTCGTGGCGGGCGATGACGGGGGTCCCAGCGGCAGCGGGAGACGAGCCCTGCTGGCAGCGGGAGGCGGGGAAGGAGGAGGAGAGATCGCAGGCCCGGCCCCTCCGCCGAGCTGCACGCACGACGGCGGCAGCGGAGCGGGCGGGCGGGGCGCCGGGCGGCACCTGCGCGCCGAGCACGCGCCCTTCCCGCCCCTCTCGCCCGCCCGCCCCGTCCATTGGCCCGAAGGGCCGAGAGCGGGAGCAGAGTGGGAGGGCCCACGCGGCGCTGAAGCTGGCGGGAGCCGATCCGGGAGTCCCGGGCGGTCTGACCGCCCCTCCCCGCCCTCGGAGTGCGCGTCTTACGCCGCCTCTGCATGCTGCGCTTCTGCGGCCGGATCTCCGCCTCCCTCCGCGGTGCCCCTGGAGATGCCCTTGCACTCTCGTTCGCCTGCCTGCAGCCCCACACGTCACCTGGCCGCCCGCCGGTCTCGGTTGCCTGAGGTCTGACCCGACCCGAGGTTGACTTCTTGGCAGCCTTGGGGATCACGGCCCCAGCCCGCCTACCTCTTCCTGTAACTTTCTTAAGTCAGTCCAAATGGTGAGAAGCTGTTAAGTTTACTTTCTTAAAGAAAATAAAGGCTAAGTGAAGCTTTTGATAACGATCCCCTCATTGCCTTATCATTCAGGCATTTGATCCCCGAATGCATTTAATATAATAGAGCCAATTTTCTCCCCTTTTCCTCTGGATGGATAAGAACAGGGGCCTTCGGAATTTAGGAGACATCAGTTGCAGTCTGAATTCCTCTACTCACTAGCTGTGTGAACCTGGGACAGCCGTAACCTCTCTGGGCTTTAGTTTTCCTCCTGGATAAAATAAGGCTAATTGAGATCCAACTTACAAGGTTATTATGAGGATAAATTGAGATAAAATGTGTGCAAAGCTTGTAGCAGCAGTACCCGGTATATAGCAGGAAAGCTGACAAATGGGAATAAAGGCTATATTTAATATTAGGGTTTCATCCCATCTCACCCACACTCAGCTACACCATGAGTTCCATCTGTAGGTCCTGGTCTTCAGTCAGCATTTAAGTAATTGTTGCAGTGAATGTAGTACTTGTCAAAAAATTGTGAGGCTAGAAGATTCTTTCAAAGACACCAGTCGCTACTACAGGAAAGGATATGAGTTGGTTGTGATCCCCATTTTACAGATAATGAAACAAATATCAGAAAAATTATTAATTTGGATGAAGTCACACAACTAGTAAATGGCAGAAGCCAGATTTCAAACCCCAATCCAACTGAAAAAAATCTGTTCCCTTTCAACCAAATTCTTTCTAGTGGGGAATTAGTATAAGCAGCAACTGTGCTATTATTTATAATAAAATTTCATCAAGGTTTTCCTTAGCCCTGTGAGAGTAAGCTACTTAGAGATAAGTTAAAGAGCTTTTTCCACAAATTCAGAATTTCTCAAGGACATAGGCAACTTGATTAGATTTTGGCTTTGTATTTTTTTCTTAATATTGTCAATAAATATGCACTATTTATATGCTCTCAATTTAGCTCCCTTTTCACCAAAACCGTGCATGGAACAGGTGTCATGAAGCAGGCTGTACTCAACTACAAAACAGAAGGCAGCTAACTAGCTCACATTTTGTAACCACTACAGTATACACTCTTATGAATAGCCCTAACAAAGTAATTCCTAATTATTTACTGCTATTTTGTAGTGAAGTTCCATAATTGGTTTTCACACTGCTGCTTGTGGAAATAGAGAAGAACCTTTACTTAAAAAGCTCAAGGATCCCAGAAAGCCCACTCTGCCCAGCAACCGGCCACTCCAGTACTAGTTGAAAATGTTCCCAATCATGGAGTAACAGAATGATCTTCAACTTATTACAGTCTTTTGGCCAAATCTAGCTACTTCTTCAATCTCAATATCTCTGAGATCTACCCATTCCCTTCAAGTCACAGTATCAAATCCTTGAGTCAGTCACCTACTTCTCTATTTGCTGCTACATCTTTCCTGTACTTTTGACTGCTTTTAAAGTGCCTTGATAAAGCAGGTCGCACGAGCTAGGCAGAGCTTCAGGAGAGGCCAGTTGCTGCTGCTAATAGTTACCTGATAACAGGACTCCATTTCCAACTGATGTCACTGGGGGTCAATTTACATTTGCAAGAAAGAGAATCTTATTGGCCCAGTTTGGGTATAGTTCTCCCAAGGGTCCAATCAGCCTTGGCCAGGTGGGCAGGGATAACATAATAGAAACATCCCTGTGAATGACCTCTCTCTGAAGCAGGCAGTTCTTAGAGAAGCCCCTAGTGGTTATCTAGTATTCCACAAAATAAATGAAGACTCAATGAGACAAACAGGATATTGAGAGTTAACATAAATGTCAAGCCTAATAAAATAATGAATATTTGTCCTTGAGCCTTTTGCACAAAGGGAAGTCTATAGTACCTGTTGGACTCAGTGATTAAGTGAAACCTAGAGGAGAGAATCAGAAGTGGTCTAGAATGGAAACTGAGCAAAAGATTTCTGTCAGGGAAAGAATGAGAATAAACCTTTGGAACAGCCCAACATAAGGTTGCTATTGAGGAAAAACCACTGGGATGAAAAAAAGTAGCCAGAGTACATGTTTTCACTCTTTGCTATCATTAGCCTTTCAGAAGTTTCCTTTCCTTTCCAGGTTTCAGCCAGTGACCAAAGAGATCAAGCAAGTTGACAAAAGGTAACAGAGGATCTCAGTTTAGAGTTAATAATTTATCCCCCAAGACATAGTAGCTCAATTGGAAATCCAGAGACTTACTAATCCTATACAGAAAGCTAAGGGATGAGAGAGGAAGAATATATTGAGAGGTCTGGAAGGAAAGGAGGAAAACAGAATTAGTAACATGTTCACCATTGGCTTGCAGGGCTTGATGAATACCTGTTAGCCAGCCTCATCCACATCTGTTATTGGCATAACAGATAATAAAATAGTAGTAATAACTATACTAGGTGGGAAATTAAGTCCTGATAATGACTTTACAGGGGAAGGGAACCACTTGTATGATACAATGATTTCCAAGAAATAGAAGACCAAACATATGTTTCCCAGATATATTTGGTCTTCACCCACAATTCCTGCAAACACTTAATTGCCATAAAGGTGAAATTGATGTCTTGTTACATTAATTAGGAGACTTTTGGGCCCCACCCAAGGCTGGAACTAGTTGCCAAGAGGACCAACCCTGTTATTACAGAGTAGGAACTTTCAGGCCCCAACCCCCAAGGTCCGGGGAGAGGAGGGGAAAGAGGGGCTGGAGGTTGAATCAACCAATGACCAATAACTCGTCAATCATGACTATGCAATGAAGCCTTCACAAAAACCCATGAGAGCAGCGTTTTGCCCTTTGTTGCATCCTCATTCCGAGAGAGCTTCCACACACAGGGAACCAGCACATTCCCACGCACCATAGAGCCAGGCCCCAAGTTCCAGGACAAAAGCTCCTTTATTGGGGACCTTGCCCTATGTATCCTTTCATCTGACTCTTAACTTGTATCCTTTATGGTATCCTTTATTAAACTGGTAAATGTAAGTGTTTTCCTGAGTTCTACGAGCCGCTCTACCAAATTAATCAAACATAAGGGGGAGGTGGTTGGAACCTGCCATCTGTAGCCGGGATCAGAAGCACAACTAACAACCTGGGACTTGCAACTGAGTCTGGAGTGAGAAGGGCAGAGGACAGTCTTGCAGGACTGAGCTCTTAACCTGTGGAATCTGGTACTGTCTCCTGGCAGATAGTGTCAGAATTGAGTTGAATTCTCAGACACCCCGCTGGTGTCAGAATCACTGGGTGTCATGCATTGGAGAACACCACCCCCCAGCACCAACAAACACATTTTGGAATTGGGTCCAGGAACCCCAACAGAGCTTGCAAAAAAAAATAAGTATCCTGGGGTTGGGGGCTAGGGGAAGGAGAAATGTCAGCCAAAGGGCACAAACTTGGAGTTAGAAGACAAGTTCTGGGAATCCAATGCACAATATTGTGATTATAGTTAACAATACTGTATTACATACTTGAAAGTTGCTAAAAGACTAGATTTTAAATGTTCTCATCACAAAAAACAAATGATAGTGTGTGAGGAGATGAAAGTGTTAGCTAAATCTATAATAGTAATCATATTACAGCATGTAAGTATCAAATCAATACAATGAATGACACCTTAAACTTACAGTTATATGTCAATTGTATCTCAGTTTTTTAAAAACCACCCTATATAGTTATTAAATAGCATTTTTTCTTTGTTATCTATATCAAATTTTTTCTCTCTCTACATTAAAGCTTTCTATCATATTGTATCCAGTGTCCAGAAAATAGTCACATATACTTAAAATATCCTATCCATCACTTTTTACTGTTGTTCACATAAAATTATTTTCTTGAAAAGCCACTCCATAACAGGCATTGCTCTCAGCTTTGGAGCAGTGAAAAATAAGATAAATATAGTCCTTACCCTCAAGGAACTTGCAGTATAGTATAACGGAGAGACAAGTTAATTACATAAATACTATATAAGAACCTGGTAAAAATCTATAGGATATGCAAATACTTTGATTACAATTTGAAGATTTAAAATAAACCACTTTGACTCTTTGTACTTACTCTCTAGATTTTTGATACTATGTACTAGGCAGTGCTTAATCATCCTCTTTCCCTGTTCCAACTCCAGCAGTACTCAGACCCTGCCAGGCATCAGCAAAGAAGCAGATTTTCAATCTCTGCTCTCTCACTTGACAGATCATAATTTTGAATTTCTGAAATTTGACCATAGGTTACCTGTGAAGTAGTACATATGTTTATTAACTGCTCTCTATTCTGGCATTGCTCACAGTATTTGAAAGACTGCTGATTGAATAAAGAGTCTGGTTATCATCCCAGAAACTACTAGAGGTTTGTTATCTAATCTCTATTATAATTCATGGATAAAGATTTAGAGGCCACATAAATAGGTATATGCTAATCTTTTATTAGTATTTAATTAATGTATTAGCTAGGATGTTTTTAGCTGCAAGTAACAGAAATTCTGATTAAATGGAAATTTGTCTTATGTAACAGAAAGTCCAAAAAGGGAGAACTTCAGGATTATAGATTCTATACGTTCAACACTATTTCCAAGGATCCCAGTTCTCTCCATATCAGGGCTCTCTGTCCTCTCCCAACTTCCTCTGGTTTCCTCCTCAGGCTAACAGCAAAAAGACCGCTGTTGCAGTTCCAGGCAGCACATCCAGAAATGACAGTATTTGGTGGGGAAGGCGGTGGGAGAATTGGGGGGGTGGAAACCATCTCTTCTCCTAGCTCTCTTAAAAAATGAAACATTTCAGAAACCCTCTAGCAGACTTCTTCTACTGAGCAAAAGTGGGTCTCATGTCTGTACCCGAACAAAACAATGACTGGAAAATAGGGTTCCCCTTAAGCCACTGGGGCTGGAGGAGAGATACGTCTGAGGCACATGGCCATGTGGGACATGGATAGGTATCTGAGCACAATCAGATTGTATAAGAAAAGGATACTTGCTGTATCTACAACACCTCCTAAACTATTTTTTTTAAGAGAACAGCTTGAGAACAGTATGTTAATTCCAAAAGAAGCAAGCAGCATTGGTGGTCATTTGATACAGCATGCATAATTGTAATGTAACAAATGGTGGCACGCCTAGTTTACTGAGAAAAAACTAAAGAAAATTGATCATCTAATAACACTTAATGGTGTTCTAAAATAGCATATGAAAATAATATTTTTATCAACCTTTCCATGATACATAAAATTCCAGTCATGGAAAGGGAAAACTAGTCACCAAAATGTGACACAAGGGTCCCATCAGTTGAACTGGAAATTGGGGAGTCTTGTGCATAGGTCTAGATCAACAAACTCAGGGCCTTCTGTATTAACACCAGCTCAGCATAATATTTCACTTTCATTATGTTTTGGAACCTGTTTTGTTCATTTCAAAGACTATTTGTACTAGTCGGGATAGGCTAGATTCTAATACTGTAATAGACAACTCTAAAATTACAGACATTTAACAGAATAAAAGTATTTCTATAATATTAAGTCCACTTGAGATTTGCCAGCTGTCCATGAGTTGGCTTGGCACTTTTAGGCTGCTTCAATCTCTAAGCACCCATTGCCAAATGACATTTCCTGGCCAAATTAAGTCATATGGCCTCATCTCATTTCAAGAGACAGGGAATCCTTGTACCCAGAAGTAGAGGAGAATTAGATATTGGTAAATAGTTATAATGCCTAACACAATAGTCACAATAGATTCACAAATAGATTCTTAATTAATTTACTATTGTTAATATATGAACTACTATAATCAAGGCTGCCCTTCTTTCTAAGGAGATTCTTACAAAAAAGCAATATCTAATAACTACTTTGTTGGTATTTACTTCTCCAATGGCCCCTTCATTCTGAGAAAGAGCATTGTCTTCATCCTACTGAGGGGTGGGCCTAAGACTCCCTGTTAATAGCACATGAACCCTACCAGCCACAGCAGATTGAACTAGGGGGTGGGTGAAAACCTGACCCAAGATAGCCAATCAAGATTCTCTTTTTCTGGAAGAGTTAGAATTAGGACATAGCAATAAATACTATTGACTGCTTAAAGGAGAACATAGCATCAGGGCCATGTCAGACACTTTCTGGACAGAAGAGAAATAAAGCTCCACAAAAGAAAGAAAGACAAGTAAAACAGGCAGGCAGGAAAATGGGCAGGTAATAAACAATATGGTCCTTTAATCACAAGTTCTGACTTTACAGTTCCAATCTAGTCCTCCTAAAGCCCTGTATATCTTCTGACCTTGGACTCTTGGATAACCCTGTGTTCCACCAAGAACTTTTTTTCTGTTTAAATTGGTTTCTGTTTCAATTGAACTGGGTTTCTATTTCTTACAAACAATGGTTGCAATAGCCAAAGGAAAGATTTTATATTGTCGTGAAAACTGTTAATGTATATAAAGGATACATTGGTCCAATGTTCCTCTTGCCTCTAGTTTTAAAAACCCAGAATTACCAAATGTGTACATACTCTTTCACATATGCACATTAAAATCTTTTGGAATGTGGGAGGTGGAAAAAGATGGCAGCATGAGAAGTGAGGCAGAAACCTCCTCCCAAAACCACATATAACATGATAATACAGCAAATACAACTAATCCTGAAAGAGCAACTGGAAAGAAAAGTGCAACAGATGACCTACATTTGGGGAAAAGAGAAGACCTCATGGAAAAGGGTAAAGTAACAAAGCCACGATCCAGCAGGACCCAAGCCCTTTCCCAACCCCAGCTCACAGGCAGGAGGAAGAGAAATGGAGTGGGGAGGGAGGAGAAGCCCAGGACTGCTAAACACCCACCCCTAGATATTTGCTCTCGGGCACAAACCTACATTACATGGTGCACTGGAGATTAGTGGGGTTGGAAAGCAAAGACAAGCAGAATACTCAGAGAAACTGAGATTCCAGTCATTTGTGGAGAACAGGTCCCCACAACCAGCTATTCCAGGACAAAAGAAAGGCAGGCACTTTGAAAGACTTCCCAATAGTAAGAGGGCTGCAAGGGGGTAAAGATTACACAGAGCTTTCTGCTCAGGAGAAAGCACAGGTGGACAAAATCATCCCACCACACTCAGCCCAGCAGGTTGGGACTTTTCAGGAGCTTCTGGCACTCCATCCCCCTGGCTGGCAATGCAGCACTGAAGCCCCCCACTGTAATACGCAGCCTGCTGTTCCTTCCCCCTGGATGGCACCATTTCACAAACCTGCTGCCCTCTGCCATCATGCAAAGCAAGCCAGAGGGCAGCCCTGCCTATGGCAGCTAAAAGGGCATAAGGCAGAGGCTCCTCCCTGTGTGCTCAGCCCACTGGCCCTGGCAGTGGAGACAGGCACTGCAACCAGGAAGCAGGAAAGAGCTCTGTCCTCCCTGAAGGCACTGGCACCACTTACCTGCAACCCCAGCCTTTGCTTCAGCTGCTAGGAAGATCCAGAGAGTACAGCTTCTGGGCGCTAGAGGGTACCACCAACAGAAAGTTATTATTCCATAGTAACCATTAGAAATATGAAACAGCAAAAGAATCTTGTATAAAGCATAATCCCTAAAAGACAAGAAAGAGGGCTAAGTGAAACTGAGATCATCAATCTCCTTGATAAAGATTTCAAAATAAAAGTCATACATGTGCTCACAGAGCTACAGAAAAATATTCAAGATCTCGGAGGACTTCAAGAAAGAGGAAATTTGAAAAATACAGTAACTGAAATGAAACGTACAATGGAGGGATTTAAAAGCAGATTAGATGAGGTAGAGGAGAAGGTAAATGAAATATAAATTAGAGAAAAGGAATTCAAGGAAGCTGAGGCACAGAGAGAAAAAAGGATCTCTAGGAATGAAAGAATCATAAGAGAACTGTGCAACCAATCCACATGGACCAATATTTGCATTATAGGGGTACCAGAAGAAAAAGGCAAATAAATTCTTTGTGAGGAAATAATTGCTGAAAACTTCCCCAATCTGGGGAAAGAAATAGCCTCTCAGGTCATGGAAGTGCACAGATCTCCCAACACAAGGGACCCAAGGAGGACAACACCAAGACATATAATAATTAAAATGGCAAAGGACAAGGACAAAGACACAGTATTAAAAGCAACAGAGAGAGAAAAAAAATCACATAGGAAGGAAAACCCATCAGGCCATCAGCAGACTTCTCAGCAGAAACCTTAGAGGCCAGAAGGGAGTGGCATGATACATTTAATACAATGAAACAGAAGGGCCTCCAACCAAGAATACTCAACCTGGGAAGATTATCATTTAAATTTAAAGCAGGGATTATGCAATATCCAGATAAGCAAAATTTGAGCGAACTTACATTCCACAAACTGTCTCTACCATATATTTTAAAGGGACTGCTATAGATTGAAGTGCTCCTAAGGCTAAATAGCTGTCACCAGAGAAAACAAAGCCACATTAAAGGAAGTAGACCAATTAATCACTAAGCCAATGCAAAATTAAATCAGCTAACCACAAAGTCAGTCAAGGGATACACAAAGAGTACAGGATATGAAACCTAATATATAAAGAGTGGAGAAGGAAGAAAAAGAAGGGAGGGGAAAAAAACCCATTAGATTGTGTAGAAATAGCATAAGAAGCAAGTTAAGTTAGACTGTTAGACAGTAAAGAAGCTGCTTTTGAACCTTTGGTACCATGAATCTAAAGCCTACGATGACAATAAGTACATGCCTATTGATATTCACCCTAAATGTAAATGGTCTGAATGCACAAATCAAAAGACAAAGAGTTACAAAATGGATAAGAACACAGGACCCATCTATATGCTGTCTACAAGAGACCCACTTCAAACCCAAAGACATACACAGACTAGAAGTAAAGGGATGGAAAAGCTATCTCATGCAAATAATGGGGAGAAAAAGGCAGGAGTTGCAGTACTTTAGTTGCGGTCAGACAAAATAGACTTCAAAACAAAGAAAGTAACAAGAGAAAAAGAGCCTCCATAAATTCAAAAGGATTGAAATTGTACCAACCACCTTCTTAGACCAGAAGGGTATGAAACTAGAAATAAATTATGCAAAGAAAGCAAAAAAAGCTCACAAATGCATGGAGGCTTAACAACATGCTCCTAAATAATCAATGGATTAATGACCAAATTAAAACAGAGATCAGGCAATATATGGAGACAAAAAATAAAAAAATAAAAACCCCAAAATCAATGGGATGTAGCAAAGACCAGTTTAAGAGGGAAGTATATTGTAATACAGGCCTACCTCAAGAAAGAAGAACAATCCCAAATTAACAGCCTAAACTCATAGTTAATGAAACTAGAAAAAGAACAAATGAGGCCCAAAGTCAGTAGAAGGAGGCATATAATAAAAATCAGAGCAGATATAAATAAAATTGAGAAAAATAAAATGATAGAATCAATGAAACAAGGGTCTGGTTCTTCAAGAAAATAAACAAAATAAATAAACTCCAAGCCAGACTTATCAAGAAAAAAAGAGAGTCTACACACATAAACAGAATCAGAAATGAGAAAGGAAAAATCACTATGGACACCACAGAAATACAAAGAATTATTAGAGAATACTATGAAAAATTGTATGCAAACAAACTGGATAACCTAGAAGAAATGCACAACTTTCTAGAAAACACAATCTTCCAAGACTGACCCAGGAAGAAACAGAAAATCTGAACAGACCAATTACAGGCAGTGAAATTGAATTGGTAATCAAAAAACTACCTAAGAACAAAACTCCTGGACCAGATAGTTTCACTGCTGAATTTTATCAAACATTTAGTGAAGACCTAATACCCATCCTCTTAAAGTTTTCCAAAAAGTAGAAGAAGAGTAAGGATGCAAGCCATGGAGGAGATGCTGCCCCTGCCATTGGGCAGCAGCAAGCCACACCTGGAGAAGCTGACCCTGGGGATCACCCACATCCTCGAATCTTCTACAGGTCTGACAGAGGTAACCATCATTGAGAAGCCACCTGCTGAACATCATATGATTTCTTCATGGGAACAAAAAAATAACTGCATGCTACCTGAGGATGTGAAAAACTTTTACCTGACGACCAATGGCTTCCACATGACATGGAGTGTGAAGCTGGACAAAAACACAATTACATTGGGAAGTATGGCAATTAACAGCATTGCAAAACTGACTCAACTCAGCCAGTCTTCCGTGTATTCACTTCCTAATGAACCAACTCTGGCAGACCTGGAGATGATGAGCATGAAGCCAATGAAAACCAACCAGAGTAGCCTCACTTTGATTCTCACAGTGTGATACTTGAGCTGAATCCTTGCAATGGGAGTGGGAAGGTTTGCCTTGTTTACAAAACAGGGACACCACAATAAAAACTGGCAGAGTGCCTTGGAAACCAACCAGGGCAGGGACATATAAAACCCTCAGATTAGTTCAAGTACAACTAAGGGAAAGACCTCATCCCTCAAGCAAAAACTGTAAGTGTGGGAAAAACTATTAAGGACAAGATTAAACCTGGAAAAACAGTTTACCAAGTCTCCAGTTCCCAATTTTAGACTTCCGAACTTTGTAAACAAAGTCATCCCTTAGGATAGAGGGGGATGTGTAGATTGTTCTTGAGGCTCTGCAATTAAATGCCTGTTGCTTCCTGAGACACATCTCCAATGGGTGGCTCTAGACCAGGTCCACACCCAGATTCTGGACAAGTGCTGGGATTCAAGGACTTAGGCTTAATGGAGCAACTTAATAAATAATGTTTTCCTTTAAAAAAAGAAAAATAAGAGGAAGTAACACTTCCAAACTCATTCTATGAGGCCAGCATCACTCTAATACCAAAACCAGGAAAAGACACCACAAAAAAGAAAATTACAGACCAATATCCCTGATGAACATAGACGTAAAAATACTCAACAAAATATTAGCAAACCGAATTCAAAAATACATCAAGAGGATATCCATCATGAAAGTGGGATTTATTCCAGGGTTGCGAGGATGGTACAATATTAGAAAATCCAACAAAATCATCCACCACATCAACAAAAGGAGGACAAAAACCACATGATCATCTCCGTAGATGCTGAAGAAGCATTTAACAAAATTCAACACCCATTCATGATAAAAATTCTCAACAAAATGGGTATAGAGGGCAAGTGCCTCAACATAATAAAAGCCATATATGACAAACCTACAGCCAGCATCATACTTAACAACAAGAAGCTGAGAGCTTTTCCTTTAAGATCGGGAACAAGACAAGAATGCCCACACTCCCCACTTTTATTCAACATAGTTCCGGAGGTCCTACCACAGGAATCAGACAACACAAAAAAATAAAAGGCATCCAGATTGGTAAGGAAGAAGTTAAACTGTCACTGTTTGCAGATAACAAGATATTGTACATTAAAAAACCCCTAAAGAATCCACTCTAAAACTACTAGAACTAATATCTGAATTTAGCAAAGTGGCAGGATACAAAATTAATACACAGAAATCTGTTGTATTCCTATACACTAATGATGAACTAACAGAAAGAGAAATCAGGAAAATAATTCCATTCACAATTGCATGAAAAAGAATAAAATACCTAGGAATAAACCTAACCAAGGAAGTGAAAGACCTATACCCTGAAAACTACAAGACACTCATAAGAGAAATTAAAGAAGACACCAATAAATGCAAATACATCCTGAGCTCATGGATAGGAAGAATTAATATTGTCAAAATGGCCATCCTGCCTAAAGCAATCTATAGATTCAATGCAATCCCTTATGAAAATACCAACAGCATTCTTCAATGAACTGGAATTGTTCTAAAATTCATATGGAACCACAAAAGACCCCAAATAGCCAAAGCAATCCTGAGAAGGAATAAAGCTGGGGGTATTACACTCCCTAACTTCAAGCTCTACTACAAAGCCACAGTAATAAAGACAATTTGGTACTGGCACAAGAACACACCCATAGATCAATGGAATAGTCTGGAGAGCCCAGATATAAACCCACACATATATGGCCAATTAATATACAATGCTAATGGCCACGGATATACAGTGGCTAATGACAGCCTCCTCAACAACTTGTGTTGGCAAAACTGAACAGCTACATGTAAGAGAATGAAACTGGATCATTGTCTAACCCCATACACAAAAGTAAATTTGAAATGGATCAAAGACCTGAATGTAAGTCATGAAACCATAAAACTCTTAGAAGAAAACATAGTCAAAAATCTCTTGAATATAAACTATAAACATGAGCAACGTCTTCCTGAACGCATCTCCTTGGGCAAGGGAAACAAAGGCAAAAATGAACAAATAGGGCTACATCAAGCTTAAAAGCTTCTGTACAGCAAAGGACAGCAGGACAAAAAGGCATCCTACAGTATGGGAGAATATTCATAAATGCATATCTGATAAGGGGTTAACGTCTAAAATATATAAGGAACTCACATGCCTCAACACCCAGAAAACAAATAATCCAATTAAAAAATGGGCAGAGGACCTGCACAGACACTTTTCCAAAGAAGAAATTCTGATGGCCAGAGGCACATGAAAAGATGCTCCACATCATTAACTATAGGGGAAATGCAAATTAAAACACAATGAGATATCACTTCACACCAGTTAGGATGGACAACATCCAAAAGAGAAGAAAAACAAATGCTGGCGAGGATGTGGAACAAGGGGCACCCTCCTACACTGCTGGTGGGACTGTAAATTAGTTCAACCATTATGGAAAGCAATATGGAGGTTCCTCAAAAAATAGAAATGAAAATAACATTTGACCCAGGAATTCTACTCCTAGAAATTTACCCAAAGAAAACAAGGTCCCAGATTCAAAAACACGTATGCACCCCTATGTTTATTTTATTTACAATAGCTAAGATATGGAAGCAACCTAAGTGTCCATCAGTAGATAAATGGATAAAGAAAAAGTGAAATGTAAAAAAGAAAAAAAGAAAAGGTGGTATACACACACACACACACACACACACACACACACACAGTGGAACATTATTCAGCCATAAGAAGAAAACAAATCCTAGCATTTGCAACAACATGAATGGAGTTTGTGGGTATTATGCTCAGTGAAATATGCCAGGCGGAGAAAGACAAGTACCCAATTAGTTCACTCATTTGTGGAGTATAACAACGAAGCAAAACTAAAGGAACAAAACAGCAGCAGACTCACAGACTCCAAGAGGGACTAGCGGTTACCAAATGGGAGGGGTGGGGGAGGCAGGTGGGGAGGGAGGAAGATGGGAATTGAGGGGTATTATGATTAGCACACATAATATAGGGGGGTCACGGGGAAGGCAGTATAGCACAGAGAAGACAGGTAGTGACTCTAACATCTTACTACACTGATGGACAGTGACTGCAATTGGGGAGGAGACTTGATAATATGGGTGAATGTAGTAACCACAATATTGCTCATGTGAAATCTTCATAAGATGATATATAAATGATATCTTAATAAGAAAAAAAATATTTTGGAACATATACTCTGTGGAGAACAACTCTTTAAAACTTGCTATCATATTAATTTAAGAGCAATACTTTTTGTTACAGTAAAAAGTTTAAGAGTGCTCTCTTCCCTGGCTTTTTTAACAGCTTACCAAATGACAAAAATGCTTGTTTAACAAGGGAAAAAAGTGAGCACCAATCCAAAGGAAAGCATTGCTCCCAACAGATGTCTCAGTACCAAGTTGAAATTTAGAACTAGAATTAAGAGTGTTGTTTTTAATTTTACTCTGGATAAGAATATGCCTTTTCAAGTGGAGTAAAAGATCTCCAAAGAGGGGGATGAAACTTGTAGCTTTTCTTGAGTGACCATGGAAAATTATTTAGGAATCTTCTAGAAACCACCCTCAAGATATCCTGTCAGAGAGCTGATAGGAGAACCCTTGATTAGGAGAGCCACTTTTTTATATTACCTCTATGCCTTATGCAAATTAACAGGAATAAAAAGACTGCTAACACTTTGGTTTCCTGGTCAACTGAAGCAATACGTAACAGCTCAGTTTGTTGCTCCTTCGAAGGAGAGCCAAATGACACAAAATGATCTAAGAATCAAGGGTGGAAGTAGGACTGTACTCACTATCATCTTCTAGATCAACTGACTGTCTACTGATTCTGCTTGTCTTGAGAGTTTTTTTTTGGTTGAGAGAATGAAAATGGTGATTAAACCTCTATTGTGTGCCATATACTGTGCTAGCCACTGTACATTTGGGGCTAATTTATTAACTCTATAAGTATGTATTATTACACTCCCTTTACAGTTAAGGAAATCAAGTCCATAAAAGGTTTAGGAAGTTTGATTACAGTCTCATTGTTGGTAACTATTAAGTTATATAAAACCAATTCCATCCTACTCTTGAACTGAGTTCTTGTACTTTCAGTTTAAACATGCTTGTCCCACAACAGCCATATAATGTTTTAAACATTATCAATGATTCAGTCTGTCTAACAGTATACATAAGGAAGAAAGGTGTGTTTGTGTGTGTTCTTTTTACTGGAACAAAAAATTAGCTGGGATATTTCATGTAAAAAAATTGACCTCAAAGGGAGCTTCTGCCTAGGATTTCCTTTTTTAATCATGAATGTTTCATTTCTGTAAATATGACTTTTAATGACATTGGATGATGTATTGATACATCAGCAGGCTTTGGTATTAAAGGACAAACAAGAGCCTGGAGATATAAAGGCTTCAGTATTCATGACATGACCAGGATTATCTAAATTGAGGCAATGATTAAGAAGTTTTGTCAGGGAACAGCTTATTTGGGGAATCCTGGACGAATTGCTGTGAAATCTATGGTGAACGATTAAATAATGCATATAAGTTGGAAGATAAGGTCCCAGAACTGTATTTCTTCCCATTTCTTCTTTTAACTTAAATTCTTGTTACAGCTTGAAGAAGAGTATTTTGTAAAGATGCTTAAGAAATAAACAAAGAACTTTGCCTGACAAAGTACCAAGAGGACTGTTGTAAAACAAGTAAACTTAACCATATATCAAGTTGGTGATATAATCACACAAAGAAAAGAACGATTTTAAAGTTTTTTAAGCAGAAGACTTTGACTGTATTTATTCCCAAAAATATGTATTCTAAGGACAAAAAGAAAGGCAAAATTTAAATTTCATTTAATACTGTAATGATTAGTAAAAACCTTGGTTTCATTTTGAAGCTATTCTATGGATATTATAGAGCAAATGACTATGTTAATGTGTTAAGACCCAAAACTTTCCATGTAAGAGATGAACCATACAAATAGAAAAAAAAAGTAAAAACCCTGTAATTGTTTATTTCCTGAAAATGCTTAAAAGCAATGACAACCCAGCAGCAATGAGCAGTCCCAACACTCAGATAATACCATTTTAGGGTGATTATTGATAGCTATGTACTTATTGCCATTGCAAGTTTTAGATTTGTGGTTACCAAAGGTTCAAGGTTAGCTTCTTTACTATCTAACTGTCTATCTTAACTCGCTTATTGAGATATTATAAACACAGTCTGATGATTCTTTATTTCTCTCCCTTCTTATTCCTCCCCCATTCTTTATACGTTAGGTGTTTTATTCTGTGCTCTTTTGTGTTTCCTTTGACTGCTTTTGTGAGTAGTTCATTTTATTTTTTGCCTTTAGTTAGTATTTCATTGGTCTGCTTTCTTTGCTGTGATTTTATTTTCTCTGGTGACATCTATTTAGCCTTAGGAATGCTTCCATCTAGAGCAGTTCCTCTAAAATACCCTGTAGAGGTGGTTTGTGGGATGCAAATTCCCTCAACTTTTGCTTGTCTGGGAATTGTTTAATCCTCCTTCATATTTGAATGATAATCGTGCTGTATACAGTATTCTTTGTTCAAGGCCCTTCTGTTTCATTGCATTAAACATATCATGCCTTTCTCTTCTGGCCTGTAAGGTTTCTGTTGAGAAGTCTGATGATAGCCTGATGGGTTTTCCTTTGTAGGTGACCTTTTTTCTCTCTCTGGCTGCCTTTAATACTCTGTCCTTGTCCTTGATGCTTGCCATTTTAATTATTATGTGTCTTGGTGTTGTCCTCCTTGGGTCCCTTCTGTTGGGAGTTCTGTGGGCTTCTGTGGGCTGAGAGACTAATTCCTCCCCCAGTTTGGGGATATTTTCAGCAATTATTTCTTCAAATACACTTTCTATCCCTTTTTCTCTCTCTTCTTCTTCTGGTACCCCTATAATGCAGATATTGTTCCATTTGGATTGGTCACACAGTTCTCTTAATATTCTTTCATTCCTGGAGATCCTTTTATCTCTCTCTGCATCAGCTTCTCTGTGTTCCTGTTCTCTGGTTTCTATTCCATTAACGGCCTCTTGCATCTCATCCATTCTGCTTTTAAGTCCTTCCAGAGATTGTTTTATTTCTGTATTATCCCTCCCAACTTTATCCATTAGCTCTTGCATATTTCTCTGCAGGTCCATCAGCATGGTTATTACCTTTATTTTGAATTCTTTTTCAGGAAGATTGGCTAAGTCTATCTCCCCAGGCTCCTTCTCATGGGTTGTCTGTGTGATTCTTTTCTGGATCAAATTCTTCTGCCTTTTCATGGTGATAGAGTTAGTCATGGGCAGTTGGCCTGTGTGTCCACTGGGAGAACAAAGTCTCTTTTTGCTTGCCCATCGCCTTCCTTTCCTGTGAGAACGGTGACCCCTCGCAGCTTGTGCTGGGCAACTATGTGCCGATGGGGCCTCTGAGTCTGGCCCAGGTGGTTGCGGAGGAGGCTCTAGGCAGTTGCTATGGGCACTGCTGCTCTCAGGCTGCTCCCCTGCTATGGAAGGGCCACGCCGGAGGGGGAATGGGCAGAAGGGTGTTTATTGCCATGAGGGACCTCAGAACTGTGCTGCCTCCCAGAGGGTTAGGGCGTCCAGAGTTCCCTGGGATTTCCAGCTGCTAAGCTGCATGTGCTGGGACGCTTCTGTCCAGCTGTGAGGCCCCTGTCCCTTTAAGACTTTGAAAAAGCACTTGCTTTTCTTTTGTCCTAGGGGCTCCAGCTGTGGGGACCCGCTCGCTGGTTTTACTGTTCCATTTCCCTAATATCCAGCACACCACACACTGTGTGTCTGCGCTCCTGGTGTGGATGACTAGGGCTGGGTATTTAGCAGTCCTGGGATCCCACTCCCTCCCCACTCTGACTCCTCTCCTCCAGCTGGGGAGCTGGGGTTGAGGGGTGTGCTCGTGTCCCACCGGGCTGCGGCTTTGTATCTTACACCCTTCATGAGGTGTTGAGTTCTCGTAGATGTAGATGTAGCCTGGCTGTTGTACTGTATCCTCTGGTTTCTCTTTTAGGATTAGTTGTATTTGTCGTATTTTCAAAAATATATATGGTTTTGGGAGGGATTTCCACTGCCCTAATCACACCTCCATCTTGACTCCTCCCTCCAACATATGATTTTTTAAGGGGAACATAATTTCATAGCAATAGGCAACAAGTCCTTACTTTGAAAATTAGAAGTTAAACGAAAAGAAAAAATAATGTATCTTGCCTGACCTATACAAACTATTGTAGAATAACTAAGTAGCTCTAATTGAGGAGAGAAAGCAAGTTAATAAAAGGAATGATAGAATTTAAAAAACCAATGTTTTGTGGTTTGGGCAGTGTCATGGATGATAAAACTATTGGTAGAAAGGTTGAGAGTTCACTTTACAGTGTAAATATTAAGCTGCTACTTGCACCCACTAATTAATTTAGCATCACTAAAAGTAGGACAGGGAGATATTACATACTTCCTGATGTGATACAATGTAACTTACATTGTATTCCTATGAGATGTTCTTGCTAAAGAATTGAAAACTGAAATCTAATTGGACCTTCAGTTTTAACTTCTGATTTACAGGAAATACAATGGATAGGAGGACAGGTTGAATTACACTACAGGGAAGCAATTATTCAAATCCAGAATGTAAGACACTACAGGTTAACTGACCCGATTTTGTCAACAAGTCAATGGAATGAGAAAGTAAAGAAAGGAGAAAACACTGTTCTTAGATTAAAAGACTTAAGAGTCACAACAACAAAATGAAATGTGTTACCATCTTTGAGTCCTGATTTGAACAAACCAGCCATAAAAAATGTTTTTGAAATAATCAGGAAAGTTTGATGATTATCAATCAGATTACATTAAGGAGGTATTGTTAACTTAGGTGTGATAATATTATAATATGTAAAAAAAAAGTCCTTACTTTTTAGATACATACAGAAGTATTTAGGGGTGAAATGAGAGAAATGTCAGAAATTTGCATTTAGAAAACAGAAGAGAAGGGAGGGGAGAATTAATGGTAGATATGGCAAATGTTGATAATTGTTGAAACTGCTAGGCTGGTCGTTCTCAAAGTGGTCCCCCAGGCTGCAGCAGCATTTGGGAACTGGTTGGAAATGCTAATTCTTGGACCCACCACAGACTCCCTGGATCAGAGACTCTGCATGGGGCCCTGCAATCTGTGGTTTAACAAATTCTGCAGCTAATTCTGTTGCAGCTGAAGTTTGAGAACCACTATGCTAGACAAAAGGACTTCTGAGAATTTTATGGGTGTTGAATTTCTTTTAGTATACCTGAAAACTGTCATTATAAAAAAAGATTTAAAAACTATTTGTAGTATATGTGATAGTCTGAAGGAGTATAAATTTTAAGTACCTCTAGTAGTTCATCATAGCATAAATAACCCTAAGAAGTGAATTACAAGGCATGTGAGTTATCTCTCAAACAAGCTGTTTAAAAGAGAAAGTAAGACTTTTTCTGTGGTTCTCCTTGATGCTGCTTATAAGGCATGATTTTCTCTCTGTCTGTCTCTCTCTGAGACAGAAAGACTTCCCTTTCATTCTCTTCTTCAAGCATTTACTGAACCTAATGCTGTGCCTGGTACTCTGCTGAAGAATAGGGGGTTTAAGAAGAATAAACTGCAATTACTTCCCTCAATTATTTCATGGCATAATGGGGAAAAGAGACAAAGGAATCACAATGTAGTAAGTGAGCACATAGTATGGCAGCAAGACTGAAAGGGAGCAGCAAGCGAGGGTCTCCCGGAGTGGGGGCACTTGGGCTGAATTGTAAGACTGAGTAGAGGTTAAATTAGATGGGGAGAAAATCTCAGAGAAATACAAGAACACAGTTCATTCGGAGTCACCAGTAAATGGCTGCAAGTGGTTAGGGCAGAGCACGGGGCTCACAGAGGCAGTGGACAAAGACAAGATCCTATGAGGACCTACCTGCTAGACTTCTCACCACTGCTGTCTCCATCAATATTTCTTTTAATGTACACAAAGTGTAGTCAAGTCCCCACCAACTGGAAAAATAAACCTAAGAAAAGCAAGATTATAAAATTGTGAAAGTCTAGCATAAGCATATAAAAGGAACAATTTGGCCTAAAGCCATTGTTCACATTTGTATAAAACTATACTGCCAAGGAGAAAGCTAAGCGACTCCTTTGTATAGAATTGTTAGCTAAATATAACTACCCAATCATTTGTGAATAAAATGAAATGAGTTATCTTCAGAAAGTATAGAAATGTTACTATTCTTTAACTGCAGATTCCATCATAGATACGGGGCTTTGAAGCAGATATTTCATGCTGTTTGAAGATTTTTGTAATGTTAGTGTTCTAATTCCACATCATTTTTTGAAAGTCAAAATCTCAGGAATGCTGTGCCTATCAAATATATTTCTTCTGTTGCACTTTATAGTTCCATTTCCCATTGCACTTTATATTTACACCACACATATTCATTTAAAGTAATGAATAGATTTTTGTCAGATTGACAGCATTAAGCTAACCAAAGAATTCCATAAATAACAAGAACAAAAGATTTTTCCATAGAAATATGATAGAAACTTATTGTCAAAATAAGCAGTGAACATATCTTCCTGTTATGTGAATAGTGCATACTAAGAGAAGAAATTAAGTTCAATAAATATAAATCGAGACTATGCTAAAGAGAGGATTTGGCTATTTATATATTAGTATTGTACATAGAATAAGAATTTGCTGGTACTGAATAATATAAACAAGATCTCTAGAGTAATACTCTTCAAAAATCGCACATCGTGTTTTTCTCTATGTTAAACTTGAAGTTTCCCTATTACAAAAGAATGTTGAGTGTCACGGTATTCTAAGAAGAATGCAGACAATGGTGGAAAATAATCTAGATACGAATTCTGGTACTACTGCTTACTAGCTATGTCATTTTCATCAATTTATTTGTCTCTGCCTGTCCCTTTGGTGAGAGCTAAGAAAACTGGTGTATATAACAGCAAGCAGCCTGGCACAAGATGAGGACATTCTACAGATATTATTGGTTCCTGTCCCTTATAGTCTTCTCTACAACCAAAACTTAGTGGCTTAACAAAATAATTTAGTATTTCTCACACTTCTGTGGGCTATTTGGGTTTTTATTCTGCTTCAGGTGGCATCAGCTAGGCACTGGGATTGCTTGAATATCCCAAATGGCCTCACTCGTTTGGCTGGTATGTGGTGCTATTGAGCTGGCACTGTCTGTTGGGGAGCCTCAGTCCTTCCCTAGATGGCCTTGCCCCGTGTAGCATGGGAATCTCCCAGCATGGCAGCTGCGTTCTTAGAGGAAGCACTTCAAGAGCAATGGGAAGTGGAGCTGCCGATTCTTTTAGGGAGTCTAGGTCCAGAAGACTTTGTCCACATTCTGTTGGACAAAGCCAGTCCAGATTCAAGGAATGGAAAATAAGATAATCTCCTGATGTAAGGGTGGCAAGCATGTACCAGTGGAAGTATTTGGCAGGGACAATCTTTGGAGGCCAGCTACTACAGCCCATTCTCCAGTCAACAGTTCACATCCCTCACATCCAAAATATATTCATCCCTTCACAAAACCCCTAAAAGTTTCATATTATGGCATCAAATCAAAATCCAGGATCATGTCAGGTAATAAGATGCAGGCACAGCTGAAGCTCTTCAGGTGTGGTCTCTCAGGGGCAGTGCATTGGTTGCAAAGACCTGTGAGGTAAAAAGACAAATTATCTGTCCACATGCATCCTACAATATGAAAAAACCAACAGTGATGAGAAAGGGACAGGACAGTTACAACAGACACCTTCTCTGGGACGGGGTGGCAGAGGGGAGGAGGCACATGGTATAGTCAACAGACCTTAGCATTTCTGAAATTCAGCCAAGCACAATGTTCTCATTTCCTCCAACTTTGAGATCAGAAACATTCCTTGATTAAGGCCCAGTTTTGCTTGCAGAGAGTAGTTCTCTCACAGTCTCTAGGCCCTTGGCTCTGCCCTATGAGTCATTCTTTCTTTTCCACAAGAGATGGCCCATGTTTGCTGCTGAGTAGCTTTCTCTGCTTGCTTCTTGCACAGAGGACATCGGGGACTCTGAGGCCTTTCATTTTTAACCTCTCTCCATGCTTTATATAATTTATTTTTATTTTTATGTGTTTATTTTATTTTGGTATCATTAATATACAATGACACAAGCAATATTGTGGTTACTAGATCCCCCCCCATTATCAAGTCCCTACCACATACCCCATTACAGTCACTGTCCATCAGCGTAGTAAGATGCTATAGAGTCACTACTTGTCTTCTCTGTGCTATACTGCCTTCCCCTGACCCCCCCTACATTATGTGTGCTAATTGTAATGCCCCTTATTCTCCTTCGCCCTCCCTTCCCATGCACCCCCACCCCCGTCCCTTTCCCTTCGGCAACTAGTCCATTCTTGGATTCTGTGAGTTGGCTGCTGTTTCATTCCTTAAGTTGTTGCTTTGTTCTTATGCTCCACAGATGAGGGAAATCATTTGGTACTTGTCTTTCTCCACCTGGCTTATTTCACTGAGCATAATACCCTCTCCATCCATGTTGTTGTAAATGGTAGCATTTGTTTTCTTCTTACGGCTGAATAATACTCCATTGTGTGTATGTACCACCTCTTCTTTATCCATTCATCTACTGATGGACACTTAGGTTGCTTCCATTTCTTGGTTATTGTAAATAGTGCTGCGATAAACATAGGGGTGCATATGTCTTTTTCAAACTGGGCTGCTGCATTCTTAGGGTAAATTCCTAGAAGTGGAATTCCTGGGTCAAATGGTATTTCTATTTTTAGTTTTTTGAGGAACCTCCATACAGCTTTCCACAATGGTTGAAGTAGTTTACATTCCCACCAGCAGTGTAGGAGGGTTCCCCTTTCTCCACAACCTTGCCAACATTTGTTGTTGTTTGTCTTTTAGATGTTGGCCATCCTAACTGGTGTGAGGTGATATCTCATTGTGGTTTTTAATTTGCATTTCTCTGATGATTAGCCATGTGGAGTATCTTTTCATGTGCTTGTTAGCCATCTGAATTTGATTTTTGAAGAAGTGTCTGTCCAGATGCTCTGCCCATTTTTTAATTGGATTATTTGCTTTTTGTTTGTTGAGGTGTGTGAGCTCTTTATATATTTTGGATGTCAACCCCTTATCGGATATGTCATTTATGAATATATTCTCCAGCTGTAGGATGCCTTTTTGTTCTACTGATGGTGTCCTTTGCTGTACAGAAGCTTTATAGTTTGATATATTCCCACTTGTTCAGTCTTGCTTTTGTTTCCCTTGCCCATGGAGATGTGTTCATGAAGAAGTTTTTCATGTTTATATTCAAGAGAATTTTGCCTATGCTTTCTTCTAAGAGTTTTATGGTTTCATGACTTACATTCAGGTCTTTGATCCATTTCGAGTTAACTTTTGTTTATGGAGTTAGACAGTAATCCAGTTTCATTCTCTTACATGACAGTAATCCAGTTTCATTCTCTTACATTCTCTTACATCCAGTTTTGCCAACATCAGCTGTTGAAGAGGCTGTCATTTCCCCACTGTATATTCATGGCTCCTTTATCATATATTAATTGACCATATATGTTTGGGTTAATATTTGGACTCTCGATTCTGTTCTACTGGTCTATGGGTGTGTTGTCTTGATTACTGTGGCTTTATAATAGAGCTTGAAGTTGGGAAGGGAGATCCCCCCTGCTTTAGCTATTTGGGGTCTTTTGTGGTTCCATATGAATTTTAGAACTATTTGTTCCAGTTCGTTGAAGAATGCTGTTGGTATTTTGATAGGGATTGCATTAACTATGTAGATTGCTTTAGGCAGGGTGGCCATTTTGACAATATTAATTCTGCCTATTCAAGAGCATGGGATGAATTTCCATTTGTTAGTGTCCTCTTTAATTTCTCTTATGAGTGTTTTGTAGTTTTCAGGGTATAGGTCTTTCACTTCCTTGGTTAGGTTGACTCGATTTTTTAAAAGCTTAGATCAGATAACTTTATAGCTTTGGGATGATAGACAAGCATAACAAAGCAAAATAAACTGGCCATGGGGTATTAAATTGGAGTACTTGTTAATTTCTATGTAATATATCCTGTCTGACATAGATTTTACTTTAATCTCTAGTAGCTTTATTCCTCTTATTTTTATGTAATTTGCATACCATAAAATTCACCCTTCAAAGATATACAACTCAATGTTTTTTGAGTATATTCACGATGTGCAAGCATCACCACTACCTAATTCTAGAACATTTTCATCTCCCCTAAAAAGAAACCCTACACCCAATAGCAGTCATTCCCCATTCCTCTGTACCCCCCAGCACCTGGAAATCATTAATCTACTTTCTGTATCTCTGGATTTGCCTGTTCTGGACATTTCAAAAGAGAATCATGCAATATGTGGCTTTCCATGTCTGGCTTCTGTCACTTAGCATGTTTTCCAGGTTCATCCATGCTGTAGCATATATCACATGTATTTCTTTTCATTGCCAAGTGATATGCAGTTATATAGATATAGCATTTTTCTTTTTTTACCCATCAGCTAATAGACAATTGGGTTGTTTTCATTTCTGGGCTATTATGAATAATGCTACAAACATTCAGGTACAGCTTTATTCACTTTAAAGATTCCTATAGACTATCCTAAATAAACAATGTTAATGCTTTTTCTTTTGTTTTTATTTGTTTGTTTTTTTAGTTTTTATTTTAGTATTATAGGCCTCTTTTTTGGCAAAGAAAGCTGCCTAAAAGAAAACTGATTTCTGGTAGGAGAAATTTGGGCAATAATGAATAGTTAGATAAAGTGTCGGGTGTGAAGTTAGAAATTACAGGTCTACTTTACTAATCAAATTCATAACCCCAGGAGGATGACAAGAACATAAAAGAGAAGTCCAGCTGTTTCTCAAGGGTAGGGGGGATTAATATTACAAAATTTAAATAAAAGTTCTCTTGTTTTCAGATTTATGGGAAGTATAAACCAAATAAAATTGCCTTATTATGAAAATTTAGGCAAAGAATTCTTTCTAGCTAATTATCTAACATCGCAAGAGGCAGAGTGCTTACCTCTCCTGTCCTGTTTCTTGTTTTGAGGGTGTTTTTGTTTTCCCATATAATTAATGGTCCCCAGATGTACTTGCTTTTCAGAGCTCTATCTTTTCACTTTCATCTTCCTTAGGGAACAGAGGTTTCCAATATTTCCCCAAGCCAAAGCTTCAAAAAGACCAAACAAAAGAGCTGTACTGACAGCATTTTTAGGAAATTTTCTTTTTAGGTCTATTATCAAACTCTCCTGTGCAAAGTCAGCACATACATGCACTCAGTAATATTGACTTCAGGACTTTGTCACTACCTGAAACTGCTCTTTTTCTGACATCTTTAATCAAAAACTTCATTGTGTTCCCACCTTTCCCTATGCTCCGACATTTCACGTATCCTCCCTGTCATTAAACCTGCTCCTCAGCCTTGTCTCTACCTTGGATGTCTGAGGTCCTCATACTTCTAGCCCCCTCCTGGTTTCTTCCCTTCCCTTCTCCTGGATCCCAAAATATCAGCCCTCTCTCAGCAGCCCTCTCAGTTCCCTCCCCCCGGGACTTTGGCCTCATGAATCCTGTCTGTCTTCCAAACAGAAATCTACACTCGTATGAGAGCCTTACCTCTCCTGGAGTTTCAGCGTAGCTCAGAAATGGTTTTACTGCCTTCTTATTCACAGCCGCTACTCCAAACCTTTCCTATTCTCAACCCCCAGACTTCACTGACCTAACATTCTTTCACCAGAAGCAGAAGAAAAAACAAAAACAGATGCATCAGGCAGCAGGCAGGGATGGACACCTTTAATCATTTCCATCTCTAAACTTCCCTGGGTCTCTCTCCTCATCCTTCCCAGACCTCCTCTGCCTTTGGCGCCCCTCTGGCTTCCTTCAAGACCTTATTCTGTCGACTTCCTCATTTATAGTTTCCTGTCCTGCCACACCATCTCCTCCCTTGTAGTCTCTACCTAACACCCTAAAAACCCTCTCCTTCCAGCTTACCTCACCTCTCAGGTTTCACCCTTAACTTCCTAATTAGCTTTCCTGCCTTCATATACTTATTCTCTCTATAATCCAATCCCCAAGGGAAACAGAGCATTCAGAAATACAAATTTGGTCGTCGTGTTTCCCTGATTTAAAATTTTCCATGGCTCCCCACAGTCACCAGGATAAAACAGAAACTCCTCAGCTTTGTAGACAAGACCCTTAATCCTGTGAACCCCATCTACCTCTCCAGCCATCTCCCTTCCCTCTGCAAGGAACGGGTTACACTTTTGCTACAGCAAACACTCAGTGAGCATGATATGCTTTAATGTCTTCATGCCCCTGCCCAGAATGCTCTCTCTTAGGAGCTGAGCTGTGACTCCCCCAAATTCATGTATTCGAATCCTAACCTCCAACACCTCAGAATTGACTATATTTGTATAAAAGGGCCTTTCAAGAGGTACTTAAGGTAAAATGAGTTCATATGGGTGGTGCCTCATCCAATATGACTGGTATCCATATAAGAAGAGGAGATTAGGACACGGTCACAGAGAGAAGAACATGTGAAGGCCTAGAAAGACGCTCCCCTGCAACCCAATGAGAGAGGCCTAAGAAGAAAAACACCCCTGCTGACACCTTATCTTAGACTCCCAGCCTCCAGAACTATGAGGAAATAAATTACTGTTGTTTACCCAGTCTGTGGTACTGTGTTATCACAGCCTGAGTGAACTTCTTCATTCCCCATGTACTCCTCCAGAATCTCCTAAATACCTACTATTTAGGCCACCTACTGCCTCCTTCAAACTTTGTGACTCCCCTCTCCTCTCCAGGACCCTTTCCTATTAGCATGCAGACCCACCTACCTGAGCCCCTCTCCTCCAGGGGCCCTGTGCCACCTACAAGCTCCATCATATCACCCTCATCAGCCATCAGTAGTCTGTATTTTCAACTGCTTCTTGAACCTGGAAGCAGCAAATGTAACATCTATATTATTGTGTGATCAGACTCTCTGGACAACACATACTAGGAGCAAATATTTCTTTTCCTGATAGAGACACCAGTAGGCCTAGAAATCATCACGATTTCATATGCATATGAAATGTTCTCAATATCTCCTAGTAGACCAACAACCTGATGTGATCTGCAAATATATTGTGCTATACAGATATTCATTTGAGAAATTTCTGTTTATTTTAAAGATTCTTCCATGTGCAATTAACAACATTTTAATAGTTCTTAACACTGAGCTTTTCACATCTTACTCGTAGTATTTATGCCTCCTAAGTGTGTTTTTAAGCATAGTAGTAAATTTTATGGAGGACTTTTACACAAGGAAACAAAGAGTTGTAGAGTGCTGCTTGTTAAAGACAACCCAAAATAAAGAGTAGTCCTTTAAATGAAATAGGTTACAACCTTTGCCAGACCAGCTGGAGTTCTTACAAGACTGCAAGAGACATCATCCTTTAAAGATGGCACTTTCTGCACTAACAATGGAGACAGAATCTGGCTGCTTGCTATCTGAGGTCAGAGGAGTAGAGAGAAAGGAGCAATGACATTTGCCTGTAGCCTCACTCATAAGAGCGGGAAGGAACATCTTCGGCGGGCAGACAACAAAAGAGTCTACAGGAAGATCCCCTCTCTCGTGATGAAGGCATTGGGAGACTGCGTGCTTGCCCAGCAGTGTGAGGTTGGAGTCATCCCAGTAAGGCTTTGCTTCAGGCACCTTTCAGGGTGATTGTATGGCTGTCCAGCTTTCTCGTGACTCAATTCTAACAATGCAGAGGAAATGAGAATTTGGTACACATTTCAGCTGAGAAATTTAAAGGTAGAAGTTGTATTTTATAGGTAGAAGGTAACACCTCCAAAAATCTAGACTGTAAAAACAAACAGAAAAAGATACCCCAGGGAATTAAGGAGGAAGAGTTGCCACAGATAACCTGCATGGGAGACACGGTAGTCTCATTTCCATTGCTGTAAGTTGCTCTGGAGCAGTACAAGAAGGCATCCCATTCCCTGGCTGGTAACTTTGACACTTGCTTAAGTCCCTATGCTTAACTTCTAGTAAAAATCACAATCTAGATCTAATCTGGTCCAGTTTGCACTAGCTCTATTTCCTTGTCTATTTCCAACTCTGCCTTATCAATCGTGTCACACTGTATGAAGTGCAAGATTATATTAGTGTGGAGAAGGAGAGTGACTTGAGCAACAGGATATGGGCTAAGAAATGGGACAGCCTCTCCTCATTGCTCTAGGGCTTTCTCACAGAAAGGGAAATGAGATTGCAGGACAGTGCTCCTTCCTCTGACATTAGCATGCTATGTCAGATTTCTCTTTTTCTCATCCTCTCTGTCTCTGCCTACCATCAAGATACCTTATCTTAAGTGCTGTGAATTCCCACTGTAACCCCAAATTGCCAGAGGCATAGTAACTAATTTTTAGATGTGAGGGAAGAGAGAATATCTTGAGCAAGAGAAACAAACTGTGGTACGAACCACCAATCCTTCATGTGACCTTCTGTTCTGCACATTTTTCTGTTCCCTTGGTCATTTTTTGTTGTGTCTATGGACAAGACCCTGGACTCTGAAGCTGGATTTAAAGTTTCAGCTTGCTGTACTCACTTTTCTGCTGTACTAACCACTCTAATTGCTGCCCTGTTATTGTAGGGTCGTGGTGGTTAAGAAGAACAGTCACATCTGCCCTGCCCATCTTACCGTGGCATTCAAATGAGATGATACATGGGACAGCTCTGTAAACCCCATGTCTTTATGTAATATTAATGGGTGTTTTTATTGCACTGGAAAAAGTGCCCTGCAATTCATTTGTTTCTCTACTCATTCATTTGTTCCTCTACTCATTCATTTGTTCATTAAACAAATTGTTGACCTCAGAGATACAGAGGCAAATATATATATAATAGCTACCATTTCTTCACTTTTACTTCATCCAAAATAAAACTATTTAAATACTTCATATAATTTATCTCATTTCATTCTCACAAAACTTTGGGAGGTTGGTATTATTATCCCTACTTGCCTTTGAGGAACTTACAGTTTTTACATGGTTCCTATATAGTCCAAGATCTCAACTTTTAAGTGGCAAGAACCAGTTATTAGACGAGGCCTTTTAAAAAATTTGTATTTATTTTTATTGTGATCAAATATGTATAACATAAAATTTACTGTTTTAACCATTTTTAAATATACTAATTTTAAAATTCAGTGTCAATAAGTGCATTCAGATTGTTCTGTAACCGTCACCACCATCCATCTCTAGGAATTTTTCATCATCCCAAACTGAAACTCTGTAACCCTTTAGCACTAATTCCCCCATTTTCCCTTCTTCCCAGTAACCTACCTTCTGTCTTTGTGAATTTGTCTATTCTTGGTACCTCATGTAAGTAGACTCATATACTACTTGTCCTTTTTTGTCTGACTTATTTCACTTAGCTTTTCAAAATTCATCAATACGAAAGCATTTATCTTAACTTCATTCTTTTTTTTTTGGTATCATTAATCTACAATTACATGAGGAACATTATGTTTACTAGGTTACCCCCTTCACCAAGTCCCCCCACAACCCCCATTACAGTCACTGTCCATCAGTGTAGTAAGATGCTATAGAATCACTACTTGTCTTCTCTGTGTTACACAGCCCTCCACGTGTGCCTCCCCCCACATTATACATGCTAATCGTAAGGCCCCCATATCCCCCCCATTCCTCCCTTCCCACCCATCCTCCCCAGTCCCTTTCCCTTTGGTAACTGTTAGTCCATTCTTGGGTTCTGTGATTCTGCTGCTGTTTTGTTCCCTCAGTTTTTTCTTTGTTCTTATACTCCACATATGAGTGAAATCATTTGGTACTTGTCTTTCTCTGCCTGACTTATTTCACTGAGCATAATACCCTCTAGCTCTACCCATGTTGTTGCAAATGGTAGGATTTGTTTTCTTCTTATGGCTGAAAAATATTCCATTGTTTATATGTACCACATCTTCTTTATCCATTCATCTATTGATGGACACTTAGGTTGCTTCCATTTCTTGGCTATTGTAAATAGTGCTGTGATAAACATAGGGGTGCATCTGTCTTTTTCAAACTGGGCTGCTGTATTCTTAGGGTAAATACCTGGAAGTGGAATTCTTGGGTCAAATGGTATTTCTATTTTGAGCTTCTGTGCTTTCCACAATGGTTGAACGAATTTACATTCCCACCAGCAGTGTAGGAGGGTTCCCCTTTCTCCACAACCTCGCCATCTGTTGTTGTTTGTCTTTTGGATGATGGCGATCCTTACTCATGTGAGGTGATATCTCATTGTGGTTTTAATTTGCATTTCTCTGATGACTAGTGATGTGGAGCATCTTTTCATGTGTCTGTTGACCATCTGAATTTCTTCTTTGGAGAAGTGTCTGTTCAGCTCCTCTGCCCATTTTTTAACTGGATTATTTACTTTTTGTTTCTTGAGGTGCATGAGCTCTTTATATATTTTGGATGTCAACCCAATATTTATCGGATCTGTCATTTATGAATATATTCTCCCATACAGTCGGATGTCTTTTTGTTCCACTGATGGTATCCTTTGCTGTACAGAAGGTCTTTAGTTTGATATAGGCCCACTTGTTCATTTTTGCTTTTGTTTTCCTTGCCCAGGGAGATATGTTCATGAAGAAGTCGCTCATGTTTATGTCCTATGTATTTTTGCCTATGTATTTTCTAAGAGTTTTATGGTTTCATGACTTACATTCAGATCTTTGATCCATTTCAAATTTGCTTTTGTGTATGGGGTTAGACAATGATCCAGTTTCATTCTCTTACATGTAGCTGTCCAGTTTTGCCAACATGAGCTGTTGAAGAGGCTTTCATTTCCCCATTGTATGTCCATGGCTCCTTTATCGTATATTAATTGACCATATATGTTTGGGTTAATGTCTGGAGTCTCTATTCTGTTCCACTGGTCTGTGGCTCTGTTCTTGTGCCAGTACCAAATTGTCTTGATTACTATGGCTTTGTAGTAGAGCTTGAAGTTGGGGAGTGAGATACCCCCCACTTTATTCTTCTTTCTCAGGATTGCTTTGGCTATTCCGGGTCTTTTGTGGTTCCATATGAATTTTTGAACTATTTGTTCCAGTTCGTTGAAGAATGCTGTTGGTAATTTGATAGGGATTGCATTGAATCTGTAGATTGCTTTGGGCAGGATGGCCGTTTTGACGATTTTAATTCTTCCTAGCCAAGAGCATGGGATGAGTTTCCATTTGTTAGTGTCCTCTTTAATTTCTCTTAAGAGTGTCTTGTAGCTTTCAGGGTATAGGTCTTTCACATTCTTGGTTAGGTTTACTCCTAGGTATGTTATTCTTTTTGATGCAATTGTGAATGGAATTGTTTTCCTGATTTCTCTTTCTGTTAGTCATTGTTAGTACATAGGAAAGCCACAGATTTCTGTGCATTAATTTTGTATCCTGTGAACTTTGCTGAACTCAGATATTAGTTCTAGTAGTTTTGGAGTGGATTCTTTAAGGTTTTTTAGGTACAATATCATGTCATCTGCAAATAGTGACAGTTTGACTTCTTTACCAATCTGGATTCCTTGTATTTCTTTGTTTTGTCTAATTGCCATGGCTAGGACCTCCAGTAGTATGTTGAATAACGATGGGGAGAGTGGGCATCCCTGTCTTGTTCCCTATCTTAGAGGAAAAGCTTTCAGCTTCTCGCTGTTCAGTATGATATTGACTGTGGGTTTGTCATATATGGCCTTTATTATGTTGAGGTACTTGCCCTCTATACCCATTTTGTTAAGAGTTTTTATCATGAATGGATGTTGAATTTTGTTGAATGCTTTTACACTGCCTAAGGAGATGATCATGAGATTTTTGTCCTTCTTTTGTTTATGTGGTGGATGATGTTGATGGATTTTCGAATGTTGTATCATCCTTGCATCCCTGAGATGAATCCCACTTGGTCATGGTGTACAATCCTCTTGATGTATTTTTGAATTTGGTTTGCTAATATTTTGTTGAGTATTTTTGCGTCTATGTTCATCAGGGATATTGGTCTGTAATTTCCTTTTTTGGTGGGGTCTTTGCCTGATTTTGGTATTAAGGTGATGCTGGCTTCATAGAATGAGCTTGGGAGTATTCCCTCCTCTTCTATTTTTTGGAAAACTTTAAGGGGAATGGGTATTATGTCTTCTCTGTATGTCTGATAAAATTCTGCGGTAAATCCATCTGGCCCGGGGGTTTGCTCTTGGGTAGTTTTTTTGATTACCACTTCAATTTCTTTGCTGGTAATTGGTCTGCTTAGATTTTCTGTTTCTTCCTTGGTCAGTCTTGGAAGGTTGTATTTTTCTAGGAAGTTGTCTATTTCTTCTAGGTTTTCCAGCTTGTTAGCATATAAGTTTTCATGGTATTCTCTAATAATTCTTTTGTATTTCTGTGGCATCCATCATGATTTTTCCTTTCTCATTTCTGATTCTGTTGATGTGTGCTGATTCTCTTTTCCTCTTGATAAGTCTGGCTAGCGGCTTATCTATTTTGTTCATTTTCTCAGAGAACTAGGTCTTGGTGTCATTGATTTTTTTCTATTGTTTTATTCTGCTCAATTTTATTTATTTCTTCTCTGATCTTTATTATGTCCCTCCTTCTGCTGACTTTAGGCCTCATTTGTTCTTCTTTTTCCAATTTTGATCATTGTGACATTAGATGATTCATTTGGGATTGTTCTTCCTTCTTTAAATATGCCTGAATTGTTATATACTTTCCTCTTAAAACTGCTTTTACTGTGTCCCACAGAAGTTGCGGCTTTGTGTTGTTGTCGTTTGTTTCTATATATTGCTTGATGTCTATTTTAATTTGGTCATTGATCCATTGATTATTTAGGAGCATGTTGTTAAGCCTCCATGTGTTTGTGAGCCTTTTTGCTTTCCTTGTACAATTTATTTCTAGTTTTATACCTTTGTGGTCTGAGAAGTTGGTTGGTCGAATTTCAATCTTTTTGAATTTACTGAGGCTCTTTTTGTGATCTAGTATGTGGTCTATTCTGGAGAATGTTCCATGTGCACTTGAGAAGAATATGTATCCTGCTGCTTTTGGATGTAGAGTTCTATAGATGTCTATTAGGTCCATCTGTTCCAGTGTGTTGTTCAGTGCCTCTGTGTCCTTACTTATTTTCTGTCTGGTGGATCTGTCCTTTGGAGTGAGTGGTGTGTTGATGTCTCCCAAAATGAATGCATTGCATTCTATTTCCTCCTTTAATTCTGTTAGTATTTGTTTCACATATGTTGGTGCTCCTGTATTGGGTGCATATATATTTATAATGGTTATATCCTCTTGTTGGACTGAGCCCTTTATCATTATGTAATGTCCTTCTTTATCTCTTGTTACTTTGTTTGTATTGAAGTCTATTTTGTCTGATACTAGTACTGCAACACCTGCTTTTTTCTCCTTGTTGTTTGCATGAAATATATTTTTCCATCACTTGACTTTTAGTCTGTGCATGTCTTTTGGTTTGAGGTGGGTCTCTTGTAAGCAGCATATAGATGGGTCTTGCTTTTTTATCCATTCTATTACTCTATGTCTTTTGATTGGTGCATTCAGTCCATTTACATTTAGGGTGATTACTGAAAGATATATACTTATTGCCATTGCAGATTTTAGTTTCGTGGTTATCAAGGATTCAAGGTTAGCTTCTTTACTATCTTTCCATCTAACTTAACTTGCTTATTGAGCTATTATAGACACAGTTTGATGATTCCTTATTTCTCTTTCTTCTTATTCCTCCTCCTCCATTCTTTATATGTTAGGTGTTTTATTCTGTGCTCTTTTGTGTTTCCTTTGACTGCTTTTGTGGGTAGTTGATTTTTTTTTGCCTTTAGTTAGTATTTCATTGGTCTGCTTTCTTTGCTGTGATTTTATTTTCTCTGGTGACATCTATTTAGCCTTAGGAGAGCTTCCATCTAGAGTAGTCCCTCTAAAATACCCTGTAGAGGTGGTTTGTGGGATGCAAATTCCCTCAACTTTTGCTTGTCTGGGAATTGTTTAACCCCTCCTTCATATTTAAATGATAATCGTGCTGGATACAGTATCCTTGGTTTAAGGCCCTTCTGTTTCATTGCATTAAATGTATCATGCCATTGTCTTCTGGCCTGTAAGGTTTCTGTTGAGAAGTCTAATAATAGCCTGATGGGTTTTCCTTTGTAGGTGACCTTTTTTCTCTCTCTGGCTGCCTTTAATACTCTGTCCTTGTCCTTGATGCTTGCCATTTTAATTATTATGTGTCTTGGTGTTGTCTTCCTTGGGTCCCTTCTGTTGGGAGTTCTGTGGGCTTCCGTGGTCTGAGCAACTATTTCCTCCACTAGTTTGGGGAAGTTTTAAGCAATTATTTATTCAAATACACTTTCTATCCCTTTTTCTCTCTTCTTCTTCTGGTACCCGTATAATGCAGATATTGTTCCATTTGGATTGGTCACACAGTTCTCTTAATATTCTTTCATTCCTGGAGATCCTTTTATCTCTCTCTGCATCAGCTTCTCTGTGTTCCTGTTCTCTGATTTCTATTCCATCAATGGCCTCTTGCACCTCATCCATTCTGCTTTCAAGTCCTTCCAGAGATTATTTTATTTCTGTATTCTCCCTCCCAACTTTATCCATTAGCTCTTGCATTTTTCTCTGCAGCTCCATCAGCATCTTTATTACCTTTATTTTGAATTCTTTTTCAGGAAGATTTGTTAAATCTATCTCCCCAGGTTCACTCTCAGGGGATGTCTGTGTGATTCTGGTCTGGATCAAATTCTTCTGCCTTTTCATGGTGATAGAGGTAGTTGTGGGCAGTTAGCACGTTTGTTAGCTGGGAGAACAAAGTCCCTTCTTGCTTGCTGGTTGCCTTCTTCTCCTGAGCGAATGGCATCCCCTAGTGGCTGGCTTGTGCTGGGCAGCTGCATGCCAAGGGGGTCACTGAGTGTGGTCCGGGCGGCTGCGGAGGTGGCTCTGCGTGGCTGGTCTCAGGCTGCTGCTCCACTATGACAGGCTGTGCCTGGGGGGGAATGGGTAGGAGGCTGTTTATCACCATGAGGGGTCTCAGAGATGAGCTGCCACCCATGGGTTTAGGTTGCCCGGCATTTCCCGGGCTTCCCAGCTGCTGGGCTGAGTGTGCTGGGATGCTTCCGTCCAGCTGTGAGGCCTCTGTCCTTTAAGACTTTGAAAAAGCACTCACTTTTCTTTTGTCCCTGGGGAGCCAGCTGTGGAAACCCGCTCGCAGGTTTTACTGTTCCGTTTCCCTAGAATCCAACACACCACACACTGTGTGTCTGTGTTCCTGGTGTGGATGGCTGGGGCTGGGTATTTAGCAGTCCTGGGCTCCCTCTCCCTTCCCGCTCTGACTCCTCTCTTCCCGCTGGGGAGCTGGGGTTGGGGGGTGTTTTCGGGTCCTGCCAAGAACCCCCTTCGTGAGGTGCTGGGTTCTCGCAGGTGTAGATGTAGTTTGGCTGTGGTGCTGTATCTTCTGGTCTCTCTTTTAAGAATAGTTGTAGTTACTGTATTTTCAAAAGTATATGTGGTTTTAGGAGGAGATTTCCGCTATCCTACTCACACCACCATCTTGGCTCCCTCATTCTTTTTTTAAGGCTAAATAATATGCCTTTTTGTGTATACCATATTTTGTTTATCTATTCATTCTTGATGGACATTCAGCCCAGGTCTTTGAGGGACAAACAACTTAACCACAAAACCAAGCCCAATTGTTATTCTAACAGGTGTTCCATGGCCAGAGTATATTAAAAGCTAAACTGTTGCCCTTAGGTCTTTACTCTGTGGTGCGTATAGAATCTTTTAATTTCCTTATGATTATACATTAAATGTAATAGGATTTCCTGCCTAATAGTACCAACTCAGATTATCAGGGAAAATATAAATTATCTGGATGAATTGTTATTCTAAAATTAGAATTTATTTTAGAGAATTACCTTTCTCGCTTCAAAATTAAAAATCCACTTTTTTTTTACTTTTAGCAAAGTGACATTTGATTCTGATCACCAATTCTAATGCAATACAATACAAAAATTATTAAGTTCAAAAGAAATGTCTCTCGTGGTAGCACCTGAAATTAGCCTGGTGTGAAGTTAGCAAGGCAGAGGGCTGCCTTAGTCAAGTTTTACCCTCTCCCTGTGTTTGTATATCCATAGAAATCCTAGCCAAAGTAGCAGGCACTCCTGGTTATGATTTGGTCCACTGTTGACAACATCATTTTAAAAAAGTTATACACTGGTTGTTTAGAAATAAATCTTACTGCTTTTTAAAGGGTTATATTGAGGTATAAATGACATGCAATAAGGTATATCTATTAAAATGTACCCATTTGTATGTTCCCTTTCATTGTTTTGCATGTAAATACCCAAACCTTCCAGCACCATTTGTTGGAAAAATTATCCTTTTGTCAAAAAATCTGCTGTTCATATATATGTGGCCTATTTCTGGACTCTCTGTTCCATTTCACTGATCTGTTTGACTCTGCGCCACTATACCTGACTGTCTTGGTTACTGAAGAGTTATGAAGTCTTGAACTCAGAGTTAGTCCTCCAATTTCATTCTTTTTTTTAGTTGTTTTGGCTATGTGTTTCCATATGAATCTTAGAATCAGTTTGTCAGTTTCTATAAAACAGACTGCTGAGTTTTTTATTGGAATTGCATTGAATGTGTAGATCAATTTGGGAGAATTTACATCTGAACAATACTGAGTCCTCAACCCCATGAGCAAAGTATAGCTCTCCTTTTATTTAAGTCTTCTTTAATTTCTGTCAGCAATGTTAGGTAGTTTGTAGTACACAGATCTTGCATGTCTTTAGTCAAAAAAGTACTTCATATTTTTGAATACTATTAAATGTTTTTTTCTTAAGAAATTTTGTCTTTAAATTGTATTAGTTCATCTTTAACTATAGAGTATTGGACTATACTAGAATATGGCTGTCTGTTTTGAGTATAGAAATGTTTTAATGTCAGGAATCTGTAAAAGTTACCATACTTCCAGTTCTGACTCTCATAGACAAAGAATAGAATAAGTAGTCTTAGTGGGAAGGCTTCGTCCAAATGGCTAAGCATTTCAGTCCTTATTTATGGTTAACTTCTTCCCAACTACCAGGAAAACATGCTTCTCTCTATCACTTTCTAATTAGGAAACTCATGAAAAATATATATTCCAGTTGGAATTTTGGAGCCAAGTTCTGTTTTTCTGGTGAATAAAAACATTTCCAGCTTTCTGTCACAATCCTAGAAGATGCTTAACAAATATTTATTTTGAAGGAAGGAATAGTTAGCATATGGGGCATGAGGCTCTCTGGGAAGATGTTTTCTGCATTTGAAGGAGTCAGGATCTTTCATCTAAGCTCTGTCTGGATTTTATAATTTCACTCAGTTTATTTGTACTCACTACTTTATGTTTATTTCAAAGCACTTTCAAAGTGAGACACACTGGAGGACACTTACATGTGGCTGGGAAAGGGCCAGTCAGAGGGGGATTGGTTACAGTTAAAAACAGGAAAAATCGGTAATAGTTTAAGTGAGTCCTCCAAGAAAGCAGAAGATAATAGGGTCCAGGGCACAGATGGAGGGCCTTTCCCTGGAAGAACATGGATGCCTCTTTGTCTGTCAGAAGAACAGAGGTTATAGACAGCATAAGCTGTAGGCATGTTGTCAAAGCACTACAGGAGTTCTGGTCTAATGGTGCCTACTTTCTCTGAGAGTGATAAGTGGAATGTAATGATGGAGAACAGGTCAGCTTGGCAGGGGGAGCCGGATAAACAAAGATAGAATCATATTCTAGGTCATCTCTATAAATGGTAAGTGTATCTTTAGGCTACAAAGTAATCCTGTTTTCTTCTCTCCCTCCCCAACAATCCCACCGCAAAATTTTGCCAAATCCTTGCTAGCACCATTGAGGACCCAGTATGTCAGAGACCATGAATGAACGAAAGCTCACCTTTTAAGAAAAAATATTTCCATATGTATGTAAGTTTTGGATCAGTTTGATGATTTCCAGTTAAATTTTAAGATCATAAAAATTAAGAATTACTAGGAATCATTTTTATTGCTATGATTTTAAGCACAAAACCTTACAATAATTCTATTAGTGATTTAAAATTTCAGTATTATTTTCTATCATAGTCTTTAGCACTTTGAAATACAAAGATGAGAAATAGTTTTATTATCTAGACTCTTCCCTACCCAGTGTTAAGTAAATTACCACTGTTTTCAGCCACTACATTACTCTTATTTCATCTATTCTAAGATGCATATTTTTCCACATTGTAATATTTCAGAAGTTGAAATGTATCTTGCAATCAATGGCATCTTCCAATTGAAAGCCTTTTTAACACTCATCGAACAAAGGTGCTCCTTATGACTGATGACATCATAGATTCCATGAAATAAGCCCTTTGTGCCCTCTGATCCCCTTTCTAAACTTGATAGGGAAACAAAAAAGGTTTGATGCCTTCGCTGTCTTTGAGATTGATGGTTAGGAATGTTATTTATCCCCAAAATATTTATTTATATTGGTGTAAGAGGGAGAATCTATCCTATTCTATGAAAGTAAAGATTCCTTCCTGGGGAAAGGCCTTTGGGGACGCTCAGATCTACCATCTTGGCAACTATCTGCTTCTCTCAGATGGCCCTGTCTTCACCTCTTAAAAATTAGATGAACTTGTGGACAAAATGACACCAAGATTTTGCCTGTAGAATTACCTTAAATACAACTGCAAAATTCCCTGGGGAGCGCAGGTATCCTACCCAATCTGTCCACCAAAGCAAAGAAGACAGTTGCTTAAATGAGCTGGTTTGGAGATTTTTTCCAAAAAATATCTTCTCTTCAGGATACTCTGTCTCCTTCTCTCCAGAAAATCCAATATACAGTCTTTGGGTAGTATTTTCAAGATAATGTAATAATGTCTTACAAAGGAACAACATACTCAGAAGGTCTTATTTGAAAGCCGTGCACTGTCTAAAGGAAAAGGGTAAAAGCTTGAGGCACTATTTCTCAGTTTGCTGTAGCCAACTGTATCACAATCACTTGGAAGCTAGTTAAAAAATACAGATTCATAAGCCTCATTGTGAAGGATGAGGCACGGAAAATAGCATTTTTAACAGGCTGATTCACATGCATGTTGAAATTAGAGATCTTAGACCCCTTTAGAGAAGCTCATTCTCTTACAAGAAGTTTTGGTCACTAATCATCAAGGAAATGCAAATCAAAACCACAATGTGGTATTACCTCACAACAGTCAGAATGGCCAGTATCAAAAAGACAAAAAATAACGTGTTGAAGATGTGGAGAAAAGGGAACCCTTGTACACTGCTGGTGGGAACACAAAATGGTGCAACTATTATGGAAAACATTATGGAGTTTACTCAAAAGATTAAAAAAATAGAACTCCCATACAAGCCTGGAATCCCACTTCTGGCTATTTATCTGGAGAAAATGAAAACATTGATTCAAAATATACAAGTACTCCTATGGCCATTGCAACATTATTTACAATAGCCAAGATATAGAAGCACCCTAAGTGTCCACTGATATATGAATGGATAAAGATGTGTGTGTTTGTGTATGTATTATATGTATATATATGAAATACTACTCAGCCATAAAAAAAGATGACATCTTGCTATTTTCAACAATATGGCTGGACCTACAGGGTATTATGCTAAGTGAAATAAGCCATGTAGAGAAAGACAAATACCATATGGTTTCACACATATGTGGAATCTAAAAAACAAAAAAGCAAAACAAAACAGAAACAGACTCATAGATAGAAAGAACAGTCTGGTGGTTGCCAGAGGTGAAAGGACTAGAAGTATGGGTGAAATAGGGGAAAGGGATTAAAGGTGCAAATTTCTAGTTTTAAAATAAGTAAGTCACAGGGGTACCATGTACAGCATAAGACATATAATTAATAATATATTTAGCAACTTTGTATGGTGACAGATGGTAGCTAACTTTATCATGATAATCACTTAGTAATGTATACAAATGTTGAATCACTATGTTGTGCACCTGAAAGTAATGTAATATTGTATGTCAACCATACTTCAATTTAAAAAAGAATAAGGAAGTTTTGCACAGAGTCTGGCCCACAAATAAATAAGTAAATGGTAGGGGCTTGCATTACCTATTGCAACTTAATAAATAGCCCCCAAATTTAATGGCTCAAACAACAAACATATATTATCTCACAGTTTTTGTGGGTCAGGAATTCAGGAGGTTTAGCTGAAGAATCTGGCTCAGGAACTCTCATGAGGCTGTATTCAAGATGCTGGCCTTGGCAATAGCCATCTAAAGGCCTCCTGGAACTGGAGGATGGCTCACTCACATGGTTCTTAACACAAGGTCTCTGTTACTCCCATTGGCTTTTTGCAAGCTCAGTTCTTTGACTGATGATCATCTCCATTGGACTGCTTGAATACCCTCTTGAAATTACCTCATGAGATGGCCCCTGTTTTCCCCCCAAGGGAGTGATTCAAGAGAGAGCAAGGAGGCAGCCTCAGTGCCTTTTATGACCTCGTCTCCAACATCATGCCCCACCATTTTCATCATAGTTTCTTTTTCACTAAGTGCACCCCACTGTGAAGGAAAGGGGAATTAAGTGCCAGCACTTGAAGGGAAGAGTACTAAACAGTTTGTGGATGTATTTTTAAATTTCTCCAGTGCTAATAGTATTTCCTCATGGTAGTGCAGAGCCCAAAGCTTCATAAAAGGGCCCTTCCATATGAGTTCCCCAGAAATGCCCATAACTTACCACTGATCTTTTAGGGGAGCCTGATGAAGAACCCAACCTGACAGAGGCTGTTCTGAGCCACACACAACTTGGTTTTCTAATTGTGAACGGGAACCAAACCTTACACTCTACCTTTCCCTGTAAACAGGCTTCGGCTGTGCTAGTGGTTAGAATAGCTCAACAATCTGCAATCATAAATATTGTAGAGCTAAGAGAAGAGAGAAAAAGCTTGAAGTGGGTATTATTTTCTCCCTCTGTGGTACCAAGTAGCACAAATGCAAATGGATTGCCACTACTACATTGCTACACAGCCCCTGGACCTGTCCACCTGGAGGTCAACACTCCATAAAACCAATGGGGACATAGTAATTTGCCTTTAACCAACAAACCCTTCATTGCATAAAAATTTGGGTTCCAGCATTTCTCTAAGCAGCCCATGCTATTAACACACTTAAAATATTTATTTTAAAATTTAATTTACAGGGATGAATGAGAGATACATCTGCAGAAGCCTAGGAGCCTGGCAAAGTTTACTGTTCCCAAAAGCATGTAGTTTACACGCAGCCAGTAGTTTAAGCAGTGGAAACACTGGGTTGAGTCCAGGGATGCTTTAGCCGACAGCCTGGAGGAAAATTGAGGGCAAATACCAGATGGAATCAAATTCTGATCTTTCTTCAAATGCCTATTGTCTGTTTTAGCAAAGATATTGGATATTGACACGGTGCAGGCTATTGAGTCTCAATAGAATCTATTCTTCACTTTCTTTTACCTTATCTGCAGACTGTTGACATTTTCTTTTATTTCAACACCAATGTTTTTCTTTTACATTGGAGATTTTAGCACTGATGTTGTAATTGCTTATCACACAGCTGGCCCTGTTATGATGTTCTTGTGAATGTCCCTTCATTTTCCTGATGGTCCTGTGATCCAATCTGCAATCCATTTAAAAACAAAACATCCACGTGCCATTTTACACTGTGGTTCTTTTGGAGTTCCATTTCAGCTTCATTAATATTGATGCTGTCTGCCTCCTTGCTTATTTCAGAATATTCTTTGAAATTAATCTTCAGAATTCGCTATGATTTATTGCTGTTTTGTGTGTCAGCCCCAGTACAGCTTGTCTCTCGTTAATTTTGTTTTTCTTTATTTCTACGCATCTGCTATGACTGTTCACCTACTTGTGCTACTGGTATGTGTCAGGTCCTTTATGGAATCCCAGTTTTGCCTCTCCCTTTCACTGTGATTTTCCATCATTAGGGACCTCTTGAATAAAAATGTAGCCCTTGTTTCTGACAGAGTCCATGTTCCTTTACTTTTCTTTCTGTGTGATTTTCCATCATTATGGTTCTTAAATTTCTTGAATAATGATATACACTATGAACAAATGGACAGAACAGTAATGGCTTCATCAGTGTTTTCTAAAATGTATCTGTAGCTTTTAGAGCACACAATGCCACAGCAGAATCTGCTCTATGTATGTAAGAGAATTTTTAAAATAGATTTTGTGGTCTGTTAGTGACAATGCTCTGTGCATTAATAATTCACACTCTTGCTTGCTGCATCTGCTTGTTAAAATGCCTATTCCATAGCAGCCAGGTTGGAGAAGAGCCTTAGGTCTGAATGTCTTTAAGGAATATAGGTGCATTACTAATCTGCCTTTTTCTCTATAACATTTTCAAAGACAGCCAAGAATTCCTTGACCAGGAATTCTAAGTCAGGAATTGCACTAATTTTTAAATTGTGGTAAATGAAGCCAAACTTTACTCGTTTGAGATATTTTGTCATTTCTTTGACCACTTCTGAAAAGAACAGCTCCATACTTCCAGTTAAAAACAGGCAAAAGGAGGTTCCTCAAAAAACTAAAAATAGAAATACCATTTGACCCGGGAATCCCACTCCTTGGAATTTACCCAAAGAATACAACTTCTCAGATTCAAAAAGACATATGCACCCCTATGTTTATTGCAGCACTTTTTACAATAGCCAAGAAATGGAAGCAACCTAAGTGTCCATCTGTAGATGAATGGATAAGGAAGAGGTGGTACATATACACAATGGAATACTATTCGGCCATAAGAAAGAAACAAATCCTACCATTTGCAATGACATGGATGGAGCTGGAGGACATTATGCTCAGTGAAATAAGTCAGGCAGAGAAAGACAAATGCCAAATGATTTCCCTCATTTGTGGAGTATAACAATGAAGCAAAACTGAGGGGACAAAATAGCAGCAGACTCAGAGACTCCAAGAATGAACTAGTGGTTACCAAAGGGGATGGGTGTGGGAGGGTGGGTAGGGAGGGAGGGAGAAGGGGACTGAGGGGTATTATGTTTAGTACATATGGTGTGGAGGATCACAGGGAGAACAGTGTAGCACAGAGAAGGCACATAGTGGACCTATGGCATCTTGCTGCACTGATGGACAGTGACTGCATTGGGGTATGGGTGGGGACTTGATAATATGGGTAAATGTAGTAACCACATTGTTTTTTCATGTAAAACCTTCATAAAAGTGTACATCAATCATACCTTAATAAAAAAAAAACAAGCAAAAGGAGCATTATAGTTGATAGAGAAACAGGAATCAAATTTAGTAACTGCAATTGACTAAAGCCAAGTCAAAAAATGTTATGAAGTAAGAGAGTAAAGCTAAAATATTGACTGTTATAGCAATATTGACCATTGCTATAAAAATATGAAGAGAAGAAGAAATTCAGATGGCCAACAGGAACATGAAAAGATGTTCCACATTGCTAATCATCAGAGAAATGCAAATTAAAACCACAATGAAATATCACCTCACACCGGTAAGGATCGCCACCATCCAAAAGACAAACAACACCAAATGCTGGTGAGGATGTGGAGAAAGGGGAGCCCTGCTACACTGCTGGTGTGAATGTAAATTAGTTCAATCATTGTGGAAAGCAGTATGGAGGTTTCTCAAAAAACTAAAAATAGAAATACCATTTGACCCAGGAATTCCAGTCCTAGGAATTTACCCTAAGAATGCAGCACTCCAGTTTGAAAAAGACATATGCACCCCTATGTTTATCGCAGCACTATTTACAATAGCAAAGAAATGGAAGCAATCTAAGTGTCTGTCAGTAGATGAATGGATAAAGAAGATGTGGTACATATACACAATGAAATATTATTCAGCCATAAGAAGAAAACAAATGCTACCATTTGCAATAACATGGATGGAGCTAGAGGAAATATGCTCAGTGAAATAAGCCAGGCAGAGAAAGACAAGTATCAAATGATTTCATTTATCTGTGGAGTATAACAACAAAGAAAAAACTGAAGGAACAAAACAGCAGCAGACTCACAGAACCCAAGAATGGACTAACAGTTACCAAAGGGAAAGGGACTGGGGAGGATGGGTGGAAAGGAATGGATAAGGCGGGAAAATGGGCATTACGATTAGCACACATAATGTAGGGGGGTTGACATGGGAAAGACAGTATATACAGAGAAGACAAGTTAAAAAAAAAAAGAACTCAGCTTGGAAGGTAAGTATTTAAAACATTGCTGAAGTTTAATGATTTTAATACAGAATGGCATTAAAGTTGGCTCAGAAGATATTTTGCTTAATAAAATCTTTGTGTTTCTTTTAAAAAAAAATGTGAAGAGAAAGTAATGCTAAAATAAGACATAGAAAATATATTGTTCGCTGTTGGTTAAAAACTATGCTTGCTTCATGTTCAAAATACCAATTACCAACTGAGGAATTTAAAGTTAGCTTAAGCAGCTTGCTCTTTGAAAACACTCTATGAGAAACTACCAGAACTTATAGATATCTGGTATTTTGGAGAGTTTTACAAATTGATGATGTTCAAATGTTTACAAAATTAAATGAAAGAGATAATAGTGGTTTTCCTTCAATGAAAACCACTGTAACTTGACATGAACCTAGAGATCAGAAATTCTAAGTTTTCAGTTTATTGCTAATACTGTAATTGATTAGAATTTTACCAGCTCCTTTTCAGTATTTTTCATATTTTTAAGTAAAAGCAAAAAAAAACCTAGGAAATGGAATTGATATCCACATATAAAAGAATGAAGCTGGAACCCTATCTCATACAATACTCCAAAATTAATTAGACATGGATCAAAGGCCTAAACAATGGAGCCAAAAGTGTCAAACTCTTAGAAGAAAACATAAGAGTTAATCTTCATGATCTTGGATTGGTCAATGGTTACTTAGACAACACAAAACACAAGCAACCAAAGGAAAAAAAAAAAAAAACAAGTTAGACTTCATCAAAATTAAAAACTTGTGTGCTTCAAAGGATACTATCAAGAAAGTGAAAAATCAGCCCACAGAATAGGATAATGTATTTGTAAATCATATATCTGATAATGATCTCTTATCTAGAATATATAAAGAACTATTACAGCTCAATAAAAAAAAGACAATCCAGTTTAAAAATGGTAAAAGAACTGAATAGACATTTCTTCAAAAATATACACAAATGGCAAATAAGCACATGAATAATGCTCACTCAACATCATTAGTCATTAGGAAAATGCAAATCCAAACCACAGTGAGAGACCACTTACTACCCATTAGAAGGCTTTAATAAAAAAGATGTATGAAAACGAGTGTTGACAGGATATGGAGAAATTGGAACTCTCATACACTGATGGTGAGAATTTAAAAACAGTATTGTCACTGTGAGAAACACTGGCAGTTCCTCAAAAAGTTAAAACAGAGTTACCATATGACCCCGAAATTCCACTCCTAGGTATATACTCCAGAGAACTGAAAATGTATTTTCACACAAAAACTTGTACCTGAATGTTCATAGCAGCATTATTCATAATAACCAAGAAGTGGAAGAAACCAAAATGTGCATCAACTGATGGATGGATAAACAAAATGTGGTGTGCCCTTACAATGGAATATTATTTGTCAGTAAGAAGGAATGAAGTACTGATTCATGACAAAAGATGCATGAATTTTTAAAACATTATGCTAAGTGAAAGAAGCCAGACACAGAAGGCCACATACTGTATGGTTCCATTTGTATGAAATGTCCAGAACTGGAAAATCCATAGAGACAGAAAGTGGACTCGTGGTTGCTGAGGGGCTGGGAGCATGGGAGAATGGGAAGTTACTGCTAATGGGTGCAGGGTTTCTTTTTTGGAGTGATAAAAATGTTCTGTAGTTATATAGTGGTCGCACAATCTTGTGAATATGCTAATATCACTAAGTTGTACATTTTAGAAAATTATTTGTGAATTTTCTTCTAAAAAAAAGAAAAATACTTGTAAAGTGTCTTTGTCAAGTTGAGTATTATGAGGACTGAAATGCTCTATTAGTTTTAATAACATGGAATTTTAACTTAAATGTTGAATAGAAGTGACTGTTTAAACCTTGAAATTTTAACAGAATTGGACACTGAATATAAATCAGTATTTGAAGGCCACATTTACATTGTCCCATGATGATAACTCTCTGAGGAAAAAAATTCAATTTGTAAACAGCTCGATGTTAGACATTGTATTTTTGACATTTTGTCAAGGTATTTTGATAATGTAGACCTTAATCTCTTTCCCAACAGGATCCAATACTTGATTCACCTTTGAACCTACTTTCCAAATACTATATATTCAATAAATATTTGTGGAGTTATAAGTGTTGACATAGTCATTGGCTCATCTAAATAATATCGGGCTCTAACAATCACTCAAAAAAGCAAGAACTTCTTGGAAAAGAAATGTTCACTTCTGAACCTAGAGTGTAATGATGCTACAAAAACATTGAATGTTGAAATATATTTCAGTTAAGCTAAAAAAATTCACTAAGTTCTGATCAGATATGAAATCAGATGTTTACTTGAAATAATTACACTCACAACCCATTTTTTGAGAATTTTTGGATCTAAATTATGTCATATATCAGACACGAAATAAAGTGGCAAATGGTCCCAGTTCATGGTCCTCCTTTAAAGTCCTCAGGAATGCTCTCAATTCAATGTGACATTCCTCTCTTCCTGCTCCCAACAGAAAAGGACATCACGTCAGCAGAGCAGTTGCTGGTGAGCAGCCGAATTCTAGGGTTGCCATCTGAACTCATGGATTTTGGCCCAAGGGGACATAATCCTAATGGAAGTACATCCAGTTAGTCTGGCAGTTAGCTCCCCATCATGACACCCTCCTTTGCTGTGTCCCATCGCTGAGTCTGAAAGTCTGACAGTGAGTTCCATGCTGAACTGCTAACCTTACCAGCATTTTGTATTCCCATTGTGGCTTATGGATCACCTGCTGGCCAACACAGACTTGTTCCTTGAGGGAGCAACTTATGGGGAGAACCTGAACACAATCGTGATTTACGTGATGCTGGCCCTCTCATCTGTCACCAAAAAAAAGAGTCTGCAGAAGGCCAGCAGCAAATAGCCATCCTATGCAGTACTTCAAGGGGACAGGATACTTGGGTGCAACTTTCAGAAATTCAGCCAAATTAATCCATAGTATTCATTCACTCATCAAATGGACCTTCTGGAATCACATGCCTTCTGGATACAATCTTTCCAACAGCAGAAATAGGGAATGTTCAGGGAGCAATATTTTCCATTATTCTTTAAGAGAAAAGGCCTGCTGGCATAGAAAGGGCGGTGCAACAGCCATTTTCTCCCCAGTTTTACACATAAAAGAATCCTATAGGTAAAACACCTGTAGAGCATGGATTATCTGTTTACTGTAAGTCCACTGCCTAGGATAATGCTTACCCCATCACAAGCCCAAGAAAACATTGTAACAAATGAAAACCTACCTTTTGCAGACCTGGAATCTGAACACCACTGCACACTTTTGGTAGCCTTGAAAATCCTGCCTGTTTTTTCTTTGATATTGCCCATGGGAGAGTGAATTAATTTTCTCCAATCAAGAGAATAAAGCCAGGCTAGGAACAGATTCAGGTTGGTATATCTTGTTCTTTATAGAAATTTCCAGAGCACAAGAAAGATTTTTTAAACTGCTTAAGAATATAGGTAGTTTTAGCTGGACCAAGCAAGACTATACTCTCCCTGCAGGAGACTTAGTCCAGGAACAAAAGCATCTAACGAAAAAGGAGAGAGAGAAAGATAAGCCAGCCCTCCCCAGCTGGCAGACCCCAGCTCATTGAATTCCTTCTGTTTCATGAATGATGCAAAAGTACCAAAAAGGAGCAAAAATATCTGTGCTTTGAGTTAAGTCCATATCAGCTCACTGCATGAAAGCAAGGAGAAGAAAAAACATTTAACCACAGTGACCCCTGCCCACAGGTAACTGTAGTCTAGTAAGTTTCTTGAAGTCTGACCAGAGATTCAATTCCTCCTCCCTAGAGATAGGGACAAGACAGTTCCATTTTCTTTTTTATAGTTCACAGGACACAAAGTCCTTATCTAAGAAGCTAGCTTTCAGTAGCGGACTGGTTTGGTTGTCTCAGCCCCCACTGCCATGCCTTGCCCCTCACAGTCTGAGTTAGGTGCTCGGTGACACCACCAGATGGCTAACTGGAGCACACCTGCACCAGCACCAGCCCTGGAACTGACAGAATTCTCTCTCCCTTCCAGAAACCAACTGCTGGTTCTCATCACAGGACCTGGGCCCAGTGCCCTTGCCAGTGCCATCAGCCACCTTGTCTCTTGAATTCTGCCTTTTCTTAATACCTGAAAGGCACAAGGGAGAGAGTTCCCTCTCTGGTTTCAAAATTCTTTGAAGGAATCCTATGTTGACTGGCCAGTCATCTCTTTCACATTGATGAAGATGGGGCTTTACCCTTGACCCTTTCTCTCAGTCTTTTTTGGGATTTCTGAAGCCATTTTGCTGGTGAATTGAGAAGGCTTTTAAGGAACATTTTCTTCTTCAGCAATTCCATTCATCCTAGTCCTCATAGCATGTGTTCTGTCGTATGGCAGCACCCTGCTGGGACAAGCAGAATTTCCGACTCTTCAAGTTCAAAATTTTCCCTTTGTTGGATCATCCAAACTCAGTTGCTGATTATTATTTCTTGGAAACCTCCAACTCTCCACTCATGCACCCGGCAAAGATGAGAGGAAAGCTCTAAGCCCATTACCCAGGATCTCTTTGATGACTCATCTTATCCGATAATAGTAACGGACAATTTTCTTCCAAGGGTGGCAAGGGTGGGGGTGGGGTAATTCTCTCACATTCACTAATAGAGAATAATCAGTAATAACATCAGAAAGACCATCATATCATAATGGAAACTGGAAAATGGAATGGCGTCAGGCAATAGACAAAAAACCAAGGTCCTTAAAATTGTGGAGCTCAATTCCTTTCAAGAAACATAAAATCAAGTACCATATCAAAATTCTTGATCACAAATGAAGACTTATAAAATCTGTATGGTAATAGAGCTCTTTAAAACAGTTCCCTGCCCAGCACACATGTGTGGCATCTGGTTAACCACTAGCTCCTATAGGATAAGCCGAAGCAGAGGCCTGGGCATGGTTATGGCCAGAAGACTTGCTGGAAGGATGTACACTGACATTCAGCCTCAATGTGGCATCTAGGTGGAATACTACAAAAGAGCAACGACAGCTCTTCTCAAGAAAGATTTTGAATAGGGGGCAAATTTTAAAGAACAGAGTTACAAACAATAAGGACTGTGAATGGTTGTGGCTGCTATACATTTTTAAAAGAACATGTGAGCCATATATGGGAAGAAGTGCTTTGGAGCACTGCTGTTACAGAGAACAATCACTACCTTTGGCATGCGTAGTTGGTGATTGGTATTGTTAAGGAGGTTTTTTCCCCTCTTTCCACTCAACAACACAACAGCACTGAGTAGTAATAGTTTATATTTCAGTAGAAGTTTTATAATTCTTAAATTGAAAGTGCAATGATACAATTTGCAAGGATATTAGTTAAACCATTCAGGTGGTCTTAATTGAACAATCAGAGCAAAACAGTCTTTAATTCTTTCTTTCTCAGATGCATCCCATTTAATAACTGGAAGATTGCATTATTGTTCTTAATTATTTGCCACACTTCCTGTAAGAGAATTATATGTTCTGCACATTTCCATGTGACTTTCAGCCCCTTTCCTACCCCATTAACATTAGGTCTAACCATGTGGTTTGCTTTGGCCAATAAAATGTGAGGCATATTTGATGTGTAGCATCTAAATAGAAGCTTAAGAGCTATTGCATGGTTCAGCCATCACACTCTTTTCCCTCTGCCACAGTAATAGGTTCCTAAATAGGTGTTGCTCCTTCCACCCAGATCCTGGAATGAACCTACATTGAGCAGAGCCACAGATGACATGTTCTGTGAATGCCTGCAAGGCATTGAGATTTGTGAATGCTTCTTATTGCAGCATAAACTAGCAAAAGTTCATTCATACAAAGCCCTGCAAATTAACACAGTAGCTATCCTTTAACAGTATTTGTCGACTATGACATATATATGTTATAAATATATGATATACATATCTATGATATATATGTGTGTGTGTATATATATATACATGATATACATATACCTATACATGATGTATATGATATATATACTTACAACTATTTTATATATTTTTATATATATATATATAGAGAGAGAGAGAGTCCAAATACTTAAAAAACATGCCTTACAAAGAAATGTAATTGATGTTAATCTTAATTTTCTACCTAGGATTTTTCATTTATTTGGAAAATTAATAACAGTTTTTGAAGCATAAGATCCAGCTTCTTCATGTTCACTAAAAAGATTTTCATTGTACTCAAGTTATGATTATTATCTGTCTGTCTCTCCAAATAAAAGCCATGTGTTAACTCTTAAGGGAACCCTCATTTTTGGTCAAAACATTATTAATTTTGAGTATTGTGTAGAGTGAGAAATTAATTTACATTTATGAGTTTGAATAAACAATTTAGTTGATCTCAACATTCCCAATAGTATTAGAAATAAAATAATATATTAAACAGAGCACAAAAGCACTAAGAGCTGAACAACTTTCTATGGGTTTTTATAGCTAATGAAGTTCCAGACCATAATTAGTTCCTCTTTCATTGTATTTTATCCTGAGAACCCAATTTTTACAATTTCTAGGCTTGACATCTTTAAGGCCAAATGCTACAGCCTTTTTTTTGAAGAAATAAATTATTTCAAGTTCTGTATCTATACAATGTCAAAATGGTTGGTCAAATCAATGGAAATATTAGGCAGATCAGTTGTTTGAATCAATGTTGGCACAGAGTGAGTCCCAGTTACTGGTTAATGAGGCCACATTCCTTATTTCTGGCTTTGGTCTTTTGTATAGAAATATCTTGGGCTTCCTGTGATTATAAAGATATTTGCCTTTTTTTTCTGGGTTCTCATAGTAGGGGACAGATAGATAAATGGCCCTTGGGAAGCACGTCCAGGTTTGTATGGAGGGTGGCCACCTGTCCATCAGCTTCCCACAGTCGGCAGCACACCTAGGCCAGGTTGGGCTTTGCCACCTGCCTGTTCTAACAGCTATGTCTTCCTGTCTTGAGAAAGGCCAGCTTGTTGGTCTGTTTCTTGCCATGTATCCTAAAAGAGAACCTTCCTGAATGTTTATTCCCCAATCTCAACCTCGCCTCAGTTAGGCCTACCTACAAAGCCTGCTGCACCAGTGGCTTGGGAGCCCAGTGGAGAGACATTCAAAGGGAGAATGGGACAGTGACCTACATCATCACTGAAGAAATTCGTGTCAAATGCCTGTACAGATCAGTCTACACCTTCATTCCTTTTTCTTTCTTTAGAAAGACAATATGGGCTTTATACTTACCAAACTGGAGAGCTTGACTCAGTCTCTAGGCCAGACAGGCTTTCTAATACTTCTACTAAGTTTAACATACCATTCAGTCCCAGACAGAGCTCCTGGACAATCGGTCTTCGCCTCCCATCCAAGCAAACCAGTGCTTTGCCCTATTGGCACTCATTTTACTTCTACATACATTGTAAACCCCAGCCTCCATTATTTTCTTGTTTTCTTTAAGCAATTATCTTTTAAAAGATTGAAATGACAAGGAAAAGTCTCACACATTTACATATACTGTTACCATTTCTAATGCTGTTTATTCCTTTTGGTAGGTCCGTGTTTACAGCTGACAATATTTTCCTTCTGACTAAATGATTTCCTTAACATTTTTTGCATTGCAGATAATGCTGGTGATGAATTCTTTCAGCTTTGTAAGGTCTGAAAGGGTCTTTATTTTGCCTTCATTTTTGAAAGCTATTTTAGTATAGTATTTATATGACAGCTTTTTTTCAGTACTTTAAAGATGTTGCTCCACTGCTTTTTTGCTTATTGTTTCTGACAAGAAATGGCACATCAGCATCTCACCTTGTTCTTCTGTACACATCATATCTTTTTTTCCCTCGGGTTGCTTTTAATATTTTCTCTTTATAACTTGCTTTAGGCAAACTGATTATGACATTGCCTTGGTACAGTTTTCTTCATATTTCTTGTGCTTAGGGTTTGTTGCACTTCTTAGATCTAGTTTTTAACAAATTGGAAAAAAATTTGGCTTCTGTTTCTTCAAAGGTTTTTCTGTGTCAACCCCTGCCCCTTTCTGTCAGCGATCTAATTACATGTACATTAGACCACTTAAACGTTGTCCCACAGCTCACTGATGCTCTGTTCCTTTCTCCCCCCACCCGAGACTTATTTTTGTCTGGATTCTTCATGCACAGTTTGTATTGCCATGTCTTCAAGTTCACACCTATGTTTCCTGCAGTACCCCATCTATCCTATCCAATGTACTCTTCACCTCTGTCATTGCTGTTTCAGCTCTAAGAGGTTCAGTTTGTATCTTTTTCAAATCTTCCATGTATCCACTTAACATATGCAATCAGGTTTTCTCAACCTCAGTACCACTGACATTTTGGGCTGGATGATTTATTGTAGAGTCTGTCCTGCGTACGTAAGATGTTTAGCAGCAACTTACATGCCAGTTGTGGCGCTACCCCCAGGTTGTGTCAACCAAACTGTCTCCAGACATTGCCAGTTGGCCCCTGGGAGGAAAACCACTCTATTGAAAACTATTACTCTAGATTTTGGAATATATGCAATACAGTTACAATAACTATTTTGATGTTCTTGTCTACTAATTATATTAATTGTGTCAGTTTCTTCTAGTTTCTATTAATTTTTCTCCCTTAATTTTCCTGCTTCTTCACATGTTTCAGTTTTTTATGATTATATGCCAGACATTGTAAATCTTACTTTCTTGGATGATGTATATTCTTATATTCCTATAAATATTCTTGAGCGTTTTTCTGGGATGCAACTAAGGTACCTGGAAAATGTTTGATTCTTTCAGTTCTTTCTTTTAAGCTTTGTTAGGTAAGAACAGCAGCATTTAAATAAGGGCTCATTTTGCTCCACAGCTGCAGCAAGACCCTTCTGGGTACTCTACCCAACACCCCATGAATTGTGAGGTTTTCCAGTCAGGCTAGTTGGACTTGGCACTATTCCTGGCCTGGTATGAGCTCCTTATGGGTGGTTCTTTCCCTATTTTTATTATAATTAGAATTATATGTGTATCATTATATATTTATTTATATCTATTTATTTAAAAATATAAAATTATATGTTATATAATTATATAATAATTGTTAATTATAATATATTTATATAATGCATTATATATAATTAAACAATATCAATATATAATTGATATTTTACTGTACATATATTCATTCACATATATATATCACATGTTGATAAATACTGTTAATGGATAGCTACTGTGCAAATTTGCATGGTTATTGAGTGTATGAATTTTTGCTAGTTTATGCTGCAATAAGAAGCATGCAGAAATCTCAAAGGCTTACAGCAACCAAGGTTTATTTCTCACTCATGGAACGTAGCAGCTGTGGCTCTGCTCTGTGTGTTCCATATAGAGTATACTTCCTCATAAGCATGCACTGTGATACTCAGCTGAATACTTGAGGGAGAACCTCTGGACGTTTTTGGAGGTACCTCTCTCAGAGAAGTTTTCTCCTCTCTGGTTCTTCGTCCTAAAAATTCCAGCAGCTCTGGCCTCTCCCAGTTCCATCTGAACTCGAGGAGCATAGTATTCTGCCTGTGTTCTGTGTCCCACTGCAGCCTGGAAACCCTCTGGGCACTAAGCTGGTCAATCACTGGGACCACCTGCGCTTCCCATCTCCAAGGGGAAACCTCACTGAGGTATCTATCCCTGGCAAAGTCTCATCCTTGTTGTGGTTGAAGGTCGCTGCCCTTCATTGTTTCACGTCCAATGTCTTGAAAACCATTGTTTCATGTATTTTGTCTGATTTTTTTAGTTGATTCAGGTAGGCAGGTAAATCTGGTCTCTTATTCCATCTTGGCTAGAAACAAGTATATTTTTAATTTACCTGGAATTTATATGAGTGCTAAACTTTCTGAGTCATTGAATTTCTGAGAATAACTGCATTTTTCTCTCACTTTTGATTGAAAAGTTTAAATTGAGATAAAATCTATGCCTAAAATTATTTTCACTCTAAACCTTGAATGCATTTTTCCCTCATTTCTTAGCATCCAATGTTGCTGATAGGATGTCTGATGTTTGTTTGATTCTCATTCCTTGGTAAATAACTTTTTTTTCCTACAAGATTTTATAATCACTTCTTCATCTATAGTGTTCTGACATTTCAGTGTGATCTATCTAGGTAAGGATTTTTTAAAAATAGTGTCTGTCAAATCATGAGTTTGACACACTATTTTTACTACCCACTATAAAATAAGCATGATTATTAAGATAAAAAACATTTATCCTTGCCACCTAAGATTGTTTTCAGTATCACCAGTTGTATGTTTATCACCCTTTGAGAAAATTTTGGATTAAAGCATAGTGTTGAGAAAAATTACAATAAATGTCAGGGAAAATTCAGAACAAGTGAAGATTACCAGATATTTTCTCAATGGATGTTGTCTACATGATCCTTTGGTGTTATTTGATTATATAGGGGTCTATAGTTTTCATGATCTTTGACTAAACAATGTTATATACAACTCTTATTGTAGTAGGTTATAGAAAACTGATAATAATGTAAATGAATTTTGTCTGTAGACATGACAATAAATGCATCTGGTGAAGCTGTACTTGACTATCACCCCCAGTAGAAGAGATGATTCCAAATGTTATGTTTTATTTCTTATAAATATTGGTCAGTTTTCCACCTATCGACAAGTTGACTTTAGCATTCCTGACTGCTACTGTCTGGCTTTATTCTTTGGATTCTCTTTTTACAGAGGTTTAATCTCTTAATGTTTCCCTTATTAATTAATGAGTAAATAAAATCTTTAACATATATTTTTTAATATTGTATGACAGTCATGATTTTGCCTTTTTTTTCATTAAGGTATCATTGATATACACTCTTATGAAGGTTTCACATGAAAAACATTGTGATTACTACATTCACTCATATTATCGAGTCCCCCCCACACCCCATTGAAGAAGTCACTGTCTATTATGTAGTAAGATGCCACAGTCACTACTTATCTTCTCTGTGCTACACTGTCTCCCCCGTGATCCCACACACACTGTGTGTACTAATCATAATGCCCCTCAATCCCCTTCTCCCTCCCTCCACACCTGCCCTCCCCCACCCATCCCCCTTGGTAACCATTAGTCCCTTCGTGGAATCTATGAGTCTGATTTTGCATTACTTTTAAAAGTATCTTTTATCAATAGCATATATGAATTATAATGTGCATTATCACTATTATTATCATGTTTGAGAGTATTTGAAGAAGGCCTCAAACTGGACTTTGGAGCAAACTGCATTTTTAAGTCTTTTCTTGGTATCAAATTCTCTATGACAAATCTGGCTAGCTGTCCATTTTTTAAAATAAAGTTTTGTTGGCGCACAGCCACACTCATTCATTCATACATTGTCTCTGGCTGCTTTTGTATTACAAAAGCAGAACAGAGAGTTGTACTAGAGAACACAAGCCTAAAATATTTACTATCTGGTCCTTGATAGGAAAAGTTTGCTGACTTCTACTTTATATGACACCAACCTGCCTTAGCATATTAACCGCAAATGAAAATTCTATTACTTATTTAAATTGAGACTGTTAGGTTTTTTTCTATACCTCCAAATGGATCTGAACAGCATATTGTTTAATGTCTCCCACTAGGCTTGAAGTCAGAACGGGCTGGGTTGTACTCCATGCACCATTTCTTATAGCTGAGAGGCCTCAGTCAGGCTGCTTATCCTTTCACCTTTGTGAGCTCCAGTTATCTAATCCATGAAATAGGGGTACTGGTATCTCACATGGTGCTTGTGAGGATTAAATGAGCTGCTATGTGTAAAGAGCTTGAGACCCAGAACATAGAAATCCATGTTGTTACTGGATATGGGCGAACTTTGGAGAGCACTGAAAAATAACATCTATCCCTGTTCCTGTAACCTAAATAAACTCTTATACCTGTTGCCAGACTGCCTGACTTCAAGCTTCTCTCCATGATTCCTATGAAGTTTTCCTCTTCTCCCAACTCAAGAGGAAAAGCACTTTGAAAGCTCCATGTTTCCTTAGTTGGAGACGCTCCAAGGGGAAACCTCCCTGGCAAAGTCTCATCCTTATTATGGTTGAAGGGTTGCAAAAATAGCCTCAATTCTTCTCTGCCCTATATCCATGCCTCTTATGATGTGACTTCGCAGCATCTCCATCTAGAGGTGGAATCTATTTTCCCTGCCTTTGAATCTCTACTGGCCTTGTTACTTGCTATAAACCATTAGAATGCAGCAGAAGTGAATGTGCCAGTTCTCAGGTGAGACCTCAAGAAACCTTACATGCTTCTGCCTATTCTTTTGGATTTCTGCCCCCACCATGATAGCAAGCCTGCTGTAGAACAAGAAGACAGAGATGAGTCATCTCATCCATGGCCATCCTAGTCCAATCAGCTCCCAGCTGACCTGCCAGCTGATCACAGACTCAAGTCAATCCAGGGGAGATCAACCAAGCCCAGCTCAGGTCAGTAGAACTACTTAGCTAACCCACAAACTCATGAGCAAAAATACATATTGTGGATAAAGTGAAGGTTCCTGTGGCCAGGATTCTCACCTGGCCCTGGTTGGCTAGCTCACTGCACACCTGTGGGCAATACGTTGTTATTGACTGTATATAAAGAGCTCTTCCCAGTGCTCTGTGTGACATGGTGGCACGGCCGCAAGGCTGCAGAAGAGCAGAGCAGAGGCTGGAGTGGTGGCAGTGCCAAGGACAGAGACCAAGACAGCTGTGCGGGTAGAGAGGCCCATAGGCAGACCAGCTTGCTGTGCGCAGACTGGCTCTGAGTGAACGGGATTCTAGTGATTGACCTGCCACCGTTGGGATAAAGCTGGGTATAAACCCTTTCACCCCAAGAATGTTCTACTGTCATTTCTTTGGTCATGTTGAATCCATAGTGAACTTTCCTGGGGCTGAAACCCATTGGCAAGACACACATTTACTGTATGCCAAATAAATAAATGATAATTCCTATCATTGTAATCTTAGCTAGTGAATAATTGCTATCTGCTGTCATTTGCCTGGGGAGTATTGACCACACATACTTTATTGAACATTGGAGTGTTCATCTGAGAGTGTGGTCCCCGTTCAGTCCTGTTGTGTCAAGACATTGCTGAAATGATTGATTCTCTACGTTCTCAAATAGAGAATTTCCCATGACAGATCTGGACTGAATTCACAGCCCTTGGCCACAAAGATTATGTAACATTATTCTGAGAACTTTTATAGAAAAGATTGTAAGTAGTTGTTCCATCTACAGGACCAATTCCTGTAATAGGGACCATTAGAACCAAAATGTCTGTGTGACGAAATGATTGTTGAGTGTCACTGGTTAGCCTTCTGTTTGGAAACCATAGTTAGGAGAACAAAACCTGAGTACTGCTAGAGAACACACTGTTCTTTGGGACAGTAACAGAAGGGACCTGATACACTGTGGCTCATTTTCCCTAAGGGATATAAAGAGAGTAACATTCTCTTTGGGTCTCTGGCATTTCCCTTGTGATTTTGAGGTTGACTGTGCCTTTGCCTCTTCCACTGCACTGAAATTCTGTCACTCTGTGTCATTTTACGCCAGTCATCTGCTTCCTCTGGGTGTCGGTTTCCTCTTTGTAGCATGAGGTTATTTGGTGATTTCTCAGGTCTCTTCTATCTCATGTCAATTTCAGATAAAAGTTTTTTTCTTAACAATTTTTGTCTCACTCATCAATCATTTATTTCCTATTATCTGCCAGGCATTTTACTAGTCGCTGGAGATACAGAGTGAATAATGAGACAGGGCCTCTGCCCTCACATTAATAATGATAACAAAATGACAGCAAGCATATCATTAACAATAACTGATACCGTACTACATTATAGGTTCCGAAACACTTTCACAGGCATTTTTACATTTGACCTTCACTGCAGAGCTGTTAACTGGTTTGGACAAGTATTATCATCTGCATTTTACATATGAAGAAACTGAGACTCAGAAACAGTAAGTAACTTGGTCAAGGCTACAAGGAACTCATATTATCACTTGGGATTTAGTGACATTATCACTTGGGATTTAGACTTTCATCCTCATTATTTATAAAACAATTTTTATTGTGAAATGTTTCAAACATATTAAAAATAGGATAAATCCTATATGCCTATATATAACCCAAAATCTAAAATTATCACTATTTAACCATATTGCCTTCATCTTCCCCCCCACCTTTTTTCCTTTGCAGAAGTACACAAATCCCAGAGATCATATTATTCTACTGCTTCATATTCAATATAAATCTTTAAAAAGTAAGCACATTATCTTAATATAACCACAATGCAATCTTCACTCTTAACGACATTAATAATAATTAGTTTGTTTCATTTAGATATAATTTTTGATGCTCACTTGAATAGAATGAAGTTAAAAATTACTTTGCTAATCTGTCACATACACATACTGACTAGCAAACTATACCAACATAGTATAAATTTGTCCCACCACAGTAGCTTATTGATTTCTAGATCATCCCTCCTCTCCTTGTGATAGGGTATACTATTTGCCCTCCAGTGTCTCATCTCCCCTTTTCCCTTTGTTATAGATTTTTTTTTAGCTATAAATATGACCATGAGGAATAAAGACTGTATTCCCTAGCCTTCCTTGAGCTAGACATGGCTATACAGTAAATTCTACTACATAAAATGTTAACTGAAGTATTGAGTTTAGCTCCTGGTAAGTGTCCTTAAGGGTAAAGAGTATGTTTTCTTCCTCCTTTCTGCTGACTAGAATACAGAATCAGTAGCTGAAATTTTAGCATCTTGACCTTTAAGTCTGTGTATAATAATGTAAATGAGACATCAAGATAGAAGGTATCAGATTCCTGATGATCATGGAGCCATTGCTATCAGTGTGGAAGTAAACCTCTATTTTCTAAATCTCAGCCCAATGGTTATTCATCTTGGTTTCTGGTTGTTTTGACATGTGTAGCCAAATGGATCCTCATTTAAAAACATTGTGTGTGTACTTCTCCTGTTTCTCAGTTACAGTGGAGTGAGGCACACAGAAAATTGGGTTAGCTCTGAGCTCATGCCTCCTCATCTAACATAACTATTCACTGGGATGTATTTAATTCAACTTAATGTTTTAAAATGACAACTTGTCAACTCCATAACTCCTTTCCAGTGTGTCTGTCCTAATCAATATAGTTTCTTACTTCTAGTTAATAGGTTACCCAAATATACCAGTTGTTTGGTTCTTAAAAGTAAGGTTTTGTTCTTAAAGTTTGTAGGAAGTGTTTGGGAGAAGGATAGAAAAGGCCTGCACTTTTGAATTTGTAACATGCAGTGGACACTGAAATCAAACTCAGTCTAATGATTCATCTCAGATCTCCCAAAATGCAGAGCTGATTTCAGAGTTCACATGGGTGAGCTACAGTGAGCTGTCATGACTGATGGAATCATTATCAGGAGTTTACAGTATATGTACAGAGGAGCAAACAGCATCAACAGTTCTACATTTTAAAGATTTCTCCTGTAATTTTACAACTGGTAAACCAACCCCTGATAACACAGTGGAATAAGACCAGGATATTAAAGTATTTAAACATGGGCTTTTAATTTGTTAACCAAACATTAGGACATTTCCTCAGTCTATTTTCTTATTTAAAAAAAAGAAAGAAAAAGAAAGACCTGCAGTAACAAAAAAAGTACTAAAGTTTTTCTCAAAGATGTAGGCTGATTTCTAATATTCCAAACCTTTGCATTATGTAATTGACTAGAAGCTAATAAAAGGGAATGCACAACTGAGAAACTGAGCATTACTTTTTCTGTTATCAAGAATTCTTTATTAAATCAGTCGATCAAACTGTATTTTAAAGACGTGTTTAAAAATTATAAGACCAATACTTTCATTGCAGAGTTTTGAGCCAAAAGAGAGACATCTATGGACTCTGAAATTCTAGAATTGCTGTTGCTCATCTGCTGATGAGGATTTTACAGAATTGTAATGCACTTACTAATTGTTCATGTGAGAGCAGAATGGTAATCACAACACTGCAAATTTTACACTTCCAAGAAATTAGAGGGAAATAATTCTTAATAAAGAAAGCATAGAGAATATATAAAATCCTGTTTATACCCCAGTCTTTGAGGAAAGACTTTAATTTTCAACTACCACAGACAGTAAAAAATAGCTCTCAGATGTCAACTGCCTGCACTCTTACAGAGCTCCCTTTACATGCATATATTAATACTATAGACAGTATTTCCCAAAAGGGCTGAAACAATATCTCATATCCTGAGTGGTCTTTTTACAATGTGACCTTAACGTTCCTTCCATGGGGAGGTGGTGTTGATGTCCTTCCCCCTCAAACCTGGGCACACGTTTGTGCTCGCCCAGACCGAGAGTGCTGCAGAATGGCTGCAAAATGCCATGACTTTCATCTGGTTCTCTTGGTACACTCCCTCTAGGAGTTCACATGCATGCTGTGAGGAAATGCAAACTAGCCCCCCGCAGAGAGACCACATGGGGATGAGTATAGGTGTTCTGGCTGATGGCCAGTGTACACTGCCAGATGTTTGTATGAAGACCCATCCAGACGATTCCATCCCCAGCCTCTGTGTTTTCCCAGCTGAGACTTCAAATATGGTGGAACAGAGATAAATTATGCACCCCCACGGTACTCTATGTGAATTCCTGACTAGCTGGGCGGGGCAGAAATGAGATGTTGGTCAGAGGTGCAAACTTCCAATGCTCAAATGAATGAGTTATGGGAATCTAATGATATACAGTATGGTGACTATAGTTAACAATATTGTATTATATACTTGAAAGTTGCTAACAGAGTATATTGTAAATATTCTCACCACCACCACCACAATAAAAATAGTAATGATGTGAGATGATAGGTATGTTAAACTAGCCTTGTTGTAATCATTTCATAGAATAAATCAACATGTTGTATACTTTACACTTACACAATGTTGTATGTCAATTATATCTCAAGAAAGCTGGGGAAAAAAGATGTAGTAGATTCTTTTAATGGTTCAAGTAGTTAAGACAAAGACCTAACTGATATGGCTTTTACTGCTTTTTTTTTTGACTTAGAGAGGAATGTGTATATATTTGCAAAATTTCTTTTTGTTGTAAGGATGAGTTTATTAGAGAGAAATTACATTTTCTGTGAATAGAATCAACATTCTGTCTCTCTTTTTTTAATTCTCACCCTGGCTCAAAATGTAATTCCTTAGTCAAAGTATTTTACCTCAGCAGGGCAATCTAAAATAAAACTGAAGGACTGGAACCTTCATTTTGTTGAGCCACTATACTACAAAGGGGAATTTCCTGTGACAGAATTTTTTTTTTCTTTTTGTCTTATGCAGAATGACACCAGGAGACTCATAAAGGAGACATCTTACCAATAGGGGCAGAACCACCGAGCACTTCTTTGTTCTGGTTTAGCCACACCACAGCCCCATGTCTTGTAACCAACCTTCCTTGTTTTCAAGAGAAGGCATTTAGATATTTGTAATTTTATAAAATGAGTTTTGTCTTGCTGTAAAGAAGAGGAATCTAGAGCTATGTCCATTAGGAGCATGATTATGAATTATATTAGGAAGCAAGTGAATATTTTCACAGACTGTCAGTCTAGTTGCTTCAAAAGCCCTCACATACACTTGTGGCCTTTGCTGACTCCTCTTTACTCCACCTCCCTTGAAATGCGAACACCTGGTTTATCAGATCTGTAACACTCAACAACATGTGCATCACCCCTTCTCTCAATCCCTTCTCGTACTAACATCATTGCCCTATTTGGCATCTGCCCACCTACCAGGTGTTTCCAGAAAGATTCCACAGTAGCTATTGGCTCTTCTAGTCATCTTTTTCCTCTTGCTAAGTCTCTAGGAACTGATCTAATGCCCTTGAAAACCCCTCCTTCTTTTTTTTTTTTCTTTAATAAACAAAGCCTTCAGTTCTGTGTTAGCGTTCTTCTCACCAGAAGCTCTGCTGGCAGGCTGAGGCCTTTCTAGGGTATCCAGTGATAGATGCTGAATCCCATCCTTACTGGTATTTGCTCCTTGGAGGTAAAAAAATAAGTGTTTTATAAAGCTCAAATTGGCCTTATCAAACAAAACATCTGCTAGATCAGTGAATGACTGGTGACAGCAGGAGACAGCAGTGCTGGCCTCTCCAATAGAAGGCACTGCAGTTAATGGAAGCTATTATGGGAAAATTCTGGCAAGAAGTTTTTCTTTTTTTTCTCCTTCAGACAGCTAAAATTTTTTAAAATAAAAAAAAATGTACTGAGTTGCTAGGGTAACTGTGGTTTCAAAACTACTGTAACAAAAGCCAGATATCACATATCAAACTACCAAATTGTTAATTTGACTAGTATTTTAAAGTAACTATTTAAAAGAGATGTTTTCTCCATATCTAGTATGGAGAACAGAGAAAAGGAGGAAATAGCAGGAAAATAAAGAAGAAGATAGGAAAAGGAAACTGGTAGATTGGTTTAAGAAATGTTTTTGCTTTGGTAAATATTTGTTGGAAATAAAAATCCCTTCACCATGTTATAGGTACATTTCATGTGGGAATTATTTAGTCAGATTCAAAACATAAAGAGGATACTGGGTTATCCTGTTTTCAATTTCTCTTCCCACATTTCAAACCCTGTCTGGGTTTTAAGTGAAGTTTTCTGTGGGCACTTGGTAAAGGAGCTGGTTACTTAGGGGAGTTATGCATGTTCCGAAATCTTTTATGGGTGATTTTGTTTTTCTTAGGTCTTGCTTTTCATCACTTGATTTAAAGGGAATGTAATAAAGCCATTAAGTGCTTGGACTCGAGTCAGACATAGCTATGACTGAATTCTTTTTCTATCTTTTCCTAAATTCCTCTAACCTCTCTGGGCCTGCTTCTTCACTTACAAAAAGTGTATCAAGCAAATGACTGGGTTGCTTCAATAAATAAATGACAAGGAAATGAAGGAGAGAGAAGGATAGATCAAGAGAGTCTTGAAAGGCTAAATGTGGATATTGCTTAGATCTGATATGGAAAAAAAAAAGCAGCTGTGAAAAATCTTTTATGAGACAACTGGGGAGACTTGAACAGTGAGCAGATGTTGATAATATTAAGGAATTATTTCCAAATATGTTTACCTATGTTATAAAATGCTGTGGTTTTGTATTTTTTAGAGTTATCTTTTAATATTTTGATACATACTGGCATATTTACAAATAAAATGATATGATGTCTGAGATTTGCTTCAAAATAAGGAAAGATGAAATGGATGGGGTAGCGATTAAGCAAGTTTGGCTATGAACTGGCACTTGTTGATGCTGGATGATGGACACAGGTTCATTATGGTAATCTTTCTACTTTTAAATACGTATTTCAGATTTTTCCATAATAAAAGCTTGAAAAGAGAGACAGTAATAAAACTCACCAGATAAGATCATCATGTGGATTAAATGAAATGCTGTGTGTAAAGCATGGAAGTTTAGCTATTACTATTAGAGACAAGACCTCTTTTCCACGTGCAGATGTGTGAAAGCCAGACCATGAAATGTGCTGCTGACTGGAGCAGCTAACCTCATTCCTTCCAAAACAGGCAGCTAGCTGTTAGCTGTCATTATGCTCATCTTCATCCAACCTGATTTTATACTAGGCCCTATGCTTTCCACACACAAACTAAAATTCTGTCTTATAGTAGCTGTTGATTTTGTATTTAGTTCCACAGTAAGTTTTAGGTGGGAATCCTATTTCAGTGGAAAAAGGGAAGGAAGAACTTTTCTTTAGTTCTACTATTAAGTTGCTGGGAAGTTTTACTTGGTCTTTATAACAATCTTAAGTTCATTTTGAGAGGAGGAACCTGAGAAGTTTCCTGGCTTGCCCAAGATTAAAGCATTAAGAGCTGAACCCTAACTCACACCCAACTCCTGAAAGCCCCATAGGGCTGTGCTCACCCCTTGGATATCCCTGGCCACCCACCATCCACCTTGCCTTTCTTTCTTTGCTTTAACTAGTTTAAAACAACCACAACCAAGAAAAAGTTAAGTTGACATTCCCCAACAAAAAGGTCTGAAACCGTATTTATCTGTCCCATGGACTGACTGGCAGCACCAGTTTGCAACAGGGTGGTAAAAGATCTGCGTCCCTGTTGAGGAGAGTCACAGGCATGGATGGGAGCTTGGAGCCAGCAAAGGGGAAACTCAGGAAAAAGTAATAGAAAAAGGATTCCAGGATTGCACTGACATTTGTGTTTAATTTTCTTCTTGTTCTAAATGCTATTCAACTTTTAAGGGAAGGAGAAAGCAGGAGAGATATTTTATAGGAGAACTGTTCAATTCCCAAAATTAAAAACAGCCAGCTGCCATCCAATACCATGGACCCTAATTTCAAGCTCCAGCTATAATTTAGTTGGATGATTGTGCAGACACCCTAAACTTGCAAATGATGTGTTAACTTTAGAATCCAGCTTATTTAAAGCGAGACTACGGCATGCAAGGCGGGTATCTGAGTACAATAGGAATTATTGATTGTTTATTTAGAACATTCCCGCTAACGGAGTGGAGAAAGAGGCACCAGGAGAAACAGAAACTCTCAGCGAGAACGTGGCCGAGGAGAACGTGTTAGCGCCTCAAACTGGAGGCTCAGCCTCCTGGGCCCCACTCCAAAGCGTCGGGAAGACTTCGGGTTCTGTGAGGAGCCAAAGGGAAGATTCCCAACTAACCCTTTTCCTGCCAAGGCCCAGATGCCCTCACTCTAAGGCCACTCCAGCAGCCACGCTGCTTTAAGGAGCTGACTGACATCACCCCTTGCCAGAGCGGACCGCCCACCGCCCCAGGTTACCCTCCTCCGCTACAAATCCCAGATCCTCCCCCTTGCGTCGGGCTGAGGACTTCTTAATTGGGAAACAATAGCTATTTCAGACGCGCAAATAACCCACTCTCCGAGCGCCCGAGCGTGGCATTCTCGGGAGCTCCCGCGGGGGCAAGAAACCCAGCAGCCAGGGAGCGAAAGAGCGAGCCAGGGGGCTGAGGCCCGGGCGTCGGGAGCGCCCTGTGACTTGCCTCCGGGCCCCCCCCTCAGGCTTCCCGCCCAGCGGGTTCTGCCAAGTGCCGAACCTTGTCACTGAGGCAGATTTGGAGGGCAGGGATCCAAAAGCCGGCAGGGCGAGGGCGCCAAGCGCGGGATTTAGCTCCTCGGAAGTAAAGGTGGACCCCAACCAAGTCCAGCCTCAGGCCTCCGCGCCGGGCTCGCGGTGTACAAGCCAAGAAACCCTTTTCTTCCCCAGAAGGATCCGGCCCTCGATCCCTTGGAGGGTGGAAATTCCTCACGGTCCCTCCTCCATCTCTCCCAGGTCGGAAAGGAGATGTGGGATTAGGCTGGAGTGAATATTCCTTGTGCTCTATAATTACATACACACTGAAATCTTCACCGTTGCCTTAAGTTGCTTGGCGCTGCAAGGACTGGGGCCCTGAGTATTGATTAAATGCAACCTCTATTTACCTAAACAATAAATGTAGAGATTAACAACGCTCACTGATCACAATAATGGGGTTGACAATTAAGGCAATGCATCCCAGATGTAACTAAGCCTGTGGAAGACGGGCGGGCAGCAGGCTCCTCTGAGAGAGGCGCTCGGGGGCTGCGGCGGCGGAAGTTGCGAGCGCCGAGCAAAGCTGGAGGCGGCGCGGGGAGCGCTGTCGGAGGTGGACTGGAGGCCCAGCCGCAGCAAGGCCGCTGGCCCCCGGTCTCGCCTGGGAGGCCCTCAGCTGGCTTTGGGGAACCTGACCATCTCCGCTCCCAGGCAGGCATCTGGAAGGCGGAGACCGCCTCCCCGCGGCGTTGTCACCTGTCTCAAGACCGTCCCGCCTGCGGCTGCCTGGCTGGGAAGGAGGACGGACGCCGCCAGCGCGTTCACGAGTGAGTGTGTGCAGACCGCATGCGGCAGCGGGAGGGGAGGCAGGCGGAGGCGCACGTGTCTGCTGTGCACGGAGCCTCCTTCTGCCCCTAAGTATACCGGCTCTGATTAATCTAAAAGCCGGGCAGGGTGGAAGTGTCAGTCTGGCTTCGCGATGGGCGTGGGTGAAACAGCCATCGGTGGGTGTGACAGGAGAGGCCAGCCCCGCAGGGCTGGACTCTAGAGTGACAAATCCAGAAAGCGTGGAAGTGTCGACCTGGGACTGGCCTGTTCCCAGTGATATCACAGGGTTGCCCGGGTCCTTGGTGGGAATCTCACAGAACCTTCTTTCTCAGCCTCTCTCTGAACTGTAGGGTCCTCAGAAGTCCTAGGAAGGAGGAGATTGAGAGGAACTCATTCAGAAAAGAACACAGGAGAGTGAGATATGGGGTAATAAAAGACAGGTGAGAGCAGTTGGCGGTGGGTAGGGGTGTGTGAAATCATGACCCACCTGGAAGGGTTCCCAAACCCCGGGCTCCCATCCCGTCCTAGCTGGAAAGACACAGGTAGCAACTGTCCAGTATCTGTAGCTTCTCTGCTTCCTCTGTCCCCTCTGCGCCCCTTTACCGACCTGGAATGCTTCCCTTTCCACATTTAGACACAAACAAAAAGATTTGTCCCTCACACCCATGAACAAGCCAGGACGAAGCCCTTTCCCGCCAAACCTCTAAAGCGGGGAAACAAGCAGCTCCTTCCCAGGCCTCGGGCGCGAGAGCCCGGGGTCAGACCTGAGTGGGAAGAGGATCTAGAGGATTGGAAGGAAAGAAGGAAAAAGAAAGGGAGAAAGTTGGGAAAGAGTAGAAGGGGGAGAGAGAAGGGACCTGCGCAGACAGAGCCGGCGGAGTGGTTCGGTTAAGGGCGTCCGGGGGAACCTCGCCCCCATTTCAGAGCTGAAGGCAGACTGGAGGAGGGGGAGATAAGACAAAGGGAGTTCTCCTCTGGGGAGTGTGAAGTGCGTCTGTCCTCTCCCTGCGGGTTCTGGAGAAACTGTCAGGAACTTCCTTGTTGTGAGAAGACTGACGCGCGTCTGCTGCAGAGGAGACAACTACAAACAGACTCTGGGAGAGGAAGGAGGGGGTGGCGGGGGCTAACTTTGATCGCTTCAGCTCTGTTGTACTTTTGTCTTTGCCAGATAAATTAGCCGAAATAGCGAGCCTTAGCTAGGAGTTATTTTCTGCGCAGTCCCCTCTCTCCCCACCACGTCCTGGGCTCCAGCGGAGCTGGGTCGCCACTCCTCCCGGATTCGCGCCAGAAACTTCAAGGGCTAAAAGGTTCTGTGTGTTGCCGCAATCAGGAGGCCACACAGCTCTCCAACACTCCGTTAAACAAATATGAAGGTCAGCCTCCCCCTTTCCGGGGACAGACCCGGGGAAAGGAGGCAGCAGGAACCGCTTCGGCCGGTGTCCTTCCTCTGCCAGGGAAGTGGCTTCGCTGTGACCCCCGACTGCTCCTCCTGGCCAAGGTCTTCTAAGAGCTTCCCTTTAAAAGAGAAGAGCAAAGAATGTGCATCTCGCCACCCACCGGACGAGTCAGGCGAGCCTGTGTCTTTGAAAAGTTTTATAAATAAATCGCTCCGGTGGTTCTAAGCAATGATGAACAGAGACTGAGCCCGGGTCTTCCCCAGAACAGTGGGACGGATGTAAAGGATATGGAGTCCTCCTTCCCCCGCTCTTTTTTCTCCCCCTATAAATCAGCCATATAAATCATTTGCATTGTTTAAGGTACATTGATCAATCTAATGGCTTGTAATAGGCTCCTAATTGCCACTTGCAGAGTTCTGCAGGTTTCTGTTTGAACAGGAAAGGTTTTCTATTTCAGCCACAGTCCACCCTAATCTTGAGACTAGATGATTACAGACCTAAGAAGAGCACCGAGAAGACCAGGTCACTGTAGTCTCATCGCCCTAGGGAAGGGAGGAATGGGAGCTTCCTGGGGATAGTTGCTATTCTTCTTTAGTTTTCTTTCCAAATCTCACTTCCAAATCAGTAAATCACCAACGAGCAAAGCCCAGGCTATGGTTAATTGATTATTGTAGACTGAGGATAGTTTTGTTTATATCAAACAAGAAATCTTCCTAATTTGTACCCCCTTTGTCTGCATGTACAGTGAAAACTTCTTTAGCCACAAACTGGTATGCTCTTAATCATACATTCTTTCTATTTCCTTATTTCCACCAGGGCAACACCAGGAATTGTAATAGGAAATAACATGGAGAACAGGGTGTGTTAAAAGGAAGGAAGAAAAAGCCAACTCTGTTCAATTTGGAGTCCTGGAGATCTTCCTGAACTCCTGTTTAACGTCTTGCAGCTGTGCTTCTCCAAGCCCTGGATGGTAGAGTTGAAGTCTCCTCAAAGGCTGCCTGTGAAAGGGGAAAACTGAGGAAACTGGTATCCTGGCTGGGAGGAGCTGACTAATGTTCAAAATCCTCTGGCCTTTGTTTTTTAAAAAAATATTAGCTCAAGGTCTATGTGAAAGATTGCTTTAATATCTCCAAAGATGGTTCCATTAGAGTTGTCAGAGACCAGAAATGCTCTAAAAAAGAAGAAAGACAACCCTGGATGCCATATTTGCTCAGGTTTAAGACCCCTCTGTGGTAGCCGGGGAGGTGGGGAAGAAGGTACAACCCCAAGCAGAATAGGCCCCCCATAGTTTCTGCTAATGCAGTAAACAAATCTATGATGCTTGTTGAATAATCTTCCAATAATTGCAGTCATTAAAATCATCACACCGACTACAGTCACCTTCCTTCCTTTGACACACCAGAGTATTTCCTTTAATTGTTAATGCATTTTTGGCTCAGATAAACAGATCAAGGCAGGCTTAAAATATATGGCCCAGACGCAGCTAGCAGCAGAAAATTAGCTGTGTAGCAAATGTTTTGAGTGTATTTAATAGACTAGGGGTTTTCAGTTTTCCAGCAGACCTTACACAGACAACAAGGGTTTGGATATCCTACCCCATGTAAACAGCAGTAACACTTATGAGATAGAGGAAAGCTCCTGCCTGGCTTTTATTTGCAAGGATTGGGTTGGAATGAGGGTGTCATAAAATAACTATTAAAGGAAACAGTTCTTCAATTTCAATTTATTTTTTCCATTCATTTGATCTCAAGCCTGCTTTTAAAAATATAAATATATGTGAACTATAAAAGACTCCCTTCTAATCAAAAGCTGCATTTCACTTGCACCCACAACTGACATACTTCATCTGTGGAAACGATTCGTGTCCCTCAACAGGCACTATTGTCTGTATCTGCTTCCTTGGGGCCTACTCATGGCAGGCGACTATGATACACCAGGGTAGCTTTTTTTTTTTTTTTAACTCAAGTTATTAATGTATCTCCCCCACTCCCACACCGTGCTGACCTGATAATCATTGCTCTACTGTAGATCATGCAAATGAAAAGCATAATTAATTGTGCAAATGATTCAAAAAGGGAGCGCTGTAACGTAGCAAATAAATAAATAAAGGCAGGTGGGAGGAGGACAGGTCAGGTAAATGCTTTCAGCAAGCTGCTCTCTCTTCCTTCTATCTCCCCGCCCCGGGGCACCCAGGGCATCCTAGTCCTCGAGGCCGAGGCTTTGGCAGCAGCCAACAGGGCCCAAGTGAGAACCTTTGGTTCCTCCTCCCCCAACACCTTCCCTCCCGCCCACATTCTCAAGTCTCCCCAACTCCACCTCACGCCACCCTCGTACTGTAGATTCACTGCTTACCCTGCGACTGGCCAAAGCCCCCCGGAGCCTGGACAGCCCCATAATATTTCGAGTTATTCAGAAGATAACTGGTTCTTGCTGTCCCCATCCTGCTTCCTGTGCATCAGGGAGAAGCATGTTTTTCTGTGGTGTAGAAGCTCCAATCCTTCGGATCAGAGCTAATGACGGAATTGTTCCCCCAGCTTTGCCTCCTGTACGCAGCAACTTGAGCAGTTGCTCAGATCAAAGCTCTCCGGAGAAGCAAGGTGGGGGAAACAATATTTGTTCAAAGGAAATGAACTCTTACCTTTAATTACCCCGTTCTTCTTTATTAGGATTCCTATTGAATATTTTTGCAAAAAAAAATGTCGATTTAACCATAGTGTATTTACGATGTAAATATATTCCAAGATGAAAACGTCACGGATCAATTGTAAAGGACCCGGATACATAATTTTAAAAAATCAGTTTCAGTGTATATGAGGTTCTCACCCCACTTTCGCTGCTCAGTCAGATTTGTTTATGCAGAATCGACATTTAATAGTGCTAATTGCACTCCAGTTAAATTGCCCTGATTGCAGAAAGGGAAGCAATTTTCGTGCTCTCTGTCTGGGTTTGGAAGAAATTGTTTTATATTCACCTCTTTATAAAGAAGTGGAGATAAGGCACCGGGGCCTTTGCACAAATTGCACTTACGGGCTGACTGGCAGCATTCAGGCGCTATAATAGAGCATTATTTGGCCGTTTTGAATAATGTAAAGCATTTGCTGAAAGCTATTCTCCCGAAAATTGCTTCAACTTTTAAAAGGGTGATGATTCACTCCAAACCAGGCCTTTGTAACATTGTCATTATTTCCCCAAATGTTTTAACAGTCAGCTCAACACTTTAGCATAACATATTGATCTTTGTTTAAAAACTAGATTTTTTAGAGGATGAAAAAAAAAATCTGTCGCATGAAAAAAAACCTGGACTTCTTCGGAAAGATTTCCCTGGGGCCCCACCTTAGAGTTGAAATGGCCTGGGCGCCTGCCTGCGTATGTTTGGAAGATTTCCCCAACTTTGATGTGATCTGGTCTGAAGGAATATCTGACTGCCCACACAGAGAGCCTGACAGCTGGAACTACAGAGAAAACGGCAGGAGGGGGAGGGGAGAGAGCAGGAGGGGGAGGCGGAGGCAACTAGGGCGCCCGGAGCCTGAGGTGCCAGCGTGAACTGTTTTAAATGGTTGACTTGAAAATGTCACCCTTTCGAAGTGGCTTTTCGGATTGTCTTATTTATTACTTTGTCAGGTTGCCCTAAGGAAAGGGTGTGCTGCGGGAGGCGGAGGAGATGGGACGGGGAAACCTCCTAGCTACTCCTGCCGGGGCTGCACTGGGTGAGTCGGAAACGCCTGGCTGCCACTTAACAAGCCCTCTATTAGTCAATCGGCGCGGAGTCTCTACAGGAAACCGAACACCAGTCTCCCCTTCCAGGACAGAAGTCACCTGTTGGGAATGGCTCCCAGGTCCCACTGCCGGGCTGTCTGGCTCTTTCCGGGCTGCCCGGCTTCCCTCCCCACCCTCCATCCGAGTCTCTCCCCACCCCGGAGATCTTCACACCTTTCCTCCTCCTGCTGCCGATTTCCACCACAATCCCCCAGGACACAGCGATTCGTTATAGCTGCGCGGGTCCTCGCACTCTCTCCTCTCATCCCCTCTTTCTCTGTCATAATTTCCTCGGTGCTTTCTCCACCTTAAAGCAATGGAGGAGGAGGGGGCAGGGGGTATTCTGACCGTAGGTATTCTATCGAAAAGCAAAAAAAGCTCTCCCACCCACCGAGCGCACCAGCATGCGCTCAGGCTCCATCTTAGAGCCGAGAGAAGAGTCACGGTGGTCAGACTTTTGAGCAAAAGATACTGCAAAAGAGGACGGAAAACACTGGGGGCACAGTTCCACGTACTCCTCACTTGCTCCCTCTCCGCAACAACTCATCTTTTGCACCCAAACATTTAGGGTTCGTGGTTAAGATGTCTTTTAAAAAGCATGGTGTGATTTTGGAGGGGAATATGGTACCCTAAAACCAGTACCCAGGTCTGTCCGAGGGCGCTGGTATTTCTGGTTCAAAAGCAGCTCCTGGCTGCCCTGAAGAAAGGGAAAGTGAGACCTAGAAAGAAGAAAAACAAACAGCTCAGCGATTGCTGAGGAACTCCAGGAGCGCAGTTGTCTGTCTTAAGACACCTCTTTTGACACAGACAAGATCCGGAGAGGGCTCAGGATGCTTCCAGCCTGCAAAACGCGGAGGCACCCGCGTGTGGCCTCGTCCCCGGAAAGAGGCCCCTTGAGCACGTCCAGGAAAACAGGACTCTTGGGGGGAGGGCCCACCTCTTAACACGGCGCCCTCACCCTGCAGAGGACCTTCTAGGCCCAGGCGGTCTATGGTGGGAGTGGGTTGGAGCTGGGGCAAGAAAACTCGACTCCAGGCTGAAACGTAACACGCAATCTGCACCGGGTTAAACAAACAGCAGAACAAGCTGCAGTTTCAGCGGGGGTGGCGGTGGGGGCGGACGCGGCTCGCGCGGGTCTCTGTTTCCAAAGTTGTTACAATGTGAAAATAAGCGGCTTCGTGGAGCGTGTTGTATGGGCTGATGCCTCCCACCCCCATGCCAGCTCCCAGCGGAACCCGGCAGATAATCAGCACGTCCCACTGTTTAGTCATATTTGACAACTGGGTTAACCTGGTATCTAGGCACTGGCGAAACGGTATAAAGGGTACCCTCAATTACCAGCAGAAGCTTCTGGTGTGAGTGGCACTTGTATTACCCCCCGGGTCAGAGGCCAGAGAGATGATTAGGAAATCACTGAGACCTGGGGGAAATGGCGGGATGCAGCAAGCTCGAAGCCCTCCCAGCAGTTCTGTGGGTGTAGACCTGCAAGGAGAGGCCTATTTCTCTTCTCTCAGAGGAGCTGTCCCTTCGCGTCCTCTCCTCAGTGACTCTGAGAGTAAGTAAAACTGAATTCGGTGGGAATAAGAAGCAGGGTAGAAGACTAACGACAATGATAAAATCGCGGCCCAAAATGATGGATTCCAGCTGACGCTGTGCTCCACAGGCGAGAGCCTGGTCACCAAGTGAGCACTGACATTTTCCTTTCCACTTGGGCCTTGCTGCTGCAGTCTCCACTTCTGAGCCTCCTCCTCTCTGGCCTTTCTTCCCACAAATCGGGAGTGGAGTAGGACTGTCAATTCTAACTTGGCATCACTCGGGGTAGTTCAGGGGGCTTGTGGCTCGGTCTCAACGGTACTTAAACCTGGCTTGGTGCGTGTGTGTAAATTTTTAATTGCACTGTAATTTCTTAGGTCTCCAGCCCGCGCGCGACTCCCCCACCTCGCTAGCCGCCTTGACTGGCACGCGCCGGGAGCGCGGGCTTGGGCCCCTCAGCGCGTGTGATTGGCTACGTGGCGGCTCCCGTCTGCTCTGCCTGCGCCCTCATTGGGCGAGAGGCGCAGCCAGCGGCACTTCAAAGCGGGTGCTCCTCGCACTTAGGCTGAGTTTAGCCGGCGGGAGCCCAGAGTCCGCTCGGCGCGAGCGCGGGGACGCGGGAGCCGCGCGGGACCCGAGCAGTTTTCCCGAGCAGCCGCCAGATTCAGACCCCCTCCTGGCCCCGCCGCGCAGCCCAGGGACCTGCTATGGCCACTTCTATACTCGGGGTAAGTCGGAAGTACGGCAAAGCGTTTGCTTTAATTGAAATAATTTTTCCTTATGACTTCTCCGGGTCCGCGGCTCCGGAGAAACTGTTGCTGCCGGACTGCAGCTTCAGCTTTTAGCACTTTTCATATTTTCGGGACTGATTCTTTCCAAGTTACTGAAACCTAGGAATGCCTTTGCAAGAAAATGATTTGTCAAGCAAGTCCTTTTTTATAAGGGTTTAAAGAAAACCTAGAGGTTTCTTTTCTTCCCTCGTAACGTATACTCCGTCCCCCCTTGCCTCGGATATGGTTGGAACTACGCGGCAGTGGTATTTTCCGAAAGCCTTAACCGTTTTGCAGTCCTTGTAGTCACGTTAACAAATATTTACACTTATGTGGCTCCCCAGTTCTGTGACTTTGAAATCCATTGCTAGGGTCGTTTCTCCTCGGATTCTTGTTTTCATAATCGTGTGTGTGTCTGTGCGTGTATAAACATTAAAAACAACGTTTTCTACTAAAGAAGAGTCAAGTCGTAGCCACCCTTGGGAGGAGTGCCCCAAGTTTCCTCCGCCCCTAGGCTGCTGTTCCGGCCGCCTCTGCCCTCACCCGGTGTTTGTTGTCAGTGTGTTTATTTCCGCGCTTCAACCCAAGGACGATTTGGGGGCTTCTGTGAAAGAAGCGGGCTTACGGCGAGCGGGAGGCGAGTAACCCGAATCCGGCCCTGGGTAGGGGGTTGCAGCGACTGAAGCGGGGAGAATTGAGATATCTTTGATTTGTAGCCCCACCGAAGACGAACTTCCCAGCGCCGGGACCCCCGCCCTTGTGATCGCCTCTGCCCGGCGTGGGGCGCGGGGTATTCTTGGCGAGTGCGTGGGGAGGCGGTGCGTGCCGGGGAACCACGACCCCCCGGGACCAGCCGCGGGGAGATGAGGCTGCTCACGGGTGCACTTTGTGTCTTCTTCCCACTTCTTTCTGCCCTTCTGCCCCTTGCTCCCTCTCCCACCCCACCTACTCTAGGAAGAGCCGCGCTTCGGAACGACCCCGTTGGCCATGCTGGCGGCGACCTGCAACAAGATTGGCAACACGAGCCCCCTGACCACTCTGCCCGAATCCAGCGCCTTCGCCAAGGGCGGCTTCCACCCCTGGAAGCGCTCCTCGTCCAGCTGCAACCTTGGCTCCAGCCTCTCGGGCTTCGCTGTGGCTACTGGTGGCCGCGGCTCGGGCGGACTGGCGGGCGGCTCCGGCGCAGCCAACAGCGCCTTCTGCCTGGCCTCCACGTCCCCCACGTCGTCCGCTTTCAGCAGCGACTACGGCGGCCTCTTTTCCAACTCAGCGGCGGCGGCGGCGGCGGCAGCCGGGGTGTCCCCGCAGGAGGCGGGCGGCCAGTCGGCCTTCATCTCCAAGGTGCACACGACGGCGGCCGACGGCTTGTACCCGCGCGTGGGCATGGCGCACCCGTACGAATCGTGGTACAAGTCCGGCTTCCATTCGACGCTGGCGGCAGGAGAGGTGACCAACGGGGCGGCGTCGTCGTGGTGGGACGTGCACAGCAGCCCGGGCTCGTGGCTGGAGGTGCAGAACCCCGCTGGGGGTCTCCAGAGCTCGCTGCACTCGGGCGCCCCCCAGGCCTCGCTGCACTCGCAGCTCGGCACCTACAACCCCGACTTCAGCTCGCTCACGCATTCAGCCTTCAGCTCCACGGGCCTCGGCTCCTCGGCCGCCGCCGCCTCGCATTTGCTTTCCACCAGCCAACACCTGCTGGCCCAGGACGGCTTCAAGCCGGTGCTGCCCTCTTACTCGGATTCAAGCGCCGCGGTGGCGGCCGCAGCAGCCAGCGCCATGATCTCGGGCGCCGCGGCCGCCGCAGCCGGGGGGAGCTCAGCACGCTCCGCCCGCCGCTACTCCGGCCGTGCCACCTGCGACTGCCCCAACTGCCAGGAGGCGGAGCGGCTGGGCCCAGCCGGGGCGAGCCTACGGCGCAAGGGCCTGCACAGCTGCCACATTCCGGGCTGCGGCAAGGTGTACGGCAAGACGTCGCACCTGAAGGCGCACCTGCGCTGGCACACAGGCGAGCGGCCCTTCGTGTGCAACTGGCTCTTCTGTGGCAAGCGCTTCACGCGCTCGGACGAGCTGCAGCGGCACCTGCGGACTCACACGGGCGAGAAGCGCTTTGCCTGTCCGGTGTGCAACAAACGCTTCATGCGCAGCGACCACCTGAGCAAACATATTAAGACGCACAACGGGGGCGGCGGGGGCAAAAAGGGCAGCGACAGTGACACGGACGCCAGCAACCTGGAGACGCCGCGCTCGGAGTCCCCCGACCTCATCCTGCACGACTCTGGCGTCAGTGCCGCCCGGGCGGCTGCGGCGGCGGCGGCGGCAGCGGCGGCAGGAGGCAAGGAAGCAGCATCTGGCCCCAACGACTCTTAAAGGCCGGGCGAGAGGCGCGGGCGAGCAAGCGAGGAGAGACACCGAGAGCGAGCGAGAGGTTCGGAGGGCCAGCAAGCGGGGAACGGACGGGCGGGGGCTCCAGTGACGCCTCCGGTCCCGCACGAGGTGGATGGAGCAGCACCCGGCTCCACGGCCGCTGCTCGCCGGCCAGGCCAGGAGCTCCCCTCTGCTGTCGGAGCCCAGATGAGGATAGAAAGCGTGGTCCAGGAACAACAGCAAACCATCTTCTAACACAAACAACACTTTAAAAAACTGCACACAGAGACGTACACACCAGAGACGTACAACAAGCATGCACATCCCCCCCGCGCGCACACACACACACATACACACACCCCACTCGCACAAACTTCTCGAGCCGAGAGCAATACACAGAAACGCTCCCTCCTCCCTCACCGCCTCCCTCCTCTTCTCACAAAACAAACCACTACCCCGCAAAGGACTGTCAGAACATTTGAAAACAAAAGGGACTTATAAAAAACAGACCCTTTGTGTGGATTATATATAAAATGCTCCAAGTCCAGCTTGATACTTACAATGAAACATTTTTCCTAAAAAGGGAAGCATCAAAAAAGGCTTAAGGTGAGAATTAAACTGGAAATCTAGTGACAGTTTCTCTGTATTTCATAACATCTGTATAAATAGGGTTCAAAAGATTGTGTTCTCTTTTATTTTCTTGTAAATGTTCATTCGAATAGAGTTTTTTTGGTGAATTCCTGAAATTCAGGGAGTTTTTTTTAATTTTCTGATGCACTTTGTGAAAGTATATATGTAAAAGATATTTAAAATGTTGAGTTATCATTTCACTCACAAACACGTAAATTAAGGTCATCTAAAGAAATTAAATGCGTTTATCTGTATGAAGGAAATCTTGACATTTTCATTTTTAGTATTATTAAAGGACTCTGAACAATACACTTCCTTTTTTAAAAAATCCTGTTCCCTCCTCAAAACCTTTACGTGGGTCGACTTTTTTGTTGGAAAAAAAATCCTTAATATTAGTTTTAGGTAATGTAAGGTTTATGTGAGTTTTAAAAGCCATAATAATACATAAACGTTTCTGAGAAGTCAAAATTATTTATTTGTATATTAACAGCATAAATTAAATTGGGTTATAAGAATGTGTAGTTGCATTACTTAATGGAAGAGCTTTCAAAAGGTGACATTTTCAAACTCTGCAGTGCCTATAAAAAAAAGCAAAATCCTTGGCAGCTTTAACTGGGGTGGTGCTTACACCTACACCTCCGGAGGGGTCAGACAAAACTCCAGTGGGTTTGTTTGTTTTAAAAAAACGATTTAGGGACAATCTCTGGAAGGAAAAAGCTTTTTAAAAGTCTTTTAGCTCCCAAGGCCCTCTACGTTGGGAGGCAACTCAAGGGAATAAATCGCTAGAGTCAATATCCCGGAAAAGACATTTCATGCCTAAATGAAAATCTTGTTAAATGTTATTAATTTTGACTTAGAGCACACAGCAGCCCCCTGTGCCTTGTATTCCCTTATTAGGGATTCATGTCTTATCAAATATCTAATTAATCTCCTAGACATCATTTGTTCTGGTCAACTTTATCTAGCTGGTCCACGGGGAAAACTCCAAATATTCTCCGTGACAAAGCTCCCTTGAAGATCTTTTTAATTGTCTAAATTAACTGCACCAAATTTGCATGTCAAACGGTAAAGGGCAACCTGAGATAAAATGTAAACGTTTAAAAGCCCCCAAACTAAGCACTTGATTTGATAACTAGGCTTTTTAATGTTATGGAAGACAACTGCTCCTTTCCTTTTCAAAGACGGCTGATCTATGCAAATAGTGAATTGGAAATGCCTAGGTCCCCGCGCTGTCAAATGGCCCTCGCAGGTTATTTGAATATCAGTGGCGCTGCTTCTGAAAAGGTTCAAGGATGCTCTCTGACTTCTTTGTGATTACTCAGTGCGGCGTCTTATTCTGAAGAAAAAAACCTCAGGAATAATTAAAGGCTGGGATCAGGCCTGGGAACACATTTGGGACAGGAATCTCATTTAGACAGTCTCTTTCAAAATAAGGCACAGTTAAATTGACCAGAAGGCAATTATTGAAATGAAAATTATTTTCAGTCTCTTTGTCTTCTGACCACCAACTTAACAGCCCCGGTTTAAAATAGAGGGAGAAGAGAGTGAGAGACGAAAGGAAAATTGGTAAATGAGATAATTTCTCAACTTGAAAATGTTAATTTAGAAAGAAAGTAAATAGTCACAGAATAAAAATATTTTTCTAAGGCTCCGTACACAATAGAAAATACAAGCAAATTCAGGCCCAATGAATATATTTTTTAAAATTACTGTTTGTGTTGGGAACTTGAATGAAGGTTTTTAGGGAAGAAAAAAATTTTTTTATTAACGATCAACCAAAGGTTTTCTCTCAAACTCTGCTCTGAGAAGGAAGTAGCAAAGTAACGCTGAAACAGAGAGAAGGTCCCCAGAGAGTACCGTGAGGTTGGGTGGCTTCTTCCCTTTCCTGCATCTTGCTGTCCGGGGTCTTCTCGGCTGTCCAGCTCTTCTTCCTTTTGAGTTTTTATTTCCATTGGCCATTTCCCCTCCCTGCTCTAACAGCTCCTAGTCGGGACCCCACCCCCATCCTGCGCTCCTTCTGGTTCAGGTTGGGTCTCCTGGAGAAGCTGGCAGGGGTGCGTTTCCTCTGGGGGTTTTGGGCCGAGGAACTGGAGGCCGTAAGGGTGCCCTGCGCATTTGGGGGCTGCGACTCGGCGGCGCGGAGGTGAGGGTGTGGTGGGTCCTGAAGGATGAGGGCGCCCAGGCGTCTGTCTCAGGAAGCTTTGTTTCTCGTTGATAATAAAGGCAGATCAAAGGGCCTGGCAGTGCAGGTCCGGCTTGCCGCGCGGCTCCCTCTGCAGCCCAGTGATCAAGGCCTCTGCCCCGCGGGTCAGCGGACGTCCATCACCACGGCTCCCGGGAACTGCGGGCGGCGGCCGGGGCCCGAGCCGAGAGACCGGAGCTCGGGCAGCCTGGACCCAAAGGGAGCGGTTCGGGTCCGGGGCCCCTGCCCCCGGGCTAAAACCAAAGGCGAAAACAGACTCCAGCCCCCCTTCCCGCCCCCCTCCCGCCCCCAACATCCTCAGGTCCCTGGGGGCGCGGGGAATCTTGACCAGAGCGGGTGGCGATCCACCGAGGCCGAGAAAACTGGAGAGAACATGAAAGGGAGGAAAGAACCCACGAACGAGGAGACGAATCCGGTCACCACCTGAGGTGGGGCCGCGTCTCCCCAGGGCCCCCTCGGTGGTCTGGGACCTGGGCCGCTGTGGCTGCGCGAGGAGCGGGAGGCTGCCAGCCACGGGTTCGACAGCGCGCGAGGGCAGAGGGGGCGGAGGACCGTAGCCCGGGGGCATGGGGTGCAGAGCGGGCCCCTCGGTCCGGCTCGGGTCCGGGTGGGTGGAAATGCGATTTCGTTTCAGCCGGTTTCTCCAGTGTCTCCTGTTCCTAGCTTCGAGAGCAGTAGAGAGGAACGAAGAAAACCAATTTTTCTTTGGCCCTGTGCCTACCCGGACCTAAAACATACCTTTCCCCGACGCTTTTCCTTTTCTGGCTCTACTTTTCTCTTCTTGGAGTGAATTGGCGCCTACCTGATGAGGAAAAAGAAAAAGAAAGAAAAGATTCTCTTTCCTCAAGGAGAGAAAACAACATTATTTTGACGAGATTAGACTGTGCACCTGAACACCGTGTCTGGACATTTGGTCAAATCGTTATAAGTCGTGAAAAATTGAATTTCTTTTTATTCAGATGGAAACTTTATTTATTTTAACTCTAATCTTATTTGCATCTATTATCTGTATTCACCAAAGCTCTCACCCACTACAAAAATGCAGATGAAGTAAATCTCAAATCCCGCCCATTTGTGTAATTGGTATACTAAGTGTTTATTTTAAGTGAGAATAATTTAGCTACAAATTTTCTTAAGGAATAACATTCTTAACACATTAAAAAAACTGAAAACTCTGATTTGCTTTTATGTTTGACAGTCACTCTTGATTCCCTTTAGCGGAGCTTTGCGAGTGTGGCTCGCTGGCGCCATCTAGAGCTCGGGGCCTGGAATGCCGCGCTTTCGGCCCGGCTCGCCGCTATTAGCGCCGGGAGCACGGTGTTTGCGATTAGTACAAACACCCCAGCGAATCAAAGAACGGCGAGTTTTTGTGTTCTAGGGGGTTCGAACTCCACTATTCAGGGGCACTGGCTAGTATTACTGCTCTCAGGGAAGGAGGTCGTTCCTGGAGCGTGCTAACTGAAAACTCAAACAAACAAATGCCCCGCTTGGCCCTAGGTTTGTAATTGTGTTTCCCTTTCAAGGCAACTTCAGGATCTTCCCAACTCGGAGCTGAGCGCTCTGAGGGCTGTGGGCGGCGACGCAGACTCCGGGATGGGGATGCAGCCGTGGGCGCGGTCCCCGCACTCTTTGCCTACGGACTTGGGATCCGCGAGGCCCGCGTGGACCATCCGAGACCGACCGGAACCAAGCTGATTAAACCGGGCAACCAGACGGTCCCACTTCCCTAGACTCTTTGAAGGAGAGGGAAGCGAGAGACGGGGATGGCCGAAGCATCCTCTTGCCTGGCCGCCTTCCTCGAGGCTGCCCTCCCGCCGGAGCTGGGTGCCGGGGGCTGCTGGGCAGGCCAGGGATGGTGGGTGCGCAGAGCCTCCGAGGGCGGCCCACAGCCCCGGAAACCCTCGTTACTGTCCCCCCCACCAAGGTTCTGCACTCCCTAGTGGCGCAACTGACCCCTTTGTCCCCACCTTTTCCTTTTGAATATCAAATCTAAAATCAGTAACAGTTGGGGGCGTTGACTAATGCTCTCTCCCCTCTGTGCGTCGCCTACCCCCGCCGCCCCTTCGCTCCCCTTCCTAGTCCACTACCCCACCCCAGCCTTCAGACGTCTCGCACTGGCTTCTTACCATCCTTTCTTGGACCCCCATCCCGCCCCCCGCGAGTTTATTGCATTTTAATCTAAAAAGCTACACCTCCAAATCCCGTGCCGGAGGCGGCGGAGGCGCAGTCGCCCACAGCAGCGAGAGACAGCCGAGGCGCCGGGGCGCCGGGCTTTCCGATCTCGCGCCGAGGAAACGCTGAGCGTTTCCGGGAACTCGCAGCCACCTTTGCAGCGGGTAACTAGGCTGGGTTTGTACTTGCTGTTTTAATACAAACCCCGCCGCACTGCCTATTTCAAAGATGTGCTAATTACTACTTGGATAGCAGGGCGCAAAGTCCTTGTCCATTTCCCAGTACAAAGTAGGTTGCTAGAAAATTTGAAATTGCCTTTCAGCCTAAAGCTGCCTTACCTGAATGTCATAATTACAGTAATTATGTACATCCAAATTACATGCTAATTAAATTAGAATCAAATCGTTCTAAATCGAAATCAAATGAGGTAGTGAAGAATTAATCAATGACAACATAAATAGAGAGCTTCCTTCAGAGATATTTATTGTAACGATCCAAGGAGGAATTTGATCTGAAAAAGTCACCTGTTTATTTACTTTAAAATTAGTAATCAGTTATTATTCCTTCTCCATAATTTTAACCGTTCAGTGTTATTTACCTCCCCACCCTTTTTAGACGCTGGAGTTTATAGAAATATGTATGCGGTAAATACATACCAGACATGCCTACCCTATATGTTACTAATATAAATATGTACAGTGTGTTTGCAACTCCAGCCAGGGGAAAGGTTTCAGAATGTCCGCGGGGACACATTCCCCCAGGGTCTGTTCTCAGGGACCGGGAAAAGAAAAGCACCTACGTTTTTAAGTTTTCCAAGACCCTCTCACTCTCTTCCTTTGGAGGTTCATACCAGAGAATTTGCATTGTTTTTGTAAACATCTAACCATTCCTGGGTGACTCAGATACCAAAGAAATGCAGTAATACTCTATCTTCTCCAGTCTGTTTTCTGTTTGCAGATTGCTGGCGAAGTTGACATTTTCATTCTTGCTCCAGGAGTGGCTTCCTAAAGCGTCCTCTTCACCTGTGGAGCCCGTGCCACGAGGGAAATTCTCCGCTAGCCTAACGATTGAAGGCGAGTCCGCCCTCCGACCCGAGCAGGCGAAACTCGCCGGAAGCCCGGCGAGTTTACGCGGGAACCGGCAGGCGAGGGCGCGCGGCGGCTCGGGTGCGCGGGTCCCCAGGGCGCAGCTCCCGTGGCCCAGGGCCTGCGGAGTGGCCCGGAATTCCTTCTGGGTGGGTTAGGGCCACCGGCGTGGGGGAGGAGGAGCCGGTGCAGTGAGTTAACCCGGATCCTTATCCGCTAACACGTTGTGGGCGGCGAGTCCAGAGGCCCCTCCGCTGGAGGCGGCGTGCTCTAGAATAGAATTGCGCCCTTTTAATTCTCAGCCTTCCCATTTGGGTTTGAGGTGCGTTCAGAAGGTTGCCGGACGTCTGTCTAGAAAGAAATCACCGTAGTACGCCGCAGCCTGCTAGGGACGGGAAGGGGCGACCCAGCCCGGGACTCCCTCTGTCACCCTCCTCCAGCCCCTTCTTGCGAGGCCCTGGGAGCCCGGCTCCGGTCGGCACCCGAGGCCCCGGGCCTCCTCTGCCCACGCTCTTGGGAGGGCCTTCGGGCCGAAGGGTGTGGGATTTTCCGTGACTGCGAGTTGGGGAAAGGCGGCTCACGGGCAGTTTGGGCCTGAGTGTGCGTTTCGTCCCATCACGAGCACCTCGCCTCCTTACGGCTGTTACTTAGATTCCGAGGGTGATGAGTGAGGCGTGAAGGAAGCAGGGGGGAAGGGGGTGAGTATCTGCTTCCTTTTCTGACAGCAGAACCCGGGTTTTAGGGACCTCATCAGAGCTGCTACCGCATCCCCAAACCTTAAGAGTTCCCTCCCTCTTGTTTTCCTCACAACTTTTTAAAAAGCATTTCTCCATTTTGATCCAAAAAAGCGCTCCCAAGGCCTTCAGCTAGTGCATGTCTTTCTTTTCAAGAAGTGGTAACAACCAAGGTTTTCTTTTCATAAAACCTAAATAAGATTACTTCGTATTCTTCATCTACTAAAGCAAAAATGCAGTTTTCTCCCTGGCTCTAAGCCCCGGGTGTGTAGGATGCGGCATTGATAAGCGGACTCTGTACCAGTTTGGCCCAGCGGGTCGTTAGGCAAGGAAAGTGAAATGGCTCCGGTGGATTTTTAAATCTTTGAGCTCCAACGCTAAAAGCATATTAAATGTTCAGTGATTAAAATGGGAAATGCCATGCTCTCAGCACCATGGCCTGATCTCATTCATCTACCAACGAGATCAGCAAGAAAGGTCTCTTCAAGCCTTCCAGATGAAACGCTTTCGTCAGATTACAACGGTATGAATCACAAGATTTTCATTTCCCAATGTAAGGTGAGCAGACCTGCCTCTATCCTGCAGCAACCTCTGCCTATTTTGGCACATTTATTAAATGAAATTATGACTAATTTACCACAGACATTCAGATAAGTAAATCCTAACCTGGTAACCCGATCTTTCTTGGCCATTTGTAAATCGACAGCACCTCCTACAGGAATTAATTTGCTAGTGTTAAATTATGTACGACGATAGGCCAGGCAAAGGGAAGTTGCCCCCAACCCAAATCACCTGTATGCCGGTGCAATTCCAGGCCTGTGGACAAGTAACAAATCACTAGGTCCAGATTTCTTTAAAATAATTTCTCTTTTAAGACTAAGAAAGATGACAAATATCACCAGACTCTTTCCTGTGGTCTTCGAGAAAATGTCACTGTTGAAGGGTTGTTTGGGTCCTTCATAGATTCACTAAATTTGGGCGATTCTTCTTTGGCTTTCAGTATTTCAGGGAATCTACAGCTAGACATCCTTTTTCATTATGAAGTTTATCTCTTTGGTTTTTATGTTTCAAAAGCTAAAGTATAATTAGATGCCTAACATTTACAAAAATTACTTTCCTTTTACCCTTAGCATTAGAAGTATGCAGAACAATTAACGTAAGCTTCTTTAAAGCTACTTGTTACCATGTTATGATTGTACATGAAATGGCTTCCTTCGAAGTTTGCAAAGTTGGAATGCTAGCCCTGGGGGCTATCTAGCACCCTTGGGTGACAAAGGCTGAAAGCCAAACAGCAAATCAACATCTTCCCTAATGACATTGGATGGATAAGGATACTGGCTCTGCTGGTAGCACTTTAATATAGTTTCTCAATCTTAACAATAAAAGATAATTTTAAAAGATTTTAAAAAATTCTTATGGCCACTTAATAAAGTTAAAAGTGGACCATACTTTTGTGATAGTCAAATGAAAAAAGTGTGAGAAGTGACAATGTATTTCTTCATTTTTAAGCACAGGATGCATTTCAACATTTCTCCTCATGAACACCGTATTGGCTCAGAAACCCTTTAAGGCAGTAAGTATTGCATAGGTTTTGACATTATAAAAATTATAAAGTCTAAAAAGGCATAAGATAGAAAATAATTAGTGCAACACTGATGAACTCAAGGTGTAAATTAGCACTTTATCAATTTCAAATGCATGCTTTTTTTTTTTAATGAAGAGGGAAAGGATCTTTGAGGTACACTATAAGTTATTAAAGAACACCATAGAAGGAATTCAAGTTCTTCCCTCCCCCAACTCTCTTAAAAATCTAAAAGGGTTGCTTATGCCTTTAGTTAGCTTCTTCTGAATCAGAGGATATTTGTGTGAGCACATATACAATTATTATGTTATTCTGTGACACAAACATATACATCAGAGGATATTTGTGTGAGCACATATATAATTGTTATTCTGTGACACATATACATCAGACTATAGGAATAGTTTTACTTTACTCCTCTTTCAAACTTATTTTACTTCCTTGCATAATTTATGAAATTATGACTGTGAACCCTCAAACCATCTAATTTATATTTGTACTTTATTAAGTAATAGATGTTTTTAAATGTGGAACCCAGATAACATACTTTTTGTCCAAGATGTTTAGTAAGTTTTTTGGAATTGCATGTTACTTGTAATTTGTACTGAATATTAACCTATAGTTTTCCTTTACCATATCCTTTGAAACACAACGGAAAGTATGCAGTTATATGTGCCTTATATACATATATTCATGAAATATACCTAAATAGTATGCATTGGTCCATTTGGACATTATATAGGTGCTTAACCTTCCAAAGTGAAACATTTAATAGTTGTATACAAGTAGTAGAAAGACTGTCTGCAATCCCTGGAACCTGTGAACATATTAGGTTACATGGCAAAGGGGAAATAAGGTTAGAGGTAGAATTAAGATGGCTGATCAGTTGATTTTAAAATAGGGAGATTATCCTGAATTCTCCTGCTGAGCCCAGCACAATCACAAGAGTACTTAAAAGTGGAAGACGGTTCTGCAGAATGTCAAAGTGACAGAGTGACCACATGTGAGGACTTGACTCACCTTTGTTAGCTTAGAAGATGGAGAAGAGGTCAGGAGCCAAGGAATGCAGGTAGCCTCTAGAAATACACAAGCAAACAGTCTTTTCTCCTAGAGCCTTCAAAAGGAACCAATCCTGCAGACACCTCGATTTTAGCCCACTGAGACCCATTTCAAAATTCTGATCTACAGAACTGTGTAATACATTTGTGTTGTTTTAAGTCTGAGGTAATTTGTTATGGCAGCATAGAAAACTAATACATCATCCAAATGTAAACAGCTAGAACAAAACACCTGAAGGGAGTTTAAAAGCCTTAAAGAAATACTGAGCAATTCATTGTTTAATTCATACTAGTGTATTTCAATAATGATTACACTTTCCTTCAAGTAAATTCAAATCTTAAAAGTAATAAAATTGAAAAAAAATAAATTATACCCATTCAGTGTACCACAATTCTTTTAATGTTTCAGAACAAAGAAAATATCACATAGTTATGTGGGGTTTTTATCTAGTATAGGGCACAAGAAGCATTTACCAACAGAAAATATTTTTATAGCCCCAAAATAGCTTACTTATGAAATATTTGCAAAGTTCATTCTTATAGGACTCATGGAGTTTTGTACTTGATATGACAATTTACAGAGATGGAAAATTTAAAAAGAGCTTTTTATCAGAAAGACAAGAGAATATCATTCGGCCCTTGCTAAAGGTTTTCAATAAGAAAGTGGAGGTATTTTTTATTTCCAGGTAATTGTCACAGATAGTCTTTCTTTATTCTCTCTACTTCTGCTTTGTTCTCTTTGTGTCACTCTGCTAAGTTTATCTCCTGAGTTATCTCTGTGCATTTTTCCTCCTCTGTATATATCTGTGCCATGGCCTCTGGTGTCATGTTTTCTGCTCCGCTCTTCACTGGGGCTTCGTTGTGGCCGTTTTCTTATTTCTCTTTGCTTGAAACTACCACGACTTCTGCTTCGGCTTCTCCTCCTCTCATCCCTGCTCTGGCTCCTACTGCTCCGCGCATGTCTTTCAGATCTTCTCTTTTCTGGGCTATGGTTATGGCTCCTAGACTTTCTGTCAGAATCAGAATGGCTCCATTTGTTATTCTCCCCAGAACTCTCTTGTTTTAAAAACCTAGGCTTTTCCTTTCCTTTTTCCTTATTCCAGTGACTGCTAGGAAGTTCTTCATAAAGTTTTCTCTTCTTAGACTTGTCCTTCACTTCAGAATCATTGTGGTTATTCCGTGAACACTTGTTTTTCTTTCTTTTCTTCTTTTGGATTTTTTTTTCTTTGTTATCACTCTCACTGCTGCTTTCTAAAGTCTCGCTGGGGGAAGAAGAGGAGGTGGGAGAGGAAGAGGAGGAGGAGGAGGAAGATGACTTGTTTTTATGTTTTTTGTGCTTTCTTCTGTTCTTCTGAAGACTTTTCTTTTTATCTTTTTTCGTTTTCTTTTTCTTCTTCTCAAGTCGATCCAATTTCCTGTTTTGGGGAAAAACAGTAACAGACTATGTAAGAGTAGTCCTTTCAGCAACAAATATAAAAATTTGAATAGACAATATATATTTTTAGAAGCTATTAAAGTATTCAAATATAAACACATTCTTTATTAAATGATAAATCATTTTCTTCCTTTTAAATTATTCAAGTCACATATATGTAAGTTTAAATTAAAAAATTAAATGCATTAAGCCAATTTATTTTCTTCAATGGTAATGCTATTTTAAAGAAATTCTTGCTGAATCAGATTTTGAAATTGTACAGTACTCTAAATAAATGGTCGCCCTGACCTTAAAGAAAGGTTTTTGGTATTAGTTGGATCTAATCCTATAAAAACTCAACATATAGCTACAGTCAGATGAAAAACTAATTTTATGTATATATTATCCTTTAGTATGAATATTAATCAACATTACATTATCAAAATTGAAGAGCATATTCTTCAGAAATTCTTAATAGAAATACACTTTCCATTTTTTTATACTCTTTTCTGGTTATATGAAATAAAATAATCGTATACTAGTTTTCAAAAATTGTTCAGATTTATAGGTAGGACAATTCTATTAAGGCATTCTGAATTTCTAAAGACTACTTCACATTCTCAGAAGTTTATATGATATACTGAGTTACTTTAAAATAATAACATCTTCACTGTATTCTGTCAGCCATTCCCGAAACTCCACATACTGAAACATCACGTGAGCTCCCTCTATTGGATTCAGTGGATATTTCTTGGATTCTTTAATCTAGGGCTCGTCTGTTTAATAAAACTCATATTTACTTTAAATTTAAGCACTTTTCAGCATTCTTTGTAAAACCTTACACAAGAGTAATATATAGCCCACAATATTTTCTAAGAATTGTGTGCAAAGATATATACAAATCTATTATGAAAAATGAAACCTACAAATTAATGTTTCCAAATTAAATGTTCTGAAAAATGCAATGATTCTGTGGTATAATCTGAGTATATAATCCTACACTCATTTTCATATTACTGAAAAAAAAAACAAAATTGTACTACTATAGCTGAAGAATAAGTAAGTGTGATCCATGGTTTAAGTACCTTCATTAGCTCTTAGGATCAGAGTTGAATATGATACTAAGATAAAACATAAGAAAAAAAATGTAGTTGAATTCATTAAATATATTCTTAATTACCTGAGAAGTTTTTGTTTTTGTTTGGTTGTGAGTGACTTTAAAAATTCGACTTCTGGATCTTCTTCACCCTCACTTGCAACATATTCCTGAGTCAACAGAAACATCATTAAATTGCTAGATTGCAGACAACTTAGGTATCAGACATGAAAGGAGACATTTACAGATAAGAAATTTTGTACTTGGGGCATACTGTAGGTAAGTATGACATTTTGGACTGGGAGGTGGTGGGGAATTAGAGAATGTTTTGTAGCCTTCTTGCCTAGAAGTATCCTAATGCACTAAGAGGGTATGATGACTGCTTTGCCAGCATTAACGAACTTTCTCAGGGAGAGTACAATAAGGAAACACAGATAAAACATTTATACCATATTTTCTACTCTTTACCTCTTGAGTTTGAATTTAAACACTTGAAGGTTTATATATTTTATTTTTCATTTAATGAAATGTTAAAACCAGGAAAATCATGCACTTTACGGGAAGGTCAAACATCCACAATTTTAGCCTTTATAATTTCAACAATACATATTAAATACCTCAAACACTACAAATATGTGATAATATAGGTTACATGAACCATCCCTAGCAATGTTTGAAAAATAATGTGCCTCTTCTCAGAGCAGCACAAGTTTATAGTAGTGGGAGTCTGGGTTTTAGTACAGCTGTCTCTAAATCGCCACATGCCCTTAGGGAAATCACTTAACTTCTCTGGGCTCCAGTTTCCTCATTAAATAAAATAAATGGTTTGCATTAGGATATCTACAGCCTCTCAAACTCAACCATTTCCTGGATCTGTGTACAGTTTAATAAGTTAAATAAGTGTGAAATATTTTCTATAATTTTTAGGGGTCTGCTTTTATACACTTCTTCCCATTGGTTCTATTTAGTGATGCTTCAGGGATAAGTTACCAGGAAGGAAAAAATAACAATCTTATCACAGTTCACTTAGACATCCACATAAACCCAGAGGAGCAGTTTCATTTATTAAAATATAGGTTTAAAAACAATTTCTCATTTAGGTTAAGATAATAAAGAATCAAAATCAAAATACATTTTAGGCCTTTTCTTAGCTCTATCTTGCTTTCCTACGGATATGTGCATATTGGAAAACATTAAGTAGCAATTCACAAGCAATCACATTTAGATTTATAGACATTTTCAGCTTACTGATAAAAAGATCATTACCTGTGATGGATCATTTGCGGTCAAGTTTCTCCCCAGTACATTTCGTTTCAGTGCAAACCCACTGTTTCTCATCTCCGCTATTAGCTCGGAGGGGTGCATCGATGGCCCTGTTCACAAAAATCACAGTTTGAATGTATCATTTATATCTCTCTACCTTTTTCGGACTCCACAGTAGGAATGCAGTTGAAGCTTTGTTAAGTAAAATCACAGCTAAATCAACTCAATAATCTTCTGCTGAGCAAATAATCAGATATGATTTTCTAAAACAGCAGTCTGCAGATTCAGAATAGAAAATAATTGCATTTTTCTTTACGTGCTAGGGAATTCTCTTCTTATGTAACTGTCATATTGAGAAAGATACATTTAGATGTTACCTGCCTGGCAGTTTTTAGTGTAAAATCTATACAAAATGATAAAAAACTGCAATTCAATGTTAATATCCTGTCAGTAAGAATTCAACTTAAAACCTAATTTTAAAGGTACACGAGCAACTTATTATTCTAGTTTCTGAATCAAAGTTCTTTGCCTTTATTTATCAAACAGAAATACTGAATACATTACACTGCCATGTGGTTGCAAGTTATCAAAAAATACACACACATAACACACATGCACACACACACACATTATGGACTGTCAAGTACTTCTGTTAATCTCACACACATACATCTGGAGTTTGAAATTTCTAGTTATTAGTTTGGGGTTGGTGACAAGCAATATTAGGCTGGCTATAGGTGTATATGTGTAGTATTTTTCACAAGCTGTTTCCACTTTTGCAAAATCCCACAATGAAAAGCAAGCTTCTTTAGGACACATAATATGTACAAAAGATAAACAATATGGACTAGATAAATAATTAAAGAACATTTTTAAAAACATCTGTACCTCTTTCTCAAACAATATTAGGTTTACATTAGGTAGGAGACACACCTCCTTCTTTTGTATATTCCAGTTTCATTTTGTTTTCCCTGTGTAGCAAATGATAACACTTGATGGAAGCTATTTAAAGTTTCTGGCCTAAATCATCTACACTGGCTTAAATGAACTACACTGGGCCATGTCTCTGGTAATACAAGGAAGAATAAGACAGTTCTTGCCAAGAAGGAATTCATAAGGGAGGCCACAGGGTACAGAAACATTTAGAAACTGATTCTCTGGTTTGCTGATTAAATACCTCATCTATTTCTTTTTCCTTTCACTACTTTGTTGGTCTTTTACCACCTATTGGCACATTCACCTACATGTTACCATGGGAAGCAAAAGGCAGTAAAATTAAAATCTGTTTACTTGTCAATGGCATCTTTCATAAAAAGTTTGGTGGAAAAAGTTCTGGTATAAGTGATTATCTTTTATTGACTCTATGGGCTTTACCATTCTATGCATATTACTAAAAACAACTGAAAGTTGGCTCTAGGTATTGTGGAGATAACAGAAACAATAAGACTTGCCTATTATTGGAGTATGGGAAGTTATTAGTAATGTGATGCTTTATTTTATGGGGGGAAAAGACTTACTTTGTTGAAAACAAAACAAAACCATCATGAAATACCACCTTTATTTCACTGATATTTAACAATATAAGATTTTTGTTTTTTCTTTTGTATACTATGGATGACTTTACTGACCTTTTAATTATTCAGTTTGGTGATAATATTGATAATAAAACCTTTAAAAATTCAATTTTAAATCTTAATACTGCTTGCTTCTACATGGCATAAAAGTACTAATACAATTAATAGTTTTAAATTAATTGTAGAATGTTCACTTTGGTGGTTCTCAAATTTCACATGGAACATGATTTCAACTTTTATGAAGCAGAAAGTGTCTTTTCTGAAGTGTCAAAACCACATTTCCTTGTCAACAACATTTTTAGATGTCAAATTAATTCAGCAAGCAAACATGATAAGAATCAGGAAAAAAGCCATTCAGGTAACATTCAAAAAGGTTGACCATGATGACGAGTGGTTACTAATTTCACCAGTTTTTCATCAAAAGATGGGTGATTTTAATAAGGTGTTTTAGAAAACATGCTTTTTACATTTTCATTACAGTATTTCCAACTACTTCAAGAAAATGATCTTTCCCCAGCCTGACAGAGATTTTAGATTATTAAACAAACATTACTCTTCTAGCATTTGTATTTCTCTAAACTTCAACTAAACTCTGTATAATACACATACTTAGCATATACTTCCAACATTCTAAGACTAAATACAGTGCTTAGTGAAGTGCCTGACAAAGAGTACTCAATAAATAGTAAAATTATAATTTTTGCCAACAGCTATAAAATTTTTATGATTGTTATCCTTAATTTAAAAAATGCTCTTGGTAGTAACATTTCTCAAACTTCAGTCTTATTTGAATATTTTTGTATTTCTATCATCAAAAGTTCTTGATTTAGAAGATATGACAAGTTTAATTAAGGTTGTTCAGCATGATATCTTTATACTTTGTTATTGTGACAGTGGCTAAGTAAAGTTAAATTGACAGAAATAATTCCAGCTCTCTGACAACTCAAACTTTAGTTGATATAATAAATTATACAGATACTGAAAAATCAAACTTTACAAATATATTCAAAAGCAAGATAACTACTTTTATATATGGTATCTTGATATAAATTATAGCTGGAGCTGGGGCTCAGGAATGTTTGGTTTGCTCTTAATTAAATTTGCTGTGGCAGAATAATTCCAGAGAATTAAGAAAAAAAGGCACTTGTTTGAACATACAGATTTGTGACAGCTCCTTTCTAGCTCAAAATTTCAGCCAGGCTGGGTTAAGCCTTCTTAGATTAAAAAACCAATGTTCCAACTTAGAAACACAGGTCCACTGAAGAATCTATTTTCAGCATTCATTAATTTTGTTAACTTTCTTTGCTGTGATTTGAGTAAGCATCAGAATACTGATTGTGAGTATGGTATTCACTTCTCTGTCCTGGGTAGACCCAGGCTATCTTCCACTAATAACAGGAAGTCACTGTCTCAGGAAAAAAAAAATTCCCAGAAGGCAAATACGTTGTACAAAATTATGTCTATAAAGGGTTAAAGTCCACTCATTAAGAGCATTCATTTTTATAGCGCTAAGCAAAAGTGATGGAAAGTAAAAATGTTCTGTAGTAAAATAGATATTTTACTAGAGAATAAGACAGGACATCAAAAGTTCTGGCTATGACAAAGGCCATATTACTGACTTCACAATTAGAGTCACAAATAGCAGTCCCAGGGAAATCCCACAAATGGCCCAGGAGGAAGACTAATGCTCAAAGCAAAGACACGTGAGTATCACTGCTGGCATGAGTCCACCGCTCTTCCAAAGGATATATGTATCTTTCATGCAAAGTTCATCATTCCTTTCAAATGAAGCATTACCTTCTATAATTTATGGTGTTCTGTGGAAGATGTGAGGGCACTGAGTTGTGGGTTAGGTAAGGCTATATTAGAAAGGCCTTTCCTTCCTTCCTTCCCCCAAATTTAAACACGTTAATTTATTTTATAGGATGATACTGTAAATTGTTATTCCTAAAGTTAATATAGTTTTGTTTGCTATTATAGCAGTGATCAATTCTTTTTCCTTCTTATTTTATGTGTGTGTATATATTTTAATTTAACTTTATGGAAAATTTCAAAGCTAGAGAGAGTAATGAAATGAACCCTATGTACCCATCACCCAACTTCAACAACTATTTTAATTTTGCCCTTCTTGTTTTATCTATCCTCTTTCTTTTTTGATAGGGTATTTTAAGTAAAATCTCAGATATCACTTTGGTATATAAATCACTAATAAGTAAGGATTATTTCTTTTCTTTTTTTTTCATTTTCAAAAATAAACTTTACTTTTTGCAGTAATTTCCAGTTCCCAGAGGAAGGTTACTAAGCAGGAAGCCCAAAGATTTGCCCCCACACATGTGCAGCCTCCCCAGCTGTCAACATCCTGCATTACAAAGATACATATGTTGGATTGATGAAGCTTTGTTGGCACATCATTATCACCCAAAGTCCACAGTTTACATCAGGATTCACTGTTGGTATTGTACACTGTGTGGACTTTGAAAAATGAATGACATATATCCACCACTATAAGGACTATTTCTTAACAAATAAAACCCTAACACCTTTATTACACCCATCAATAATGACAGTTTTAAAGTATCTAATTATCCAGCCAACATTTAGATTCAGAAGTATCTTTTTTTGTTTGCTTTGTTCAGATTAGGATCCAAACAAGGTCCACACATTTGGTTCACATCTCTCTTAAGCTTCTCTTTTTAACTAAAGTACAATTAACAAATACCTTAAGTCTTTTTTAACCTCAAAACACTTAGCCACCTTTCCCCCTATCCTCCCTTACTACTGTTCATTTGTTAAAGAAACTGGGTCATTTGTCCTGTGGAATTTCCCACATCCTGGACAGTGATCCCATTTTATGTTCCTTTAGTCCTTGGGTTTTTTGTAAATTGGCAGTTCAATCTAGATGCTTAGTACAAAATGATTTTGGTGTTCTGTATCACCTACTTTTGGGGAATATGTGGAAAGCCTTCTAAAGTTTGGATTCAGGAAAATGACCCCTGAAAACAAACACATTACTGGCTATAATGAACTAGACGAAGGGAAAAAAAGGCTGAGGCTTGAGCTTGGCAGTTGACTTCAACGTGGATCTTGCTTTCACCACGTTGTTGCAGGAACAGTGGTATAATATTAAAAATGTATGTTTTAAAATAAATGCCCAAACATTATCACAAATATATTGTGATTCTTATTTCCATGAAAGTACAACTTTCTTTGCTAAAGTCAAATTAGCTGTATCTAGTGAAAGAGCCAATCTCTATTTACTGAATATAAAAAGGACACTTACAGACACTAGTTGTAGTACATGATCGAGAAGGAAATTTGTGTCTAGTGAGAATTATCAAGATATCTTATGCTTATATTTGGTTCCTAATATTACCTAGCCTTTTTGCTTTTAAGAAAGCTTATAGAAAGTTATCTTTAAAAAAGACTGGAAAAGGGGGCACAGTAGGAACATGTAGCACAAGTCCCACGGAAACAGTGAACAAAAGCTATTAATAAAGTGTGTGGGTGATTTTTATTTATATAGATGTGAATGTTTTATGTATGATTTTCTAAAGGTTATGCAAGAACCAACTGTACTGAATTGTAATAAAACTGCTCCATACTGGGAATTTTCCTGACACAGTGCCAGTTCTTCTTCATGGAGGCTGGAAACAATAGGGTTTCTTATTGCCCTTATCCCAAGTTCATACTGAATTCACAGCTAATTTAATCTCTATTAAAACATACAATGTAAAGGAAAAGATAACATTTCATTTTAGTCTATGTTCTGGAAAATACACAAAAAGCAAGGAAAGATGAAACTGCCCTTATTGTGTGCTAGTAAAGAATACTGTTTATTACAAACAACCTTGCCTTACAGAATCAATACATGACTCATATTTGATTATGTCTTTAAACTTGTATTTACAACTTAATTTATATGCAAGTATTTTAGTGATGATACATCCTGTCATAATAAAATGAATTCATAGTCCTAGAGAGCAGGAAAAATCATTTGTGTTGTGATGAACATGAAATATTAGTTAGCACTATGTTTTAAATAAGAGAATATGAATGCTCTTGAGAAGTTATGCATCTGTGAACCTCAAAAACCTTATGTTGAGTTAAAGAAGTCAGACACAGAAAAATACATATCATGTGATTCTACTTCTATGAAGTTATTAACAGGTAAAACAGATATATGAGGTTAGAAATCAGAATAGTGGTTGTGGTGGTGGAGTACGACTGGAAAGGCACAGAATGACATTTTCTACGGTGATGGTGGTGCACTACATCTTGTCAGAGACATTGGTTACATGAATGCATACCTTTGTCAAACTCAAACTCTACACTTAAGACCAGTGCATTTTATTTTTTTAAAAAGTTAAATACGATATTTTAAACCAGTCAACATTAATGGGTATGTTTTACTACAGACTCTAACTACGTTTCTATATTATATCTCTAACTATGGAGAGAACCCTGTGCAGGGAATTTAAACTCATTCTTTGCTAGTATATAACACAAAGTAATTTTAAAAATCAGTATGTATTATTGAGGGCTTATTATTGTCTCTCACTGGGTACTAAGAGAATAGAGAACATGGTTTTTGCCTTTGAGCTTATAATCTTTTTGGGAAAATTAGTTCATACAAGAACACAAGAAAAAGTATAAACTATGAATTTGTGTTATAATGTATATTAAGAAATGATGACAATGATGTTCAGAATAGTGAGCAAAGCCTTTCCATTCAGCCACACACTAATAAGCATGTATATTATGCAAGGCATTAGTGACACAAAAGTAAATAAGACACAGCCTGTTTCAGAAAAGCTTATATTTTCCAGGAAAGAACTAGAAACTGAGTTTTATTTTCAAACTCTTATAGGATTTATGAAAAGGTAAAAAGTAGGGCTTTCTGAGTGGGTGGAATGTAATGAAAGTTCACATTAATTTCATTAAATTAGATTTGGGTAGAAGAATTAGTATTTACTAGATGGCCTACATTTCATTCATTCATTCATTCTTTCCCTAGGGAATCAATACCTAATTTCCTTGATTTTAAGCTGGCAGACCTTGAGTAGATGGAATGATGTTAACAGGAAGAGTCATGTAAAAGAGAGTTATTACTGTGATCTGAGAATCATAATACTCCTTTGAGATTATGGAAGGTGTAACCTCCATTAGCACTATACATGCCTTCAACACAGAGCAGTCATTTAACAACAGAACAGGATTGCAATTAATTTATTAATGCCAATGGAATTTCAAGGCACAGCCACTCTAACAACAAATTTTGTCACTGAGTAGTAGTGCAGTTTGAAATGACTTAAGCATTGATAATCACTTAAAATAGAATTTAAGTACTAATCAAGAGCATCATTTTGACTTTTGAACCACTATGACTTGATAAATTTTACTGAGTAACTTCTTTAATAGGTCAATATTTCTTTTCAGCTAATCAGCTTCCATGTGCATTAAAAAAGGTTCCTGACTTATCAAGTACATATAAAAGAAATGGTGCCTAACTTCACTTCTTCATTTTGAGGTCAACTTTATTTATTAGTTTTAATATCTGCATATTTTTGGAGCTTAGTTTTAATGAAATTCTGATAAACAAATACTTTTTCTGCAGTACAATTATGTTGGGGAGTTAAAAAAAAAATTCTGCCATAGATGTAAGGCTATCTTAGTAGCTTTGCTGGTAGGATTCAACTTCTTCAAGGGGTTATATAAGAGAACTCTGTAACAGATTCACTGGAATTTGCCAGGAAAACTGAGTTTATCAACTTTCTTTCTATAGAAAATCCCTTCAGCATGCTCCTATGTGTTTTTTTAGCAAAGTTTACGATCAATTATTTTGTTAAATTACCCAAACATGTTCTCAAGAGACAAAAATACCTTCAACATGAAAGGCTGATGAAAAGATGGAGGAACAGCATGTGGGAGCTCTGTTGCAGAAAACTTTTATTAGTACTATAGCTCAGAGTAACATTCTTCAAGAAAATTAAATCAAGAGTTAGGGAAAATTACACAAGGAAAAAGAGCACTGTTGCAAACAAATCTTTGCAACAAGTGTAAAGTAGTATGTTCCTCAATTTAAGCTATTTATTCATTTTCATATTGTTTAAGCACACTAAAAACCATGGTGTATCCAAGCCTGGATGGAGACAGTCATCTGAAACATTAAGTACCTATCATCATTTTAGCTATTTGTAGTATGGCTGGATCTCAGACTCAGGTGTTATAAAGAAAAAAGAAACTTGTATGTCAGGATTATCCAGTGAACCATTTTGAATTTGAAACTTATTTTTGTAAAAAATGTGAAATTTGCCATTATCATGTTGAGTCAGTTCCAAATACTTTTATGTTGCATTTACAACTTTTGGGTTTTGGTCCAATATATAAAGGACTTAAAAGTATTCCTATCCTCACAAAAAGAAAAAAGCTGAAAATCAACAAATCTTAGATCCATCAGAGATTTGAGGTCACAGGGGAAAACACTGCCCCAAAAATGAGAGAGACCAGGGATATAGAAAATTACAGTTTGCTAGGGCCAGGAATCACCAGTGGAGCCAGCAGCTGCTAGGGATACTTTGTGAGTTTTATTTCCAGAATCCCCATTGGGTTCTCAGAGTTAACATCAAAGAACAATACCTTGTACGTCCCCTCCAAAAGGGAAAAAGGAAAAGTAACTATTTTGAAATACGCCCAGAGCATTTTGTGTCCGAAACAAATGCAACCCTCAAGGGAAACTATTTGACCAGAGCCCAACCTACCTGGGTTAAAAAAACTGAGAAGTTGGGGGAAAAAGCTAAGAAGGTTACAGCCAAGAGGTACAGGCTCACTAAAGAGATCTGGTCACAGTATTGTAAAATGCTTCCCCACTCCCTGTGTCTTACCATCAATAGGGCTCCTGTTATAATGACATGGGACTACAACTGAAGCAAAGCTCAGACTCTATTAAAGGACTCTCTAGGGAAATCCAAAGGTAACAGGAGGGACACAGACAAGGACACTGCAGGAAATTGTAGCCTCTGCCAGCTATAGCTACAGCTATAGCAAACAGTAAACACAACATAACTCTTAGCCAGATAAACATAAAACCTCACACTAAAGGCCTATTTACCTCAGTTCTGTCTACCTGATACATCATGTCCAGCTTTCAACAAAAAACATGACAATATGCTAAAAGACAAAACCACAGTCTGGACAGACAAAGCAAGCATCAGAATCAGACGCAGCTAAGGAGAGTTAGGAATTATCAGATTGAGAATCCAAAATAACCAAATGGATATGGTAAGAGCTCTAATGGAAAAAGCTGACAACATGCAAGGACAGATGGGTAATGTAATTAGAGGAAATCTCTAAGAATCTAAAGGAAATGCTAGAAATAAATAACACTAATAGAAATGAAGGATGCCTTTGATCAGCTCATCAGTAGACTGCACATGGCTAAGAAAAGAATCAGTGAGTTTTAAGATGTGATTAGAAACTTCCCAAACTAAAAAGCAAAAGAAAAGAAAATGAAAAAAAAAAATGACACCAGAATTTCCAAGAACTATAGAACAATGACAAAAGGTGTAACATATTCAAGAGGAATACTAGAAGAGAGAAAAGAACAGAAGAAATATTTGAAATAATAATGACTTAGAGTTCTTAAAACTAATGAGAGACACCAAACCACAGACCCAAGAAGCTCAAAGAACACAAGATAAATACTAAAAACTACACTTAGATATCTCATATTCAAACTGCAGAAAATAGAAGAGGAAGAGAAAATCTTGAAAGATGCAAGAGCCTCTAGAGTGGAGAGACTGTAAAAATTATACTAGATTTCTCTTAAGAAACCATGCAACCAAGAGGAGAGTGGAGTGACATATTTAAAATGTTGAAAGAAAAAAACCCACAACATAGAATTCTGTATCCAATGAAGTTATCCTTCAAAAATAAAGGAAAAATATTTTCTTAAAAAAATTGAGGAATCTGACTTCCCCTTCGTAGATGCTGAACTACCCAATGTGCCGAAGGCCGGGGAGACTCCTGGAATGGCCGCAGACTCTTCTTCCATGTTACAGTTCCTGAGTCATCTCATCAGTGCCGTCCATTCACCAAAAGACACCTCTGTTTCTGTCGGTGCATCAGTTTCTCAAAAGCAGCATGGAGATGTAGCTCCTGACCATGAGGCTCCCAGCAATGAGCCTGTACTTAACTTAAGGGACCTTGGATTACCTGAATTAAAAATTGGACGGATTGATTAACTGGTAGGCAGTCTACTTCCTGGATTTTGTAAAGGCAAAAGCATTTCTTCCCATTGGCATACATCTCATGTCTCTGCACAATCCTTCTTTGAAAATAAATATGACAACCTTCAAGGACTCTGAAAAGTATTTGTTCAGACCTTCAGTACTGGCCAGTTTTCATACAGTCTCAGGGTTTTAAAACATTGAAATCAAGGACAAGATGTCTGCAGTCCACTGAAAGATTAGCAGAAACACAGCATATAGCACGATCATTTGTGAAGGAGTTTCTTTTGCGGGGCAGAGGAACAGATGTTGAGAGTTTGGACAAACTCATGAAAACCAAGAACATATCTGAAGCTCACCAAGATGCGTTTAAAACTTGCCGGGAGCCAATCTACTCCGCCTGCCTGATGGCACAGCCCTGCAGGCCGGTGGATGGATGCTGCACAGCGGGCCTCCAGAGGGGAAGCTACTGATATCTCTTCTGTTGCTTAATCTGACCATTTCCCGAGTCTGAACAGCCCTCATGAATCAGAAAAAGCCCCTAGAGAATAGACTGTTAGGGGTCGTAAAGCAATCATAAAACTCAGCTTGTGACCCTACACATTCCCCTCAGGCCGGTGGGTTATTATCCCTGGGTTGGAAAATAGAATAAAGTTCAGGTGACTTCAGAGTACAACTCCCTGGCCAATTTGGCCCCCAGGAAAAACAAGAGGTGACTTACATGAGGCGTGGGTCAGGAAAGCAGGTGGAAAAATCTTGGTAGAGTTCCCTTATAAATCATTACTGTATAAACTACAGTACACATTGTTATAGTCAAGATCAATGGAATGAATGCTGCTCATTCTACTGTAAATGGTTTCAGGGAACTATGGAAAAAACATGCCCCCACAGCAAGCCTACATGAGAGTCCAGTTAAACAAGTTTTAAGACACATTCAGAAAACACTGTGGTGCCTTGTAGAAATTTAACCTGAGATTAGAATCTAAAGGTATGAGAGCAACAGAAAATTCTTGAAGAAGAAAACATGATGACCTTTCATAGTTGGGAAAACAGGGGAACATTCCGAGAAGTAGATTATGTCATAAATCACTGAATGACACATGCCTTATGATGATTTTATGATGATTTCATGTAACCAGTCTCCTATACATTGCTTGAGGTTTCTGTCAATAAACAGGCCAGGCTTAGCATCTTTGCTAGTGTCTGTGTACTCATTCATTTCGCCGACGCTGTTCCTCCTTCAGGGACTCCTGGACTCGCTGGAGCTGGACTCTGGCAAAAACTAGTTTTGCAGAGGGTTTCCTGAAAGCTCAGGCGCTAATGCAAAAAAACCAATGATTCTCTCAGAAGAACTCATCTGATCCTCATTTCCTGCTGCTCTTTGGCATTTATGGATTCTTTAAAAACCCATTTTTATATGTCCGTTTCTAGACGACGGGGCTTGATTCTGAGGTAGATCCTGTCCAGATGAAAAATGTCACCTTCAAACATGTTAAAGGAGTGGAGGAAGCTAAACAAGAATTATAGGAAGTTGTTGAATTCTTGAAAAATCCTCAAAAATTTACTGTGCTTGTAAGTAAACTTCCAAAAGGAATTCTTTTAATTGGACCACCAGGGACAGGAAAGACACTTCTTGCCCAAGCTGTGGCAGGAGAAGCTGATGTCCCCTTTTACTAGTTTCTGGATCAGAATTTGATGAGATGTTCGTGGGTGTGGCAGCCAGCTGTGTAAGAAATCTTTTTAGGGAAGCAAAAGCAAATGCTCCTTGTGTTATATTTATTGGTGAATTAGATTCTGTTGGTGGGAAGAGAAATTGAATCTCCAATGCATCCATATTCAAGGCAGACTGTAAATCAACTTCCTGCTGAGATGGATGGTTTTTTAAACCCAATGAAGGAGTTATCATCATAGGAGCCACAAACTTCCCAGAGGCATTAGATAACTCATTAATACATCCAGGCCGTTTTGACATGCAAGTTACAGTTCCAAGACCAGATGTAAAAGGTCGAACAGAAATTTTGAAATGGTATCTCAATAAAATAAAGTTTGATCAGTCTGTTGATCCAGAAATCATAGCTCGAGGTACTGTTGGTTTTTCTGGAGCAGAGTTGGAGAATCTTGTAAACCAAGCTGCATTAAAGACAGCTGTTGATGGAAAAGAAATGGTCACCATGAAGGAGCTAGAGTTTTCCAAAGATAAAATCTTAATGGGGCCTGAATGTAGAAGCGTGGAAATCGATAACAAAAATAAAACCATCACAGCGTATCATGAATCTGGTCATGCTATCATTGCAAATTACACTAAAGATGCCATGCCTATCAACAAAGCTACAATCACGCCGCAGGGGCCAACATTGGGACATGTGTCCCTGTTGCCTGAGAATGACAGATGGAATGAAACTAGGGCTCAGCTCCTTGCTCAAATGGGTGTCAGTGTGAGAGGACGAATGGCAGAGAAGCTTAAATTTGGAACTGACCATATTACAACAGGAGCTTCTAGTGATTTTGATAATGCAACTAAAATAGCAAAGTGGATGATTACCAAATTTGGAATGAGTGAAAAGCTTGGAGTTATGACCTACAATGATAAAGAGAAATTGAGTCCAGAAACTCAATCTGCTATTGAACAAGAAATCAGAATCCTTCTAAGGAACTCATATGAATGAGCAAAACATATCTTGAAGACTCATGCAAAAGAGCGTAAGAACCTAGCGGAAGCTTTACTGACCTATGAGACTTTGGATGCCAAAGAGATTCAAATTGTTCTTGAGGGGAAGAAATTGGAAGTGAGATGATAACTCTCCTGTAATGGATGAGTAGCTGGTTTTAATGAGAATTTAAGTAGGCCTGCAGTCCTCTCCTTTTGCAATGCTTTTCTCTCCCATTCTTGGCATCACTCAAGGGCGTGAAACACTTTGTCAGCCTTCTGTCACAGTTAACTAATTCTGGTTATTCTCATGATGACACCTATTACAAATTAGTAACCTATACAAATATTTTAAACAACTATGAGGATTGAAAACAGCTTGTTTGAGAAATGCCAATCAGTTACTAAAGTTGAAAATCAGTAATGATTTTATGTTTGGTTACTTTACTAGATGTGAATAAAATTTCCTTTAGCTCTTAGGAAATATTTTGACTCAGTGGAGTAAAGTTGTTGAAGGATTGTCTTTATTTCCAGAGAGCACCATTTATCTTTGATAAAGAATTGATGCTGTTTAGCTGCTGGTAAATCATATTTCTAAGTACATCAGTGGAAACTTCATTAAGGTGCACTTGATTGTGCTACAGATTGTCCAGATATAAAATGGCTTAAAATCTAAGTGTGGAGAATTGTAAACATACAGGTACAATTGGAACTTAAATGATTCTAACCTTCTGAAAATGCAACATGCATTTTCGTGTTTTTTTTAAACCTTACTATCACTTTGACTAAAGAACTTCATTTCAGAGCACAGCAGCAGTGTTTTGTTAAGTAGACAAGTAACACACTTCAACTTTTGAATAACTGCATAATTATGCTTGGTATTGGAAGCAAAATTAAACCAAAACTCAGTCCCCTTCAAAGTGAACTTTTGAAATTACCTTGTATTTAAAGTGGAAAGTTGTGTGTGTTTTTTGTTCAGATTTTGTGAATATGAACATGTTGTTCCAGGATTTATAGATAAAATTTATTTAACTCAATAGAAAAATTATTTTAGAGCACATTGTGTTGTTTTACAGCCCAATTATATTTATGAACGTATTCTATTAAAATCACCTCCAGTTCAAAAAAGAAAAAAAATTGAGGAAACTGTCACCAGTGTAGACCTACCTTGCAAGAAATATTAAAAGAAGTTTTTCAGAGAGAAAGAAAATGACACAGATCAGAAACTCAGATCTACATAAACAAAGGAAGAACACTGGAGAAAGAATAAATGAAAAAATGTTTTACTTAACTGATTTAACAGATAACATCCTGTTCAAAATGAGAATAGCAATATACTGGATGATCATAGCTTATGGATAAGAGAAAAATATGACAACAATGTTATATGGGACAGGAGGAAGGAACTGGTTGTAAATAGGCATTGGTTTGCTCTGTTATAAGGTACTGCCAGTACTTATGAAGTGGTACAGTGTTATTTAAAATGGACTTAGATTAGTTGTAAATGTATATTGCAAATTCTAGGACAACCACTAACATAAAAAAAAAAAAACTAAGAATAACTGGTATGCTAATAAAAGAGAAAATGGAATCACACAAAATACTCAATTAAAACCCGGGAAAGCAGAAAAAGAGTGAAGAACAACAAAGCAAAACAAAAAATGAAGCAACAAATAGAAACAATTACAAATATGGCAGATTTCTAAGCAAATCAAAAACGGATTAAAAGAAGACCCAATTTTATGCTAACTACAAGACATCCACTTTAAATATAAAGATATAAAAAAAGTAAAGTGATGGAGGAAGATACACAATGCTAAGACTAATCAAATAAAGCCAAAGTATATCAATTTCAGAAAAAAGAAATTTATCAAGGATAAACAGAGACAATTACATACTCAAAAAAAGGGGTTTGATCTCCAACAAGACACAAAACCCCAAATGTGTATGCACCTAACAAAAAAAGCATTAAAATATGTGAGGCAAAACCAATAGAAATGTTTCAAAGGACAAGTCCATTATCATAGTTAGAGTCTTCAATGCCCCTCATTCAGAAATGGGACAGATCCAGCAGGCAGAAAATCAGCAGCATTTAGTTGAACTGCACAGCATCACCTACCAGCTGGATCTAACTGACATCTATAGAACACTTCATCCAATGGCAGCAGAATATACATTCTTCTCAAGCTCATATGGAACATTCACCAAGATAGACCATATTCTGGGCCACATAACTGACCTTAATAAATGTAAAAGAATTTAAATCACACAAAGATTGCTCTCAGGGGATTCTGGGAAAAAGATGGCAATGTTAAGAAGGCAAGTCAGAAACCTCCTCCCCAAATCACACAGAACATGAAAATACAGCAAACACAACTAAACTGGACAACAACTTGAAGACTGCAGATCTGACTATCTACATCTGGGGAAGAGGAAAACACCTCACAGAAAAGGGTAAAGTGGCAAAGGTGTGATACAGCAGGACCCAAACCCTCCCCCTATCCAATCCCACAGGTGGGAGGAAGTGGAATAGAGTAGGGAGGGAGCAGGAGCCCAGGACCACTGAATACCTGGCCCTGGAGATCTGCTCCTAGAACATGAACCCACATTACATGGAGCTCTGGTGATTAGAGGGGCTTGACAACAAAGACAGGAAGAACACCTGATGAGGCTGAGATTCCAGCCACTTGCAGAGAACAGGTATGCTCTACTAGCTCCCTGAGACAAAAGCAAAGCGGGAAGTCTGAAAGACTTCCCAGCAGTGAGAGGTGTGCCAGAGGGCCAAGGGTTACACAGAGCTCTCTGCTCAGGAGAAAGGGCAGGTGGACAATACCTCCCCAGCCTGCCCTCAGCGCAACAGGTTAGGAACTCTCAGAAGCCCCAGATGCTCCATCCCCTTTGCTGGCAATGCAGCCCTGAAGCTTCTCCCTGCAGTGTGTGGCCTACTGGCCAGCAGTAAAATCAAACTTTGCTCCTGGGTAGGAGTGGGGAGACCCTCCCAGCTTTCTCAGCTGTTTTGGACCAGCCAGGGAAGTACGTGGAAGCTAGCCCTGGGAGCTCCTTCCTTATGGCAGGCACTGGGTCCTGCTCACCTGTGGGCCCCCACCATTGCTGCAGGTTGGGTGGAGGGCAGCTCTACCCATAGCAACTCCAGCTGGACAGCCCTGAGTATTCTCCCTGCACGCATGATGAGTTGACAGCCCACACAGCCTACCTGAAATCAGATCACTACAAGCCATACAGAAAAGTGCCCCGCTGACTGCATGACAATAGCTGGGGCTCCCACACAGGAAACTGAGCTTCTGGGCACTAGAGGGAAAGTCCTCCATAAAGCTATTATTCCATAGGAAACACTAAAAAAAATGAAGAGGCAGAGGAACTTGGTCTAAACAAAACTACAAGACAAAATACGGCTGAATGAAACTGAAATCACCAATCTTCCAGACAAAGACTTCAAAGTGAAAGTCATAAACATGCTCACAGATCTAAAGAAAAATATTCAAGATTAAGGGAGGACCTCAACAAAAAGACAGACAACCTGACCTCCAAAAGAGTCACTCAGGGCTGAAGAAATACAGTATCTGAAATGAAAAATACAATGGAGGGATTTAATAGTAGGCTTACACAGGTTGAAGAAGTTGTAAATGATCTGGAAATTAGGGAGCAAGAAAACGAGGAAGCTGAAAAACAAGAGAAAAAAGGATCTCTAGGAATGAAATAATAATAAATAATAATAAGAGAGCTGTGTGACCAATTTAAATGGAAGAATATTTGCATAATAGGGGTACCAGAAGAAGAAGAGAGACACAAAAGGATGGAAAGTCTCTTTGAGTCAGTAATTGTTGAAAATTCCCCAGACTGGGGAAGGAAATAGACACCGAGGTCATGGAAGCTCAGAAAGCTCCTAACAAAAAGAACCCTAGAAAGACAACATCAAAACATATTATAATTAATGGCAGAGATATAAAATGGCAGAGATCAAGGACAAGGAAAGAGTACTGAAAGCAGCCAGAGAGAGAAAAAAGATTACTCATAAAGGGAACCCCATCAGACTATCAGTAGACTTCTCAGCAGAAACACTACAGGCCAGAAGGGAGTGGTAGGATATTTTTAATGCAATGAAAGGGCCTCCAGCCAAGAATATTCTACCTGGCAAGATTATCATATAAATTTGAAGCAGGAATTAAACAATTTTCAGATAAACAAAAGCTGAATGAATTTACCACCACTAAGCCAGCCCAACAGGATATGTTAAAGGGACTGCTCTAGATGGAAATTTTCCCAAGGCTAAACAGCTGTCACCAGAGAAAATAAAACCACAGTAAAGGTAGTAGACCAATTAACTACCAAGCAAGTATGAAATTAAATCAACTACTCATAAAATCAGTCAAGGGATACACAAAAAGTGCAGAATATGACACCCAATATATAAACTGTAGAAGAGGGAGAAGAAGAAGAAGGGGGGGGAAAGTACTTTTAGACTGTGTTTGAAATAGAGTAATCAGTGATTTAAGATAGACTGTTAGATAGTAAGGAAGCTATCCTTGAACCTCTGGTAACCACAAATCTAAATGGCAAAAAGTACATATCTATTAATAATCCCCTTACATGTAAATGGACTGAATGTACCAAGCAAAAGACACAGAGTGACAAAATGGATTAAAAAACAGACCAATCTATATGCTGCCTATAAGAGACTCATCTCAGACCCAAGGACATACACAGACTAAAAGTGAAGGGATGGAAAAAGATAGTTCATGCAAATAATAGGGAGAGAAAAACAGGAGTAGCAGTGGGTATTATCAGACAAAATAGATTAAGAAATTAAGAGACAAAAAAGGACATTATGTAATGATCAAGGGGTCAGTCCAACAAGAGGTTATAACTGTTATAAATATCTATGCACCCAATATAGAAGCACCTAAATATGCAAAACAAATACTAACAGAATTAAAGGGGGAAATAGACTACAACACATTCATTTTAGGAGACTTTAACACACCACTCACACCAATAGACAAATCAACCAGACACAAAGGTAAGGAAACAAAGGCACTGAACAATACATTAGAACAGATGGGCCTAACAGATATTTACAGAACATTCTACTCAAAAGCAGCAGGATACATATTCTTCTCAAGTGTATATAGAATGTTTTCCAGAATAGGTCATAAACTAGGTCACAAAAAGAGCTTCTGTAAATTAACAAAGATTGAAATTGTATCAAGCAGTTTCACAGACCACAATGATATAAAACTAGAAATAAATTACACAAAGAAAACAAAAAAGCCTACAAACACATGGAGGCTAAATAACATGCTTCTGAATAATCAATGGATCAATGACCAAATTAAAACAGAGATTAAGCAACATATGGAGACAAATGAAAACAATTAACTCAACAGCCCAAAACCTGTGGGATGCAGCAAAGGCAGTTCTAAGAGGAAAGTAGAAGTAATACACACTTACCTCAAGAAATAAGACCAATCCCAAATAAACAGTCTAAACTCGCAATTAATGAAACTAGAAAAAGAAGAACAAATGAAGCCCAAAGTCAGTAGAAGGAGGGACATAATAAAGATCAGAGCAGAAATAAATAAAATTGAGAACAAAACAACAGAATGAATCAATGAAACCAGGAGCTGATTCTTTGAGAAAATAAACAAAATAAATAACCCCCCTAGCCAGACTTATCAAGACAAAAAGAGTGTACACACATGAACAGAATCAGAAACGAAAAAGGAATAATCACAAGGGACACCAAAGAAACACAAAGATTAGAGAATACTATGAAAAATTATATGCCAATATATTGGACAACCTAGAAGAAATGGACAACTTTCTAGAAAAATACAACTGTCCAAGACTGACCAAGGAAGAAACAGAAAATCTGAACAGACCAATTACCAGCAATAAAATAGAAGTGGTAATCAAAACACTACCTAGGAACAAAAGTCCTGGATGAGATGGTTTCACATCTGAATTTTATCAAACATTGAAAGAAGAGCTAATACTCAGCCTTCTTAAAGTATTCCAAAAAGTAGAAGAGGGAATACCTCCAAACTCATTCTATGAGGCCAGCATCACTCTAACACCAAACAGACAGAAACACCACAAAAACAGAAAATTACAGACCAATACCCCTGATGAACAGATTCAAAAATACTCAACAAAATATTACCAAACCAACTTCAAAAATACATCAGAAAGATCATCCATCATGACCAAGTGGGATTTATTCCAGGGATGCAAGGATGGTACAATATTTGTAAATCAATCAATATCATACATTACATTAACAAAAAAAAAACCACATGATCATCTTAATAGACGCTGAAAAGCATCCATTCATGATAAAAACTCTTTAATAAAATGGGTATAGAGGGTATGTACATCAAAATAAAGGCCATATACATACAACAAACACACAGCCAACATCATACTTAACAGTAAAATGCTGAAAGCTTTACCTCTAAGATTGGGAACAAGGCAAGGATGCCCACTCTCACCACTTTCATTCAACATAGTCCTAGCCATGGAAATCAGAAAACACAAAAAAGACAGAAGCATCCAAATTTTTGGTAAGGAAGAAGTTAAGCTGTCACTGTTTATAGATGACATGATATTGTACACAGAAAACCCTAAAGATTCCACCAAAAAATGATTAGAACTAATAACTGGATTCAGCAAAGTTGCAGGATACAAAATTCATACACAGAAATCTGTTGCATTCCTATATACTAACAATGAACTAGCAGAAAGAGAAATCAGAAAAACAATTGCATCAAAAAGAATAAAATACCTAGGAATAAACCTAACCAAGGAGGTGAAAGACCTTTACTCTGAAAACTACAAGACACTCATGAGAGAAATTAAAGAAGACACCAATAAATGGAAACACATCCCGTGCTCATGGATAGGAAGAATTAATATTGTCAAACTGGCCATACTGCCTAAAGAAATCTACAGATTCAATGCAATCCCCATCAAAATATGAACAGCATTCTTCAATGAACTAGAACAAATAATTCTAAAATTCATATGGAAGCACAAAGACCAAATAGCCAAAGCAATCCTAAGAAAGATGAAAAAAGCTGGGGGGATTATGCTCCCTGACTTCAAGCTCTACTGCAAAGCCACAGTAATCAAAACAATTTGGTACTGGCAAAAGAACAGAACCAAAGATCAATGGAACAGAATAGAGAGCCCAGATATAAACCCAAGCATATATGGTCAATTAATATATGATAAAGGAGCCATGAATATACAATTGGGAAAAGACTGCCTCTTCAACAACTGGTGTTGGGAAAACTGGACAACTACATGTAAGAGAATGAAATAGGGTTACTGTATAACTCCATATACATAAGTAAACTCAAAATGGATAAAACACCTGAATATAAGTCATGAAATCATAGAACTCTTAGAAGAAAACATAGGCAAAAACCTCTTGAATATAAACATGAGGAACTTTTTCCTGAACACATCTCCTTGGGCAAGGGAAACAAAAAATGAACAAGTGGGACTACATCAAACTAAAAAGCTTCTGTGCAGCAAAGGACACCATCAGCAGAACAAAAAGACATCCCACAGTATGGGAGAAGAGAGAATATATTTGTAAATGAATTGTCTGATAAGGGGTTAACATCCAACACATATGAAGAACTTATTTGCCTCAACACCCAGAAAACAAATAACCTGATCAAAAAATGGGTGGAGGACCTGAACAGACCCTTCTCCAAGAAGAAATTCCGATGGCCAACAGGCACATGAAAAGATGCTCAATATCACTAATCATCAGGGAAATGCAAATTAAAACCACAATGAGGTATCATCTCACACCAGTGAGGATAGCCAACATCCAAAAGACAAGAAACAACAAATGCTGGGGAGGATGCAGAGAAAGGGAAACCCTCCTACACTGCTGGTGGGAATGTAAATTGGTTCAACCATTGTGGAAAGCACTATGAAGGTTCCTCAAAAAAACTAAAAACAGAAATACCATTTGACCCAGTAATTCCACTCCTAGGAATTTACCTGAAGAAAACAAGATCCCAGATTCAAAAAGATATATGCACCCCTATGTTTATCGCAGCACTATTTACAATAGCCAAGATATGGAAGCAACCTAAGTGTCCACCAGTAGATGAATAGATAAAGATGTGGTACATATACACAACAGAATATTATTTAGCCACAAAAAGAAAAGAAATCCTGCCATTTCCGACAACATGGATGTATCTAGAGGGTATTATGTTCAGTGAAATAAGCCAGAAGGAGAAAGACAAATACCAAATGATTTCACTCATTTGTGGAATATAAAAACAAAGCAAAACAGAAGGAACAAAATAGCAGTAGACTCACAGACACTGAGAAGGGACTAGTGGTTACCAAAGGGGAGGGGTGTGGGAGGGCAGGTAGGGAGGGAGGGAGAAGGGGATTGAGGGGCACTATAATTCACAATCACAATATAGGTAGGTCATGGGGACTAGGTAGTACAGCACAGAGAACACGATTAATGACTTTATAGCATCTTTATTATGCTGATAGACAGTGACCACTACAGATGTAGTGAGGACTTGATAATATGGGTGAATGCTGAACCACTGTGTTGTGTATCTGAAACCATTATAAGATTGTGTATTAATGATACTTTATAATAATAAAAAAAGAATGCTGTCAAACCAAAATGGAATTAAACCAGAAATCAATAACAAAGATAAGTAGAAAATCCCAAAGTATTTGGATGTTAAACTACATACTTGTAAATAACACATGGGTTGAAGAACTCTTAAAAAATTTAAAAATATTTTGAATCAAATGAAAATACAACTGTGTTTAACAAAGAATTTGGCTGGCCCTTGTCCCCGGTTCCTGGGAGGGATCCTCTAAATCTTGAAATTTCTCCAGTGATATGAGTGTCTTTATTATTCATGGTGGGACCTGATAGTTTATGTTAATGAAGTGACTTATGGCAAGCCTCTAGATAGGTTACATGCAGGAAATTACCCAGAATAGGCTGGACATGCCAGAAAGACCTACCATGTAATCAGAGGGTTGGGGCTTTGAGCCCCATGATATCAGCCTGACCTCTGGGGAAAGGAGAGGCACTAGAGACTGAGTTCAAGCACATGGCCAATGATTCAGTCAATTATGCCTATATAACTAAACCCTTATAAAAAACTCTGCACAGCTTGGGTGAGCTTCCCTAGTTAACAATACTCTGTGCATACTGTGGCACACTAATGTGAAACAAAGGTGGTATGGCCAGACTCCATAGAGAGGACAATAGAAGCTAGTTGTATGGGGTAGGTGGGGAAAGCAAGGCCATTTTAACTGTGTTCAAGTTTGAAATTTAAAGACAAAGAAGGTGATATTAGAACCACTTTCCTTAATACATTGTAAGATTCCATTTATATAAGATGTCTAGAATACACAATCCAAAAAAACTAGAAAGTAGATTAATGACTACCTAGGGATGGGGGAGACTGGTGGAGGGTAAAGGCTGAGGGGTGTGACGTTTCCTTTGGGATAGTAAAAATGTTCTAAAACTGGTGATGGATGTACAGCTTTGTGATATACAAATTCAAAGCCATTGAAGTGCATATTTAAAATGGGTGAACTGTGTGGTATCTAAATTATGACTCAGTAAAGTTGCTAAAAAACGCTTGCTCAAGAAAATGAAAAGACAACCACAGACTAGGAGAAAATATTTGCAGAAGACACATCTGATGAAAGACTGTTATCCAAAGTACAGAAAATATACAATGAGACTCAATAGTAAGAAAATAAATGCCCAATTAAAAAAATGGGCCAAAGGCCTCAACAGACACCTCACCAAGAAGATATACACATGGCAAGTAAGTTTATGAAAAGATGCACCACACAGTATGCAGGGAAATGCAAATTAATACAATGGGATGCTACTACATATCTATTAGAATGAACAAAATTTATAACATTGACAATGCCAAATGCTGGTGAGGATGTGGAGCAACAGTAACTCTCATCATTCCTATTGGGAATGCAAAATGGTATAGCCACTTTAGAAGACAGTTTGGCAGTGTCTCATAAAATGAAACACTCTTATCGCACAGTCCAGCTATCATGTTCCTTAGTAATTACCCAAAGAAGCTGAAAACTTATAACCACACATAAACCTGCACAGGGTTGTTTATAGCAGCTTTATTCATAATTGCCAAAATTTGGAAGCAACCAAGATGTCTTTCAGCAGGTAAATGGATCAAAAAATTGTGGTACAACCAGACAATAGAATATTATTCAGTGCTAAAAAGAATTGGGCTAATAAGCAAGGAAAAGACATGGAGGAACCTTAAACATATTACTAAGTGAAAGAAGCCAATCTGAATATCATCTTCTGGAAAAGGCAGAAGTAAAAAGATCAGAGCTTTCAGGGGTTAGAAGGAGGGAGGATTGAATTGGCATAGCAGAGAGGTTTTTTAGGGAAGTGAAACTACTTCGTATGATACTATAATAGGGGATAGAAACCCTCATACATTCGTCCAAACCCATAGAATGTACACCAAGAATAAGTCCTAAGGAAAACTATGGACTTTTGGTGATAGCGAAGTAACAATGCAGGTTCATCAGTTGGAACAAATATATAGTTCTGGTGGGGGATGCTGATAATGGGGGAGGCTATGCATTTGTGGGGGAATGGGGCATATGGGAAATCTCTGTCCTTTCCTCTTAATTTTTTCCTGTGAACCTAAAACTGCTCTAAAAAATAAAGTCTATTTTTAAAAAACACAAACAAGACTGAGACAAAAAGATTAAGAGGGAGGCATACAGATAAATGTAACTATTAAACTATTAAATTTTTCAAGAAAGCCAAAAAAAACATACAAAAAACCCCACTTGCTTTGTTGAAAACTTCCACTGTGGATTAAAAAGAAATGATGTTTAATTTCAGTACACATTAAAAACATGAGTAAGTGACAGATGGTAACAGTCAATGATAGGAATAAGGGCAATAGAGTACAGATAAAAGGCAGGTAGGTGAGCCATTTAATTATATTGTAATATAAAAATATTTTATAAAAACTCAGTTATCACTGAAGACCAACAAGTTTTACATATAATTTTGATGTACCTAGAGTAGATGAAAACTTATAAAGTTATGATGATATTATCAGTAGAAAAGATATTCTAAACCAGCTTAGCCAAAAGAAGCATTTTGATTGCCTAATTTAACTTTGTAAAGGAGAAGTAAATCTTATAGTTGGTCTCTGTAAACCTCACAGCTGGAACATTCTAACAGAACCTTGCAGTTTCCAATGATCAAAGTAAGTTACTTTATATACTAAACTAAGAATTTCATAATAGAAATAACATATCACCAGGGGGTGCAGTTATCATGAAATAATTACACTCCTGGGAGATTACAGGCACAAGGCTGTACCCCAGGGGTGTGATTATCCCATGATAACCACATCCACTGAAATTGCATTATTGCAAAAGTAATCTCTATACACTGGTGAGACACTATTCATAGGTGATTTTTTTAAATGAGAAGATTTTTTAGCTTGAAATCAGCAAGTGGATTAGGAAATTGGCCAGTTTATTTTTCATTGCATTAAAATTCAGAATACATCATCATTATTATTTGCTTCCCTATTTCATACAGTAGTTTTGATTTTGTTTTTGAGAAACCTTTAAGAGTTTCTATTAGTGTCAGTGAAGTGTACTGCTAAATTCAAGCCATACTTTAAAGGTATTAACTAAGCAATACAATTTTCAATATTTTATTTCTATGTACCATTTTAAATTATTCTAAGATAATATTCATTTAAAAATTGTAAATGTATGACCACTATTAATATTTTGGTCTATCTCCTTCCGGGCATTTTTCTAAAAGTATCTACCTATAGTCCACTAAAGATAAACATGAGTAGAATCCATGTAACTACTTTGTTTTATAATCTGCTTTTTTAATTTGACCAAATGTTGTAAAAAGTATCATTAAGAGATATTCATATCAAACTGAACAGCTACATGCAAAAGAATGAAACTGGATCACTTTCTTACACCATACACAAAAATAATTTTGAAATGAATTAAAGACCTAAATTTAGGCAGTAACTCTTAAACACTGGCCTTAGCAATTTTTTTCTGGATATGTCTGCCCAGGCAAGGGAAACAAAGGCAAAAATAAACAAATGGGACTACATCAAACTGAAACCTTCTGCACAGCAAAGGAAACCATCAGTAAAATGAAAAGGCAACCTACTGCATGAGAGAATGTATCTGCAAATGACATATCCAACAAAGGGTTCATACTGAAATACATAAAGAACTCATATAACTTAACACCAAAAAAACACATAAGTAATTAGATTAAAAATGGGCAGAGGACCTGAATAGACATTTTTCCAAAGACATACAGATGGCCAAAAGACACATGAAAAGATATTCAACATCACTGATCATCAGGGAAATGCAAATCAAACCACAATGACATATCATGACACCAGTCAGAACGGCTAGTATCAAAAAGACCAGCAATAAATAACAAGTGTTGAGGAGGATGTAGAGCAATGGGAATTCTTGTGCACTGTTAGTGGAAATGTGAACTGGTACAGCCACTATGGAAAACAGTATGGAAGTTCCTCAAAAAATGAAAAATAGAAATACCATATGACCCAGTAATTCCACTTCTAGGTACCTACCAGGAGAAAACAAAAACACAAATTTGAAAAGGTATACACACCCCTATATTCAATGCAGTATTATATACAATAGCAAAGGTATGGAAGTAACCTAAGTATCTATTAATAGATGAATGGATAAAGGAGATGGCATGTGGGCACGCGCACATGCGCGCGCACACACACACACACACACACACACACACATGGGAATATTCCTCAGCCATAAAAAAGAATGAAATCTTGCCATCTGTGACAACATGGATGGTCTTTGAGGGTATTATGCTCCTGAAATAAGCCTGAGAAAGACAAATGCTATATGATTTCACTTATATGTGGAACCTAACAAACAAAACAAACAAAACAAGAGATAGACACATAAATACCGAGAACAAACTGGTGGTTGTTAGAGGAAGGTGGGGTGAGGGGATAAGCAAAATAGGTAAAAGGGATAAAGTATAAACTTCCAGTTATAAAATAAATAAGCCTGAGAGAGGGGCAGAAGATGGCGGCGTGAGTAGAGCAACGGAAATCTCCTCCCAAAACAACATATATCTATGAAAATATAACAAAGACAACCCTTCCCAGAATAAAGACCAGAGGACACAGGACAATATCCAGACCACATCCGCACCTGAGAGAACCCAGCGCCTCGCGAAGGGGGTAAGATACAAGCCCCGGCCCCGCGGGAGCCGAGCGCCCCTCCCCCCAGCTCCCGGCGGGAGAAGAGCAGGCAGAGCAGGAGGGAGATGGAGCACAGGGCTGCCGAACACCCAGCCCCAGCCATCCGGGCCAGAGTGCAGAGCGCTCGATACTAGGAAAACAGGGCAGCAAGAACAGTGAGCAGGCACTGGAGGCTGGGCGACTGAGGGCATAAGAAAAGCACGCGACCATTTTTTTTTTGCTTTTTTGCTGTTTTGTTTTGGCGAGCGCTTTTTGGGAGTTTTAAAGGGATAGGGACCCCAATACTAGGGAAACAGGGCAGAAAGACCGGTGAGCAGAGGCCTGAGGCTGGCACCGGAGAATAAAGAAAAACGAACGACCACCTTTTTTTTTTTTTTTTTTAATTAAAAAAAAATTTTTTTTTTCTTTTTTTTTGGTGGTCGTTGTTTTGTTTTGGTGGGTGCTTTTTGGAAGTCTTAAAGGGGCAGGGCGGGTCACTTAATCCAGAGGTAGGGAATCCGGGATCTCTGGGCACCCTAACCCCTGGGCTGCAGGGAGCAGGGAGGCCCCTTACGGAGATAAATAGCCTCCCAGCAGCTCCTGCTCCAACGCGACTCCACCATTTTGGAGTAGCTGCCCGAGCCAGGCCACGCCCACAGCAACAGCGGAGATTAACTCCATAGCAGCCGGGCAGGAAGCAGGAACCCTGTCTGTGCGCAGCTGCGCAGCACAAGCCACTAGAGGCTGCTGTTCTCCCAGGAGAGGAGGGCCACAAACCAACAAGAAAGGAAGTCCTTCCAGCCGTCACTCGTCCCAGTTCTGCAGACTATTCCTATCACCATGAAAAGGCAAAGCTACAGGCAGACAAAGATCACAGAGACAACACCAGAGAAGGAGACAGACCTAACCAGTCTCCCTGAAAAAGAATTCAAAATAAGAATCATAAACATGCTGACAGAGATGCAGAGAAATATGCAAGAGAAATGGGATGAAGTCCGGAAGGAGATCACAGATGCCAGAAAGGAGATCGCAGAAATGAAACAAACTCTGGAAGGGTTTATAAGCAGAATGGATAGAATGCAAGAGGCCATTGATGGAATTGAAACCAGAGAACAGGAACGCATAGAAGCTGACATAGAGAGAGACAAAAGGATCTCCAGGAATGAAACAATATTAAGAGAACTGTGTGACCAATCCAAAAGGAACAATATCCGTATTATAGGGGTCCCAGAAGAAGAAGAGAGAGGAAAAGAGATGGAAAGTATCTTAGAAGAACTAATTGCTGAAAACTTCCCCACACTGGGGGAGGAAGTAATCGAACAGACCACGGAAATACACAGAACCCCCAACAGAAAGGATCCAAGAAGGGCAACACCAAGACACATAATAATTAAAATGGCAAAGATCAAGGACAAGGAAAGAGTGTTAAAGGCAGCTAGAGAGAAAAAGGTCACCTATAAAGGGAAACCCATCAGGCTAACGTCAGATTTCTCAACAGAAACCCTACAGGCCAGAAGAGAATGGCATGATATATTTAATACAATGAAACAGAAGGGCCTTGAACCAAGGATACTGTATCCAGCACGACTATCATTCAAATATGACGGTGGGATTAAACAATTCCCAGACAAACAAAAGCTGAGGGAATTTGCTTTCCACAAACCACCTCTACAGAACATCTTACAGGGACTGCTCTAGATGGGAGCACTCCTAGAAAGAGCACAGCACAAAACACCCAACATATGAAGAATCGAGGAGGAGGAACAAGAAGGGAGAGAAGAAAAGAATCTCCAGATAGTGTATATAACAGCTCAATAAGCGAGCTAAGTTAGGCAGTAAGATACTAAAGAGGCTAACCTTGAACCTTTGGTAACCACGAATTTAAAGCCTGCAATGGCAATAAGTACATATCTTTCAATAGTTACCCTAAATGTTAATGGGTTGAATGCACCAATCAAAAGACACAGAGTAACAGAATGGATAAAAAAGCAAGACCCATCTATATGCTGCTTACAAGAAACTCACCTCAAACCCAAAGACATGTACAGACTAAAAGTCAAGGGATGGAAAAACATATTTCAAGCAAACAACAGTGAGAAGAAAGCAGGGGTTGCAGTACTAATATCAGACAAAATAGACTTCAAAACAAAGAAAGTAACAAGAGATAAAGAAGGACACTACATAATGATAAAGGGCTCAGTCAAACAAGAGGATATAACCATTCTAAATATATATGCACCCAACACAGGAGCACCAGCATATGTGAAACAAATACTAACAGAACTAAAGGGGGACATAGACTGCAATGCATTCATTCTAGGAGACTTCAACACACCACTCACCCCAAAGGATAGATCCACTGGGCAGAAAATAAGTAAGGACACGGAAGCACTGAACAACACAGTAGAGCAGATGGACCTAATAGACATCTATAGAACTCTACATCCAAAAGCAGCGGGATATACATTCTTCTCAAGTGCACATGGAACATTCTCCAGAATAGACCACATACTAGGCCACAAAAAGAGCCTCAGAAAATTCCAAAAGATTGAAATCCTACCAACCAACTTTTCAGACCACAAAGGCATAAAACTAGAAATAAACTGTACAAAGAAAGCAAAGAGGCTCACAAACACATGGAGGCTTAACAACACGCTCCTAAATAATCAATGGATCAATGACCAAATCAAAATGGAGATCCAGCAATATATGGAAACAAATGACAACAACAACACTAAGCCCCAACTTCTGTGGGACACAGCAAAAGCAGTCTTAAGAGGAAAGTATATAGCAATCCAAGCATATTTAAAAAAGGAAGAGCAATCCCAAATGAATGGTCTAATGTCACAATTATCGAAATTGGAAAAAGAAGAACAGATGAGGCCTAAGGTCAGCAGAAGGAGGGACATAATAAAGATCAGAGAAGAAATAAATAAAATTGAGAAGAATAAAACAATAGCAAAAATCAATGAAACCAAGAGCTGGTTCTTCGAGAAAATAAACAAAATAGATAAGCCTCTAGCCAGACTTATTAAGAAGAAAAGAGAGTCAACACAAATCAACAGTATCAGAAACGAGAAAGGAAAAATCACGACGGACCCCACGGAAATGCAAAGAATTATTGGAGAATACTATGAAAACCTATATGCTAACAAGCTGGGAAACCTAGGAGAAATGGACAACTTCCTAGAAAAATATAACCTTCCAAGATTGACCCAGGAAGAAACAGAAAATCTAAACAGACCAATTACCAGCAACGAAATTGAAGCGGTAATCAAAAAACTACCAAAGAACAAAACCCCCGGGCCAGATGGATTTACCTCAGAATTTTATCAGACATACAGGGAAGACATAATACCCATTCTCCTTAAAGTTTTCCAAAAAATAGAGGAGGAGGGGATACTCCCAAACTCATTCTATGAAGCTAACATCACCCTAATACCAAAACCAGGCAAAGACCCCACCAAAAAAGAAAACTACAGACCAATATCCCTGATGAACGTAGATGCAAAAATACTCAACAAAATATTAGCAAACCGAATTCAAAAATACATCAAAAGGATCATACACCATGACCAAGTGGGATTCATCCCAGGGATGCAAGGATGGTACAACATTCGAAAGTCCATCAACATCATCCACCACATCAACAAAAAGAAAGACAAAAACCACATGATCATCTCCATAGATGCTGAAAAAGCATTTGACAAAGTTCAACATCCATTCATGTTAAAAACTCTCAGCAAAATGGGAATAGAGGGCAAGTACCTCAACATAATAAAGGCCATCTATGATAAACCCACAGCCAACATTATATTGAACAGCGAGAAGCTGAAAGCATTTCCGCTGAGATCGGGAACTAGACAGGGATGCCCACTCTCTCCACTGTTATTTAACATAGTACTGGAGGTCCTAGCCACGGCAATCAGACAAAATAAAGAAATACAAGGAATCCAGATTGGTAAAGAAGAAGTTAAACTGTCACTATTTGCAGATGACATGATACTGTACATAAAAAACCCTAAAGACTCCACCCCAAAACTACTAGAACTGATATCGGAATACAGCAAAGTTGCAGGATACAAAATCAACACACAGAAATCTGTGGCTTTCCTATATACTAACAACGAACCAACAGAAAGAGAAATCAGGAAAACAACTCCATTCACAATTGCATCCAAAAAAATAAAATACCTAGGAATAAACCTAACCAAAGAAGTGAAAGACTTATACTCTGAAAACTACAAGTCACTCTTAAGAGAAATTAAAGGGGACATTAACAGATGGAAACTCATCCCATGCTCGTGGCTAGGAAGAATTAATATCATTAAAATGGCCATCCTGCCCAAAGCAATATACAGATTTGATGCAATCCCTATGAAACTACCAGCAACATTCTTCAATGAACTGGAACAAATAATTCAAAAATTCATATGGAAACACCAAAGACCCCGAATAGCCAAAGCAATCCTGAGAAAGAAGAATAAAGTAGGGGGGATCTCACTCCCCAACTTCAAGCTCTACTATAAAGCCATAGTAATCAAGACAATTTGGTACTGGCACAAGAGCAGAGCCACAGACCAATGGAACAGACTAGAGAATCCAGACATTAACCCAGACATATATGGTCAATTAATATTTGATAAAGGAGCCATGGACATACAATGGCGAAATGACAGTCTCTTCAACAGGTGGTGCTGGCAAAACTGGACAGCTACATGTAGGAGAATGAAACTGGACCATTGTCTAACCCCATATACAAAAGTAAACTCAAAATGGATCAAAGACCTGAATGTAAGCCATGAAACCATTAAACTCTTGGAAGAAAACATAGGCGAAAACCTCTTAGACATAAACATGAGTGACCTCTTCTTGAACATATCTCCCCGGGCAAGGAAAACAACAGCAAAAATGAGTAAGTGGGACTATATTAAGCTGAAAAGCTTCTGTACAGCAAAAGACACCATCAATAGAACAAGAAGGATCCCTACAGTATGGGAGAATATATTTGAAAATGACACATCCGATAAAGGCTTGACGTCCAGAATATATAAAGAGCTCACACGCCTCAACAAACAAAAAACAAATAACCCAATTAAAAAATGGGCAGAGGAACTGAACAGAGAGTCCTCCAGAAAAGAAATACAGATGGCCAACAGACACATGAAAAGATGCTCCACATCGCTAATTATCAGAGAAATGCAAATTAAAACTACAATGAGGTATCACCTCACACCAGTAAGGATGGCTGCCATCCAAAAGACAAACAACAACAAATGTTGGTGAGGCTGTGGAGAAAGGGGAACCCTCCTACACTGCTGGTGGGAATGTAAGTTAGTTCAACCATTGTGGAAAGCAGTATGGAGGTATATCAAAATGCTCAAAACAGACTTACCATTTGACCCAGGAATTGCACTCCTAGGAATTTACCCTAAGAACACAGCAATCAAGTTTGAGAAAGACAGATGCACCCCTATGTTTATTGCAGCACTATTTACAATAGCCAAGAATTGGAAGCAACCTAAATGTCCATCAATAGATGAATGGATAAAGAAGATGTGGTACATATACACAATGGAATACTACTCAGCCATAAGAAAAGGGCAAATCCAATCATTTTCAGCAACATGGATGGAGCTGGAGGGTATTATGCTCAGTGAAACAAGCCAAGCGGAGAAAGAGAAATACCAAATGATTTCACTTATCTGTGGAATATAAGAACAAAGGAAAAACTGAAGGAACAAAACAGCAGCAGAATCACAGAACTCAAGAATGGACTAACAGGTACCAAAGGGAAAGGGACTGGGGAGGATGGGTGGGTAGGGAGGGATAAGGGGGGGAGAAGTAGGGGGGTATTAAGATTAACATACATGGGGGGGTAGGAGAAAAGGGAGGGCTGTACAACACAGAGAAGGCAAGTAGTGATTCTACAACATTTTGCTATGCTGATGGACAGTGACTGTAAAGGGGTTTATAGGGGAGACCTGGTGTAGGGGAGAGCCGAGTAAACATAATATTCGTCATGTAAGTGTAGATTAGTGATACCAAAAACAAAGCAAAAAAAAAAAAATGGGCAGTTCCTGTGTGGTAACCTCCAACGAGTTCTACACAAGGGTATAAAGGGCATATAAAAGTGTAGGCAAAGGGTCTGTTTGTGTTTATACAGAGGATCAAAGCCTAATTGGGCTACCCCGAAAATGAACTAAGATACGATATGAAAAAGAACTTCCAACATCTGCACTCTCTGGAAGACTCATGCCAGAAGATGATCATCAAAAAACCCCAACAAAGATCCACACACTGCTACAGCAGTAGATGCACTCATCCCACCAGTTCCTGGACTTGCCATGGGAATGAGGAAGGAGATATCTAAGCTGGCCTGTGCAAACAGTAAAACAACAAATTTGACTGGATCTATACTGTTGGAACTCAACCAAGAATTTGGAGAAGTGCAAATTGTAGCGCTCCAAACTCTTACAACTACAGACTATTTACTGTTAAAAGAACATATGGCATGTGAACAGTCCCCAGGAATGGGTTGTTTTAATTTGTCTGATTTCTCTCAGACTGTTCAAGTTCAGTTGGACAATATCCACCATATCACAGATAAGTTTTCACAAATGCCTAAGGTGCCTTAATGGTTTTCTTGGTTTCACTGGAGATGGCTGGTAATTACAGATATGCTTTGGTTATGTAACTATACTCCTATTATGTTAATGTGTGTGCGCAATTTAAGTAGTAGCTTAAAACCTATATACGCTGAAGTTACTCTACAAGAAGATGTGTCAAAGAAATAATCAATCTTCCCATGTTTTCTTCCGCCTGCTACTTCTATAGCTTTTCTTCTTCCTTCCTAATTACAACCCTTAAATAGAATTCGTGCCTCATACCAAATTTACCGAGTATCATAACTCCTCCAAGTGGTAAAGATACCTCAAGACAAATGCATAGAAGCCACAGGGCATAAATATGCAAAGAAGTAAAAAGCTAACCTTTTCAAACAATAAGGCTTCTCTCTCACTTACCAACTCTACATTTCCCTGTATGGCCCCGGAAGATGACTGGTTAGCCAGAGATGGGTAAGATTCCTCAAGGGAGGAACAACCTAAGACAGGCACAGTCGCAGGGGGGCCATCAGGTGAGAAATTGGGGATCAACAGAGGTGAGGCTTAGAACCTCACCCCCCCTGTTCTGAGAGAAATCTTCTGCATACGTGGATGTTTTATTGCCCTGGTCTAGCTTGGATTAACACATAGTCTACAGGCACACACCTGATCATCTACATTTGCTCTCTTACAACACTAAACTATGTTTTCTACCTTTATCTTGTATCTACCTACCACTTCAGCATTTTATTAAAAATAATAATAATAAAGAGAGAAATGTGGTATCCACATATAAATCAAGTATAAAAACCAAATGAGTATTCATATTTGAACTGACTGTTTAGAGTTCATAATGCATGAGCAAAACCAAAAGTTTCTGTGATGACTGCCCTTGTACTGTTCACCATGTAACTTATTCATTATGTAAGAATTTGTTCTCCATGTAAGAACTTGTTTGTTATGCCTCAGAAGATTGGAGACTGACGAAAATTAGGCTTGGGGTGGATTAATGATTGTGCATTGAGCATTGACTCCCCTATACAGAATTTTATTGTCGTTAACAACCATTTGATCAATAAATATGAGAGATGCCCTCACAAAAAAAAAAAAAAAAAAAAAAAGGACAGACTTCCAATGGTAAAATAAATAAGTAACCAGGATGTAATGTATAGCATAAGGAATATAGTCAAGATATTGTAACAGCTTGGTAGGGTGATAGCTGGAACCTCGAATTATGTATATAAATGTTCTACCACTGTGTTGTACACTTGAAACTAATGTAATGTAATACTGTGCATCAACTACCCTTCAATAAAAAATAATTATTTAAAAAAACAAACAAATAAATAAATAAATAAGCCGCAGGGATGACAAATGTAGCATAGGGACTATAGTCAATAATATGTTAGTAAGTTAGTATGATAACAGATGGTAGTTAGATTTATCATGGTGATAACTGAATAATGCATACAAATGTCAAATTACTATATTGTATACCTGAACCTACTATATTATTGCATGTCAACTATAATAAAAAGATTTCATATTATTTTTTATGGTAACATAGCACAGTGGAATCACTGTAACAGTATCTCATCATTATTTATGCACTTACTTATCCTTTTTTTAAGTATTTAGGTTTGATCTCTATTATACACAATGCTTTGCGACAAAATCTTTGGGCATATCCATGATTACTCCCTTAGTATAAACTTATGACTGTAATATTAGTAGAACAAACTTCAACAAATAAAGAAAGGTAGTGTTTTCCTAACATTCTATAATTCTTTAGTTCTCAACTCTGACAATACATCAGAAATAGTTCACTAACTTCATTATCTTTTGAGGTATCATACATGGTGAAAGTTACTGATTCTCACTATAATCTTATCATAGACTTCAGTGCTTTCTGATATTCTTAGATACAGGATTTAAGAAAATAAAAATACTATTTACCAATATTTGTTTTTACACTTATATTGTCAGTCTGAAAGGAAAAACCAGAAACATCTTTTTTCCATAAAGACTAAAGCAAAGAATTAATTCAGTCTGCTAGTAATTTCTCATCATGAACATATCCTTTACAGTACACCAGTAACTCTTTCTTCAGCCATTCCAATTACTCTGAGAATGAATTTAGTGTGGAGTACAAAGGAAAACATTAGCCTTCTGAAGAATATTATGTGATATTCAGTGTTTGAAAAGCCTAAATTTTAAGTTTCCTTCCAATTAAAATCACACATTTTAATCTAAAAATCATTTGGAATTTCACCAAATTAACATATTACATATTTTCATTCTTCCATGTTTCCTTCCAGTCCTAACCAATATGCATGCAGTTTTATATTATTAGAATCATAATGTAGATTCAATTAGTATTCCTTAATTCACTAACTACATCAACAGTTAATTTTGCCATTCCCTTAGTGCTGGATATTTAGTTTACAACAGTGAAATATTAGAAGTTATGTTGATACAGACATTTTCTTTAAAAAAAAATTCAGCACATCACTATCTTTTCTTCTCCTTTCTTCTATCCGCCTTCCAAAGAAACCCACCACACACCACACACACACCCCCTTAATATTCTATGGCATCATTTTTGCCTATAACTGTTTTCCCAAACTTTCAGATCATGACCATTATCTAGGTGTGAGATTTTCAGTCTTCTCAGAACTCTGCTTCAGCAGGTCTGGGATAGGGGCTTGGGAACCAGTATCTTTAACAAAATACTTAAGTGATCCTTTACATTAGGAAAGTTTGGGAAACACTGGCTGCAGCCTCAGCAGTCAAACTTTCTTTGAGTCATTCAAATCTGGTCCTACTAGTTCACAGTCATCCCAAATCCAGTTTCTGTCTTTGTTTTTCTTTTCTTTTTTTTTTAATTTTGGTATAATTAATCTACAATTACATGAAAGACATTATGTTTACCAGGCTCCCCCCTTCACCAAGTCCCCCCCACATACCCCTTCACAGTCACTGTCCATCAGCACACTTTCTATCCCTTTTTCTCTCTCTTCTTCTTCTGGTACTCCTATGATGCGAATATTGTTCCTTTTGGCTTGGTCACACAGTTCTCTTAATATTCTTTCATTCCTGGAGATCCTTTTATCTCTCTCTGCATCAGCTTCTCTGCATTCCTGTTCTCTGATTTCTAGTCCATTAATGGTCTCTTGCATCTCATCCATTCTGCTTTGAAGTCCTTCCAGAGATTGTTTTATTTCTGTATTCTCCCTCCTTAGTTCTTGCATATTTCTCTGCAAGTCCATCAGCATGGTTATGACTTTTGTTTTGAATTCTTTTTCAGGAAGATTGGTTAAATCTACCTCCCCAGATTCCTTCTCAGGAGAGGATGTGGAAGGTGTCTGGGTTAGCCTGGTCTGGATCAAATTTTTTTGCCTTTTCATGTTGATAGATGCAGTGGTATGCTATTGACTTGTCTGTCAGCTGGGAGAGCCTAGACCTTTTCCACTTGCTCCTGGCCTTTCTTTACTGGGACAGCGGCGACCCCTAGCGGCTTGTGTTGGGCAATTGTGCGTAGACTGGGTCTGTTCCTTGTCCAGCTGCTATGGAGGAAGCTCCCTTGCTGTGGGCGTGGCCAGCCTCAGGCTGCTACTCTGCTATGGCGGGGCGACAGAGGGGGACGGACGGGGGGACTGTTTATCGCTGTGAGGGGGTCTCAGAGCTGCTGCCCAGGGGGTTAGGGCGCCTGGAGTTCCCCGGGATTCCCAGCTTCTGGGCTAAGTGTCCCAGGATGCTTCCGTCCACCTGTGGGGTCCCTGTCCCTTTAAGACTTTAAAAAAGCACTTTCTTTTCTTTGTCACAGGGGCGCCAGCTGCAGGGACCCACTCACAGGTCTTACTGTCCTGTTTCCCTAATTTCCAGCACCCCACGCACGCCCTGTGTCTGCCCTCCGGTGCGGTTGGTTAGGGCTGAGTGTTTAGCAGTCCTGGGCTCCCTCTCCCTCCCGCTCCGACTCCTCTCCTCCCACCGGGAGCTGGGGGGAGGGGCGCTCGGGTCCTGCTGGGCCGCGACTTGTATCTTACCCCCTTCGAGAGGCGCTGGGTTCTCGCAGGTGTGGATGTGGTCTGGCTGTTGTCCTGTGTCTTCTGGTCTCTCTTTTAGGAAGAGTTGTATTTGCTGTATTTTCAAAAATATATATGTTTTTGGGAGGAGATTCCCACTGTCCTACTCACGCCGCCATCTTGGCTCCACTGTCCTTGTTTTTCTTCTGCTCTTTCTTTTCATCAAGCTTCCTTTCTGCCCATCTAAATCTCAATAATTCTTCAAAGGTCATTTTAAGTCCCACCTCCTCTATTTACTACATAATTTTACACTTATTTTCTATTAAATAGATTCTTAGATAATACTCTTGTTTTTCTGACTAGATTGTAAACTGAGTTATTCTTTGTTTCTTATATGATACTAATTTAATGTTTCTGAGTAGACTGTAAACTAGGGTACAGGCCATTTCTTCTGTGAGCTTGGAACCCACAAGTTCAAAAAACACAACTTATGACTGATACACAGGATGTCAAATACCTAGTTGCTAAATGTGATTACCTCACAAACTACAAAATTAGTTCAAAGAATTGATTTTCATATAGGGCTCTTAATTCAGTGAGCCATCCTTTTACCATCAAAGGCAGAGCTTAAAAAATCTTATAGATTTAGAAATTGACTCAATTCTAGAAGGCCATTTTAGCTTTAAACACAGAATGCCTTACATACTTTTAAACAATACTGCTTCTTAACTTTTTTTTAACTTGATATATTCTGGTATATTTTATATGTCAACATAGATCTATAGCTCTATTCATGTATCTGTAGCTTATGGCTAGATGGTATTCCATTTTGGGGAGATGCACTTTATTTTTTTAAAATATTTATAAAGTGCTTAGTATGTACCAGGTACTATTCCAAGCAGCACACATATATTAACTCATTTAGTTCTCATAACAACCTTAGGAGGCAGATACAAGTATAATACCTATTTTACAGACATTAGCAAACTGAGGTATAGAGTGGGTAGGTAGCTTGCTTAGTTACATGGCTATTAAGCAGCAGAGCACGGGTTCCAAATCAGGCATCTGTGTAGCTTCATAGCTCCACAGTCTATGCTCTTAACCACTAAGTACAATGCTTCTCAGAATTTATGGTTCCCTCTGTGTGGAAGGCTGCTCCTTCTGCCTAAGATGACAAAGCTCTTCGCCCAGGTCTTTCAGGGCTGCATCTTTCCTGTTATTTAAATCTCAGCTGAACATCACTTCCCCAGAGGGGCCCTTCCTAACCACTTAATCTAAAGTACTTCCCATTTAGTTCTTACATAGTATCCAATTTACTTTTCATCATATAGAACTTAAAAATCTCTAGTATTTTCTTAGTTCTTAGTTTATTTTGTGCCATTCCCAATATACTGAAAGTAAGGACCTTTTCTGTCTTGATATTGTATTCCTAGAGCCTAGAAAAATGAGAGTAAGTGCTCCATAAATGACTGTTGAAAAAATGAGTAGTTTATTTTACCAACCCCTCACTGGTGCACATTTAGGGTTGTTTCTAATCTTTCATTACTATAAACCTTAGAGCATTTACCTTATCATTTTCTTACTATAAATTCCTGGAAGATTAATTTCTAGGTAAAAAGATGTACATGTTTTTAAGGCTTTTGATACCTATCATCAAATTACTCTTCAGAAAGGCTGCTCCAACTTATCAACAGGGGATTAGAACATTCATTTTACCACACTTGCTCTACCACCAGATGCATAGTTATTTTAAATCTTTGCCGGCTTTGATAGGCAAAAAGATAATATACTGTTTTAGTTTCCATTCCTTTGGTTGTTAATGTTGCTGAAAATGTTCTCATAGGTTTAATGGACATTTGAATTCCTCTTCTTATAAGCCAACTATATTTGTATCCTTTGCTCCTATATGTTTGTATGTTCATTTTTTTCACAGTGACTTGAAAGAATATTTTACATATTAAGGATATTAACTATAGTATTACCCTCTACCAACCCACTGCTCAATGCATTTAGATAGAAAGAGTCACTTGTAGACTTCTCAAGCTTGGTTATTCATGTGTTAAAAACTTGACAGGAGTCAAAATCTTGAGCATTTTTCTACTTCATTCACTTTATTTGAAAAAGTTCATTTGATTGAAGAATGAACACTACTACAGTAAAACCCTACCACAAGTGGGTCCAGAAACTGTGTAAGATGAATGACAGTTATTGTAAGGTTAATGAATATAGAAAGATGGCTGGAGAAGAGCCAATAATCATTCATTTATATTTGACTCATTGTTTGCAATACTCTTAAAAATAGGTTAACTAAATAGCACAAGTTCTTTTGGTAGTTGTTAGTAGACTTCCTAATATAGACTCAAGAGAAAGCAGGTCTGTTGATTATTAAGTATAGGGCTAAGTCTGAAGTCTATCCTACTTAATTCTCTCAGAAGCAGGATCACACTAAGAAGAGGCTGTGGAACAAGGGCAGCTGCTACAATTGCCCACCCCCAGCCAACACAGGAGTCATGTGACTGTAAGGGCACCAGAGGCTGGAGTGAAGGAAAAGATGAGAAACATGTAACCCCTTCTAGAAAACAAAATATACCTTTGAAATGTAAGAACAAATCCCTTTTGACTAATAGCATTAGTGTTAGAAATATCAGAGCCAGTGGGTTCCCCACATATATCCTACTCCACCCCATTTGCTTGGGAGCCTTTTTTCTTTTGGGGCTCTCTCCCTTCTCTTACCAGCTGGGGGAGGGAGCAACAGGATGTAGGTTTTAAGTGGAATGTTCTTGCATAAGATATTGCCAGCCAAGGTGTGTACCAATATTCTCTTACCCCTGAGCAAACAGTTTTTTCATCTACTTAATATGGGGCTACTTAACCTTTTTTAGAGCATTAAGAATTTTTAAGAAATTAATTGTAATATAATATATACTTCTACCCATTCTGACATCCATAACACCATTAAAGTACTAGTATCAAATTTGATAATGGATCAAATTCCTAAACTCCTACTGATAAGGAAAATATTCAACACAGCGGTCAGGGACAGCAGTCTAGTCCAGGTAGCTCCCTTCTGCTGCTCTTCTTAGCAAAGACAATAGAAACTCCCTTAACTTCCCTCTCCCCTTCACTCCCCGCTCTGCCAGGCACTTACTCCCCCTTGCTTGCTCGGTTGCTGTGCACGTAGGAATGTTACAGATACAGAAGCAGAAAGATATATGTTGCTCCCTTTGCCTTTGTTCAGGGCTCAGACTTTTGGGAGATTACTCCTCTCTGAGACCGCCAGTGTGAAATAAAGCTTCAACACTCCAAGACCTCCGAGTGCCGCTTGGTTCTTCCGTCAGTGATCTTGTCCAGGCTTTCCAGTATTTTCCATAACACTACTATGAGAAATGGCATCTTGAATCCTACAGTCTGCATCTGGTTTGCTGGAAGGAGAATTCTAGCTATAGAATGCTGTCAGCCATATGCTGATTGAGAATGAACTCTGGATTCAGAGGTGCAGTGGAAGCCATGGGAAGTCTAATGAGGTGCAGCAAACACCTAGATTAACTGAGATGATGGGCCGTCCTGCTGGTAATTTGCTTCTATACAGCAACTATTTTTATATGTCCTATATACTGGGGTTTCAAGTAAGATTTCTCTAAAAAAAAGTGAAGGTTCTATAGCTACTTTAAAAATGCTGAAAATTTCTTGAGTTATCTTTATTATCTTTATTTTAAAATGAAGAGTTGAAGCTCATAGAAGTGAAAATGACTTAGAGGTAACAGGTTATTTCCACTATGATTTATTATGAATTATAGTTGAATTAGTGTGGCTGCCTCAATAATATACTAACAAGATGCTGATGATGTTATAACTTCTCAGTTTTAATATCTTTTTATAAAAAGAACCCAAATGTTCCAAACCAAATTAGACCAATAATTATTAAATAGACAATAGTATGTAGAAGGGTAAATAACTTTCAAATAAAAACCAATTTTAACATATTTAATTTTTTTTTAAACTGTTTTGATTTTTATCTCTGAACTAAAAAGAGGTGACTGCTGAGACTTCCAGCCCACCCTACTTTTACAATACAGGAGGACATGAATATGAGGAATAACCATTTCTCCCTTCAATTTTTAGGTTATTAACCTCATAAACTATGTTTAATATACCTTTTACTTTTAAAATTAAGTTCATGGGGCCCTTGGCTAGAAAAATTAAATTTAATTCCAATACACAGCACTTCATATTCAAAATATCTGATCAGAGTTTATCATTGACCACCATATTTTGGGAATGTGACATAGTCCAAAACCAAACCAAATCAAACCAAAATAATACCTGAAGAGATAAAAGAAAAACATTATCTTATCTTTCCTTGTTTATCTTTGATATAAGCTCTAAAACTAATAAATAAACCATGTTTAGTGCCTACCTGAGCCATCAGTGGGAACTGAACTTGCATTGATTCCAGAAAGACCAAACAAAGGACATTCTCGATCTGTGTTGACATGACCCCATTTATGACATTTAATGCACCTCACATTTCGAACCTGAGAAGTAGTAAATATTATTTTAGCTATTAAAATACTAAGAATCTAACCAATGTTCAATCTATTCCTTGGTAGGGCTTAAGTTAAATTACTCTCATTTCTAACAGATCTCCAGGGAAAGAGATGTCATAATTATATTTGGTAATTTAATACAAATAGTAAAATCTTTTACTATAAATTCTGCCTAAAAGCTAGGATGGATTTGATTTCTTCTGATTCTTACTTGGTAGCAATAAAACCATGTCATCCCAAAAGAAAGGCAAAATTTCAAAAAAGAATTATATTATGGCTTAAACTTAAATTCTCCAATTTTAAAAAGTTAACCTTTGAAGTTCAATTTCCTAAAATGGGTTGATAAACTTTCTGTGAAGGGCCAAACAGTCAATATTTTAGGCTTTATGGGCCAGAGGTCTCTGTTGCAACTACTCAACTCTGCCAATGTAACAGGAAGGCAACCACAGACAGTATGTAAATAAATAATCCAGGCAGTGTTCTAAGCAATGTTATTTATAAGAAGAATATGGCCCTCTGGTGATAGCTTGTCCTGGTTCTAACAAACAGTTTTACATCTTTTCTTCACTTTGAGCTAATTCTCTCAATTTCTTGAAAATTCAAGAGACCATTATTAGAACCATCACTATAAAACTTTTGATTCCTATCTTCTATCAGTCTACTATATTTAGTGTTTCTCTCCTAAAGCGTCTATTACCTAATACAAATAGAAGTCATAAAGCCCTTTTTCAGCTTGAATACCATTTGGACAACATAAAGAAGAAGTATTTATTAAATAAAAACTACTGCAAGAGAGTAAAATATGTGTCACTTGCCTGAATACCAAAGGGCTGATCTCTGATGTTCATGTCATCTTTGGCATATCTATTAAGCAGAGAAAATGTACAAACACAATATTAAGAATAATTTAATAAATTAATAGTAATTTTGAAGAAGTTTTGTAGTTCTAAGTATATTACAAAAAGTAACTTCAATAAACATATAGAACTATAACATCTATCTAGCATTTCAAACAGCAATTCATCGAGTATCCAATCTGATGACTTCTGATAAAAAAACATGAAAATGTGTATCAAGCTAAAGACTATGATCAAGAAAATTAGTGGCACAAGACAAATCATTTAAAATACATTTTCACATTAATTGCCTTCTCTAATTAATGAAAAGGCAATGTAAGATGGGCTATCAGATAAATTTAATGATGTGTATTTTATCTCAAAAGAAAATCAGTTCTTACTTTTCTCGTGGGGCTCCTTTCTGCCATTCAAATTTGTATTCAGTCTCTCCTTCTGTTTCTTCTTTCTAGAAACATTCATTAAAAAGTCTTTCAATTTTTCCATAAAATTACAATCTATTGCAAGTAAATCCAAATATGAAAATAGTACTTACCTCTTTGTTTTCTTGATTGTGTATCAAAAATATGGGGGGAGAAAAGGTAGGTCAAGTTAAAAACTTCAACATTAAAGTCTATTGCCATATATCATACTATGATATCATGGTATTTAATTGTTAATTTGTAAGAATTTATTGGTTAACTTTTTTCCTCTTTCAAAAAATAAAATTCAAATCACTGAAGGATAAAATACAATACTGAACAAGAGATAGTATTTAATAAGCATGTTAACTACTAATAGTTAAACTTTTATATTTTTCACTGATAGTCAATATGCTCTTTACAAGTATATTCAGTAAGAAGAACTAAAGATAGATATACACAAATTATAAAAGAATAAATGTACTTCTGCTGATGTTGAGGGTTTTTTTACCTCCCCAAAGAACAAGGCAGGAAATATTACTAGATTAGACAAATATTTTAGTTTTAATCTACTGTACTGATTATAGTATTTAAAAATTATCTTTATAGAATAATAGAGATTTTAAAAGATGAACAAATTTTTTTAGATGTCTGTCATAACAGTTCTCAATCTTTAGTTGCAAATACATCAAGACCTAAAAAAGAGAAATGAGGAAGTACCTTTTTTAGCTCCTGGTGGGGCTTCATACATGAAATTAAGGCCATTCTTTACACGTTCATCTCCCATGAGCAATCTAAATGAAATAAGGCATAAAGTTAATCTTATGTAGGAGAAAAAAATTACAGAATAACTGTCCCTCCACTCCCGAAAACTCTAATGGAATTAAAACAAAAGATTTTTTGTTAGAGATAATGTTCCAATAGTTCCCTCCACTGATTAGATGACATCTACAATATCTGAATGGAAATTCAAACAGTGCTGCCTCTTTAGTAATTGGTTGTTAAGTTTTGGGACTTTCTCATTACCTAAGAGATACTGGTCTTCCCAACAGAATGGGGGAAAATTACCATGGTCACTCTCACATGCTTTTCTTAAACTCTGAAATGGTATGGAAATAGTGACAGCTTTGGAATCCTATATGCCAGCACAAATTTGGAATTAAGTTAAATAGTGTCAACATATTTTTCTTAATTGTGAGGGATCTAACAGCTTTGGAAAAATGAATCTCTCTGGAATTTCTTTCGAAAGTCAAATCTAATTAGTGCTTGCAAGAGTCAACGTCAATAGGAGAATCAAATTCTTTAATAAGGCCAATGAAATGAGAATAGTTTAAAGATATTCTACAACAGGTTAATTACATGGAATTACGATGGAATCAATGTCTGCTGCACCTCAAAAATTATTTTCTTTTCAGTTGTTTTAACACTGAAACATTTGGGTTCAGTGTTCAGAGCAATATATATGCTGTGCTTTTTATAGAAAAAGGTCTGCAACAAACTGAATGACTGGTTGAGTGAAAACTTTAATTCATGAAATCTAACTGAAATACTGATTATAAAGAAGACCTAAAGAGTGAATATAATTTCCTCTAATATTTAGAAAAGTCAACCACAAAGGATATACCACATAATAATAATTCCTCTTTTCTTATTTCCATTGGAGTTTATAAAGAACTGTAAAAAAAAAAAAAAGGAGAACAAAAGGATGACAGGATCTATATCCATAAAATGGAATGAACTACTGATAAACGCTACAACATGGACAGACTTCAAAAACATTACACTAAGTGAAAGAAGCCAGTCACAAAAGACCACATATCATGTGATCCCATTTACACGGAACAGGCAAATCTATAGAAACAGAAAGGAAATTAGGGTTGAGAGGAAGAAGGGGAGACAGGGTGTGGAAATAGGGAGTGACTCTAATGAGTACAAGATTTCTTTTTTGATGATGAAAATATTCTGAAATTAGTTTATGGTGTTGGCTCCAAAACTCTGTAATTATACTTAAAACCAACATACTTTAAAGAACTGTGTAAATTATATTAATTAACACCATTTTAAAAATTAAAATCACACACATGACAAACTGAACATTACTAGTTATTAGTGAAATGTAAGTCAAAACCATGAGATACCACTTCACACTCATTAAAATGACTACTATTAAAAAGGGGGAAAATATCAAATGTTGGCAAGGATGTAGAGCAATTGGAACTCTAGTGCATCACTCACTGGTAGGAATGTAAAAATGGTGCAGCACAGTAGAAAACAGTTTGGTGGTTCTTCAAAAGCCAAACATAGAATTACCATATGATTCACCAATTCTACTCCTAGGTATGTACCCGAAGGGACTTGAACAGATCTTTGCATGCCAATGTTTACAGCAGCAGTGTTATTCACAATTGCAAACAGGTAGAAGCAACCCAAGAGTCCACTGATGGATAAATGGGTAAATAAAATGTGGCAGATACAGATAAGAAAGTATTATTTAGTCATAAAAAGTAGTAAGTTATCATAAAGGCTACAATACAGATGAATCTTGAACACATTATGCTAAGTGAAATTAAGCCATACACAAAAGGATAAATATGATTCCACTTATCTGAAGTTCCTGTAATAGGCAAACTCATAGAGACAGAAAACAGAATAGTGGTTACTGAAGGGAGAGGGTAGAGGGAGTTAATATTTAATGGGTACAGAGTTTCTATTTGGTGTAATGGAGTAAGCTTTGGAAATAGTGATGACGGTGTACAACACAGTGAATGTAATTAATGCCACTAAACTGTACACTTAAAAATTATAAATTATTTCATTTATATTGAGACAAAAGTAACCGAAAATCAAAACTGGAAGATCAGTTGCTATTTCAAGCAAAATTCAACAGGTAAAAAATTCAACAGAAAGGGTAAAGCTATGGTATTGGCATTTTTAACTTGCCCTAAAAACCTGTACACATTCTTTTTTTTCCTATTGACTCTATGCAGAGTGAATGTACAAATTTTTGATTTCCATCAAATCCTTTTATTTATCCAGTCAGAATAAATGTGATTGTCTCTTTTAAAAAAGTACATAGGGATCAATAACTTGTGAGCAAGTCCCAAGTTAGACAAAGCTTAGAAAAACAATAAAAGTATACTCAAACCACTTTGTACATATCCCTTACTAGGTTTCTTTGAGGCTAGAGAGAAAAAACATGTCACACTTTTACAGGCCTCTATACCACCATTTGTTGTCTTGCATGAAGTGGGTATCCAATAAAGTTTAACCAGATTAAATAAAAAATTAGTGAGAAAAGTACTTAATTGAATTAAAAGTTTTATTTAGTTTTGCTCTTAATATACCATATTTTAGAGTGAATTTAGCAATAGGTTAGTATTACTTAGCTTAAGTTCCACATCTTGATGAAAAACAGGACTGAATGGAAGAAGAGTACAGTCTATATTACAAAAACACCACTATTCACTTGCTTGAGTAACCAAGAGAAACCAGAAAATAACAGAGTTAGACTTGCAAATACCAACATAAACTGATAATAGCTAAAAGGCAGGTACTACGCTGTAATAAACCAATGAAGAACTCTAGCCATGACCTGCCAATGATACGCAGGTCAAATAGAGACACTTCACTTTACATCTTGAAGCTGTCCTGTGTGTCTTTTCACTTTAGGGCCTGTTCAAGAAGTGACTCTTAAGAGGTCTCAGTAGCTTGAGTACACTTTCATTGTTCTTCTAAGCTTTGTCTAACATGGGACTTGCTCATAAACTGTATGTGGAGTCATATCAATCTATATTTTGTGTGAATTATTGGTAAGATTGGAAAAAGTGACCATTATAGATACAAGAAGTACACAGATAAAGACAGTTTACAGGGAGTAGAATCCTATGATTAGAACATTCAATTCAAAAAAGCTAATTTAATATATGACTGAGTAAGGAATTATTCTCATGCAACTAATTACACCAGCACAGTAGAAATTTCTTACCTATTATCATATGATTCTTGTTCTTTAAGATACTGTTGCATTAATTCTTCTTGCTTCTTCTTATCATATGATATTTTCTGTTCTGCCATCCATACCTAAATAAATGAAGTAAAAATTTTAAATAGGAAATTTACTTTTCTTTTATAATAAAATATAAAATGTTACTGTATCTAATTAACAATACTATCTATTTTGGTCATAATGACACCACTACAAAGTAACAGGTGAAGATCTGATTTGTATTTTGGTACAAGTCCTTAAATCCAACCATTTGAAATAGCTAAACTTTCCAGCAAAAATGTCAAACTTGAGATCCACTTAAAACACCTGTGACACAATAACTTCTTGCATTCAGTATCTGTGTTATCCAGAGAGAAGAGAAGGAACATCTGGAAAACACACAGGATACAACCAGTTGGGTTAAACAATGCCTATGGTACCAATAGTTGTCACTGATTGTCCAAGAAAGGAGAAATAGAGGAAAAGGAGGCAAAAAAAGGAAGGGAAAGGTACTGTAGAAAAAAGGGAAGCAACGACAGGAAGCACAGATAAGACAAAGATGCATCAGATGCCCTGTAGTTGCTCAAGGGCACCAACACCATATGCTAAATTCTGAAAATCATAGAAGTGGTGAAAGTATTATTCCAGGTTTAAAAGGTATCTTCCTACCACTTTTAGAATAAAGAACAAAGTGCTTGATGTCCCTTCAACATAAACAGCAAGCCAAAACTTTCTCTCCAAACATGCTAAGTTTCAAGAAGGTAAATTTGAGGACAAACACATTGAAAAAATTGTAATTATTAACTGTGGGTAAGGGAGATAAGTGTGGAGGGGAGTATATGGGACAAGACTGACATTATTCAATTTCAGAAACAAAACAGGAATACTTATAAGTATTTTAGTAGTACTGAGATAGGAAAGTTCTATGGGGACACAGTTTGAGATGTGGTCAGATTCAGATGAAGAAAAAAGCAAAAACAGAAATGAAAAGAGAACCCTTCAGGGACAGTATATACCAGAAATTTCTTTTGGTGTAAGTTCCTGCAAGTTTCTTCACTGGCTTCATACTTACCAATGTAATGTTGTAGAAGAAAAATCTACACTTGGGATTGGCAGTAAAAGGCATATGTTTGGAATTTTCACTGTAGCTCAAAATGCAAACAGTTGCACCAGAGAAATGCAAGTTTTTGTTGTATGGTAAAATAACATTTTAACTTTCTAATGAATAACATATTACTTCTAACAGAATAACTACCATGTACAAAATTAACACACAGAAATCTATTGTATTCCTATATACTAACAACAAACTAGCAGAAAGAGAAATTAGGAAAAAAATTCCCTTTACAACTGCATCAAAAAGAATAAAACACCTAGGAATAAACCTAACCAAAGAGGTGAAAGACCTTTACTTTGCAAATTATAAGACACTCATGTGAGAGAGAAAAAAGACACAAATAAATGGAAATCTATCCTGTGAATATGAATAGGAAGAATTAATACTGTCAAATGGCCATCCTGCCCAAAACAATTTACAGATTCAATACAATCCTTATCAAAATTCCAACAGCATTTTTCAATGAACTAAGACAAACAGTTCTAAAATTCATATGGAACCACAAAAGATCCCAAATCACAAAAGCTGTTCTGAGAAAGACAAATAAAGCTGAGGGTATTACAGTCCCTGACTTTAAGCTACACTACAAAGCTACAGTATCAAAACAGTATCGTACTAGCACAAGAACAGACTCAGAGATCAATGAAACAGAATACAGAGCCCAGAAACAAACCCACACATGTATGGTCAGTTAATAAATGATAAAGGAGCCATGCATATACAATGGGGAAAGACAGCCTCCTCAACAACTGGTGTTGAGAAAACCAGACAGCTTTATGCAAGAGAATGGAACTGGATTACTGTCTAACTCCATACATAAAAGTAAACTCAAAATAGATGAAAGAACTTCCCATACAATGAGTCATAAGAAATACGTATTTGGGCATTTAGGTGACCAAATATATATTTCCCAGGTATATCTGGTCTTCATCCACAGTTCCTGAAAATACTGCAAAATCTTAAAGGTGAAATGGGTATTCTGTCACGTTAGTGAGACTTTTGGACCCTACCCAAGGGCAGGGACTGGAGGCTGAATCAGCCAATGGCCAATAATTTAGTCAATCATGACTATGCAATGAAACTCTCACAAAAACCAAGGAGCTTATCACTCTCTTGGATCCTGCTTCTCTGTTGGAGAGAGCTTCTATGCTTGGGGAACCAGAACACTCCCATGTGCCACTAAGCCAGGCCCCAAGCTTCAAGAGGATAGAAGTTCCTTTATTTAGGACCTTGTCCTATGTCTCTCTTCATCTGCCTGTTAACTTGTATCCTTTATGGTATCTTTTATTAAACTGGTAAACATTAAATGTTTTCCTGAGTTCAATGAGCTGCTCTAGCAAATTAATTGAACCTAAGGGGGAGGTCGTGGGAACCTCCAATCTGTAGTTGGTAGGTCAGAAGCGTAAGTAACTGCCTGGGGCTGGTGACCAGTGTCTGGAGTTGGGGGTGAAGGGCAGTCTTGTAGGATGGAGCCCTTAACCTGGGGAATCTGGTGCTGTCTCTGGGCAGACAGCATCAGAATTGAGTTGTGTTCTTGGATACCCTGCTGGAATTTGAGAATTGCTCGGTTTTGTGGTGGGGGGCAGGAAGCCACCTCTCCCCCTGCCCACTGGAATCAGGTCCAGGAACCCAAAGGAGTTAAGCACACAAACATAGACACAAATGTAAGACATGAAACCATAAAATTCTTGGAAGAAAACATAGGCAAAAATCTCTCGAACATAAGTATGAGCAATTTTTTCCCAGACACATCTCCTTGGGCAAGGGAAACAAAATAAAAAATGAACAAGTGGAACTACATCAAACTAAAAAGCTTTTGTACAGCAAAGGAGATCATCAGCAGAACAAAAAGGCAATCTGCAGTGTGGGAGAATATATTTGCAAATGATTTATACAATAAGAGGTTAACATCCAAAATATATAAAGAACTCATATGCCTCAACACCCAAAAAACAAATAACCCAATTAAGAAATGAGCAGAGGACTTCAACAGACATTTTTCCAAAAAAGAAATACAGATGGCCAATGGGCACATGAAAAGATGCCCCACATCACTAATCATCAAGGAAATGCAAATCAAAACTACAATGAGCTATCACCTCATACCAGTTAGAAGAGCCACTATCTAAAAGACAAGAAATAACAAGTATTGGGAAGGATGTGGAGAAATGGGAACCTTCCTACACTGTTATGGAAATATCTATTGGTATAGCCACTGTGGAAAGCAATATGGTGGTTCCTCATTCAACCCAGTAATTCCCTCCTTGTAATTTACCCAAAGAAAACAAAATCCCTGATTTGAAAAGATATATGCACCCCTATATTTATCGCTGCACTATTTACAATAGCCAAGATATAGAAGCAACCTAAGTGTCCATCAATAGATGAATGGATAAAGATGTGGTGGTACATATATAAAATGGAATATTATTCAGCCATAAAAAGAAATTCTGCCATTGGCAACAACATGCGTGAATCTACAGTGTGTTACGCTCTATGAAATAAGCTCGGTGGAGAAAGATAAATACCATATAATTTCACTTATTTACAGAATATAAAGACAAAGCAGAACAGAAGTAGACTCATAGACACCAAGAAGTGACTAGTGGTTACCATGGGGGAAGTGTAAAGATGGGTGGGTGGGAAGGTGAGGGGAATTAAGGGGCACAAAACTTCTCAACCATAATATTAGTTGGCCACAGGGGTAGTAGTATAGCATGCGGAATACAGTCAATGATTCTGTAACATATTCCTATGTTGAGAGACAGTAAACTGCACTAGTGGGGGGTGAGGATTTAATAATATGGGTAACTGTTGAACCACTGTGTTGTATATATGAAACCGATGTAAGATTGTATATTAATGGTATTTCAATAAAAAAAGAATAACTACCATATCAAAGCTTTAGATTTTACAAAGTTATTTTGCTGGACTCAATTGCTGAAGACCTTAAACACATACTGAATATATATCATGGACTGGAATAAGAAGTAATAAAACATATTCTTGCATTCAAATACTCAGAATAAAAAAAGCTCAGAATCTGCTAACAGAAAATCATATTAACTTTTCCATATGTTTAAGGTATTTCATAAAAAAAAGAATGTGGATTGTGTAAATAAATAATGACATAAAGTCTGATATTATTTGGGTAATGGAGATAAATATAAGATAAAAAACAAGACAGTGGAGATTGGATTAAAGATGGTGGCGTGGGAAGTGAGACAGAGACCTCCTCTTAAAACCACACATAATATGAAAATATAATTTAATACAACTAATCCTGAAAGAGCAACAGGAAAGAAGGCTGCACCAGACTGCTTATACCTGGAGAAAAGAGCAGACCTCATGGAACAGGGTTGGGTGCTTAAACAATCTTCAGGCACTCCAGCAGCTCCAAGGTCCCCCACCGTGATACGTAGTCAACTGTGTCATCCTCCTGGCTAGCCTGCACCTGGCTCAGGCTTGCAAACTGGCAACCGCTGCCATGGTGTCAGGCCAGCCAGAGGGAAGCCCCACCTATGGCAGCTACAAACACAAAGCATAGAGGCTTATACCAGCATGTTTGGCCCACTTGTTATGGCAGTGGAGACAGGCATAGCAGCCAGGAAGCAGGAAATAGCTCTTTCCTCCCCTCTAGCACAAACACCGCTCCCCTGCAACCCCCGACATTGCTCCAGGGACTGAGCAGCTCCAGAGAGTAGAGTTTCTGGGCACTA